>NC_071404.1:32208214-32517857 GCF_017976375.1 Cuculus canorus | reverse complement strand
AAGATCAAAGGCTCCAGCATGGCCATTTAAAAGCATCTGTTGTTGTTAAATAGGCCGTCTCACTTTCCAGATGCTTTTTGCGGTCTTTAGTAATGTTTCTTCTTCGACCTTTCTCCTGCTTTCTGCAAGGTACTAGTTTAAATCCAACAAGGATGAAAAAATGCTAAATCCTCATTTTAAAGAAGTGATTTAGTTATAAGCCAAGCAGGGGTTTGTGCAATTTCAAACCTTCCCTTAAAAATTAAGTTCAATGCTATACCTTCCAGTTTGGGTTGTGAGTTCTGATGTAAATCTTATGTTTGCAGGCAACTTTCTACGGAGCAAGCCGTTTTACAGGAGTCGCTAGAGAAAGAATCAAAAGTAAACAAACGCCTGTCAATGGAAAATGAAGAACTTCTGTGGAAGTTGCACAATGGTGACCTATGCATCCCAAGAAAACTGTCTCCCAGTTCTCCATCCGTGCCTCTTCAGTCCCCACGGAATTCTGGTAACTTCTCTAGTCCTTCAGGATCACCAAGATGACATCTCTTGAGAGAAAGCGGATTGCATTTCACTTGCGATCTGTAAAACTGATCCTGACTTTAATCACAGGAGCAAGAGCTATATTAGCTGACTATGACAACTAAACATAACTGGAAACCATTTGGTGCAAAAATGGCGATAAGAGACTGAGAATATGGGAGGAAGACACTTATATTGCTCCTCCTGAAAAAACTTATGACCTCTACAGACATTGTTGCACAAAGCACTTAGAGAGCAAGGAAAGACTTGTTCATTGCCTTTTCACCTAAGTATAAGAAAAAGCTCAGGGGCTTAGAATAAAGATCACAACCTTTATAAAATGTTCCTTATCACAGACACTTTTTTTAAGGCTGTGTGTATGTGTGCGTGTGCTGTGGATGGAATGGATGTAACACACTGTGCGTGTGTCTAAATGCTGCCTTCTTTGCTATATATGTAATAAAGGATAAAAGCTGAAGACTATACATTGACATGTACTTTCTTAATGATGTTGTCAGTATGCATGCTTTTTAGCAAAGAGTACCCTCACCTGGGAATGAGGAGAAACTGCCACTAGTACTACGTAGGCTGGTTTCCTTCATTGTTCTGGCTTCAATTCAGTAAAAAAAGTCATAAAAAGCTTTGTCAACTGACATGTTAGTGTCTTGGCTGACCCGAGTATGCAACTTTGAATTAATTTTAAAAACATACTGAATTACAGCCATATTTTGCATGGATTCTTGGTTTAGTATCCATGCATAACTCTGTCCTTTATGAGGAGACACTTTTTTCAAGGTACAGTGCATTTTGGCTTTCGAGTCAACAGATCATAGTCAGAGCCATGGTAGCCCTGAAGGTTAGAAGTTATTAGTAGAGTTGCAGATTTATAAACCTAGGCCTGTCATCTTACCTGGTGAAACGGAATTGCTTATTTTCCCAAAGCAGCATGTCCGCTGTCAGTTGAGGATAAACAAGATGTAGATTTGAAAGCCAAAGAGAAAAACTGCAATAAATTGTCATTAGGTGCATTCTTAACTCAGTTCTCAAGAAGAATCTTAAGCAATTTGTGAATTCCAATGTATCTGGTGACACACTTTGCCTTTTTAACATTCTTCAATGTTGGCTAAGTTCACCTAAGGAAAAGGAGGAAGGTGGTTGCTGTATATTTATCTTATTCATTCTGTCATACCTTCCCCCTTAGACGGTGAATGTTTTGCTAGTTCATTTGGCAAAAGATCCTGGGCAAGAGATTCTACAGAGCAGGGGAAAAATGTTGTCCTGGCTGCTGGAACTGGAGGCTGAGGGTGTCATATGCTGAGCTTCAACAAGGTAATCACATAGCCTTGCTACACCCTTGGTCAGAGCTGTTTAAAATCTCTATTTTACCCACTAAACACACATTAGTTGACTTCACAGTAGTATTGCAAAACATCATCTGTGAGTTTTACAGTACCACTTCCAGGACTGCTGTTATATGGCTCTCTTGCCAATGCTGTTAGCTGGCTATATGGTTAACTGTTACAGTAAATCAGGTATACTGAGTTTCCTGGTGTTTCCAGTAGCTTAGGACAGGAATCAAGAGGAGGGAAAGTGTTTGGAGAACTCAGCTGGAAAACTACTTTGAAGTATTTTACCCAAGACTTGAAAAATCTTGGCTTATAATGAGGAACACAAACATATAAACAAGACTTTTAACAGTGCTTATACAGTAAATAAACTTGTAATATGCTTACACTTGTCACTGAGTTTTGCATAATTAAATTTACCTAATTTCCCATAGCATACAAGCTAAGGGTGCCAATATGGCACATTATGCTCTCCTTTAGGGCACTGTGCATACCACTTGTTAGTGGTGTCAGTACTTCAAACTTTTTTTAGGGGTTTCAAATTTAACTATGAGAATCCTTTGTGGGTTAAAGCTTGGCCTAAAGTGTGTCTTGTAACATTCTTATTTTCTATGGTCAAAGAGATTTGATCACATGTATTTGAGATGAATACTTAAAAATAAATCTTTTGTACTGACTGGAGGGTTTCTTCTCCTGCTTGTGTCAGTCAAGTGATCTTTAAGGAAGAACACTCCTTCAGGACTCCTTACAGTGCCTGCTCAGCACAGCAGAACAGCAATAGTGAAGCTTCACTGCACCAATTATTAATGTTCACCTAACTCTTAGAAAATTTTAACTATCCTTGTTACTTTCACATAGGCAGAAATTACATAGAGCTTGCTTGTGATTATTAGCAATTAAGTTTTAGATGGCTGTTGGGAAAAAAAATGAGAATGTAGATAACATTGCAGAATTAAGCAATAATAAAATACTTGAGTACAGTTGGCTTAACATAAAGACCCAATGTGCAGATGCCCAGTAAAGGCATCCTACAGGACTCATTATAATGCTCACCTTCTTCAGGAATTTTTCTGTCTAAGAAAAGCTACACTTTAGCAACTTAACAGGTCAGGTCACAGGAACAGTTGTCTAGCCACTGCTAAGAACTTAATTATCTTATTTGCAACATCAGTGCCTCAAATAGAACCTGCAAGAAGAGTGCATACAAATGTTTGAAGATCAAATATATATATATTACATGTCTTTGTGTCAGAGAAGGGGGAAAGCTCTTCCAAGCTACCACTACAGAAAAGTAAAGTATGGCGTAGTAAATAGTACAGAGACTGTTAATTTGTTTATCGATTACCTCCACAATACAGGAGACTCCTCACCTCTAAAAGTCTTGCATGGAGAATCTTTAATGCTCTTATGAAGAAAAGAAGAATCTTTGTATACATAAACCAGATTAGAGAAATACCCATTTAGCATTTGTCCCACTAGTTGAAAGAATTAAATAATTCTGTTCATCTGTAAACACTGTTTCAATGTTTTTCTCCATTTAACTGACTATTAATATTTAAAGCTTTAACTTAAATACCATGTGTTAGCAAGGGCTTTTTTTAATCCAGTAACTCTTATGTATTTTTTTGGTAATTTCTTTAGCATAAAGCTTGTCTCAGGAAAAGCTAGAAACTTGTTCCCCACAAGTATATTCCAGGGGTCTACTGCTAGTCATGCAAAGAAAATCACTTGGTTTTCATCACTCAGCCCTAACTACCAGCTCCAACTCTAATGCTAAGTTGCAAAGGAAGTCATAGTGACATTTACATCAGCACCAAATAGTGTGTTGTCATTCAAACTATTTGTAACATCGTTCATCTCATTTCAGTATTTTTTCTCTAAAGGTCATTGTATGAGTTTTGCACTGTTTTTTGCTGCAAAGGTTGAGGTGAATAATTTCTTTCAAGTTTCTCATGGCAAACACAAAATACATTTGCATGTAAACTGATACAGAATCATAGTATCATGCAATTCATGCAGGAAATTCCTTCTAGACAGCAAGTAACCAGTGATCTTTAGTTGCGTGACAACCAGGAAATCATTTAGAGCTGAGCTGGAGTTAAAAGGGCCATCAGGAACTTGGAATAATCATTGAACCCTGAAGAAACAAATATCTTCTGTCCATTGCTGCTGCCTTGCCTTAGCAGAGTGGTGACTTAGGTATGGAAATAGAAACAACAATACTGGCAAGTTTAGGCTTTGACAAGTCACTTAAATTTCATTTCTGGGCTTCATTCCTGTACCCTGTGGCACTGTTTGTTTATGTCAAAACATGTAATTGCATCAATGTAAAAGAATCAGGCCTGCCTGGGAGGCTTTTGGTAAAGTAACAACTATGTAAAATATATACTGTAAAATAATTCTCATAGTTTACAATGATGAGAACTATTTTGATGGGGGTGGGCGAAGGAACCAACCACCAAAAAATTCTTCGCTATAGGCACTGCATCTGTACTTCTAATCAGTCTTGCGAACTGCACGTGATCTGTACGCGTAACCATTAAACCTGAGGGAGACTACTTAAGCCATGATGCAACAAGGGATTTATATCGTCTTTTCCTCTCCTGCCAAACTGTCACCAAGGATGTGAAGCTACTTTATTTCCAGAGGCCAACAATATTCCAGGCACCTGGGAAGCACTCTCCACGCGGCCCATTTCATGAAATATGCATAGAGCCCTTTCATTCTTTATGGATATTTATCATATCAGTTACATTGGTTTACGTTCCTGCCTGCTGAAGACAAGACTTTCAGGAAGCTTGCTTACTGCTTTCATTAGCTACACTAACAATCAGGTTGATGATGTTTTTGAGAAGCTGCCATTTTTACATTAGTACTTACTAGACGGGACTAGTGATACCTACTGTGCAAACCTGCTCCAATGTTTGAATTGTCTGGAGCAAAGGGCTTACTTCAAGCCTTCACTAGAAGAAAGCTTTAAGAATTCCAGTCATATGCAGGCTGAGACACAGTGTATGGAAGTGTGTGGAGCCAAGGGACTGGTTCCTGGTTTGACTCCTTGTATGCTCAGAATAAGCTGCCCTTCAACATGCCTTGTAAATAAAATGGCTTGCTTTAAGACTTTTTGTTTGGTCACACAATTACACTACTGAGTACATTTCTATTAAGATTTCCGAGTTCTAGCTTACATTCATTCCATGCTTGAGCCTAGGAAGAAAAAATGTTGCCAAAATGTCCAACTGCATTGTTATCAAGGTTTTATCTTTTCTCTGGAAAGCCTCTTTCCTTGTGTTGGTAACTAAACCCAGGGTGAGAGAAGGGTGCTTATTTATCCAGGTATAGTTCTGTGTAAAGGAAACACTTTCCTTTTCTCCCAAGTCAATTAATGTGATCAAGTTGCAATTGTTATTAACTCGAGAAGAGATTCTGCTCACTAACTGAACATTATTCTAATGTTACATTTGGGTTTTTTCTTTTATAAACGATACTATATTAATAAATGCAAGTTTTACCTTTAGCAAATGTAATTCAGTACATAATTTAGTAAACATAACACCATGCATCTACTGAGGAGTGAACTCTATCAAGTTTGTGAGAATGCAACAATGAGGAAAATCCAGCACATCCAAGTCTCTAGAGAAATCCTCTAACATTTCAGTATATATTTAGTATTAATCTTCCCCAGCACACAGTTTTGTGTGTTTGTCTTTATACATTTATGAAATGAACACAAACACACGTAACTCATTCACATTTTCATAATGTTCAGAAATTTAATTATTCTTGCAAAATAAACATTTGCTATTGGCTAATTCTGTAAGTTGGGTTTGTTGTGTTTTTCTTTTTAAAACAAACAAACACGTACAGTATTCTTGAACTGTACAGCACCATAGGAGATACACCCGCCTGGTGGGGTTTTGAGGGTTTTTAATATCCTCTCAGTTTTCACGTACACAAAAAAGGTACAAACCATACAGCAGGTTAACCTTATGAAAGACTTTGAGGAAAAGCACCTTATGCAAAGGAAAGCCAAAGAGCACCTATTCCTAAATATAATAAGTCCTATGCAGGCTTAAACTTTTAATGCTTCGTAGTAGTTTTGTTTACTCTCAACTGACTACTGTTGGGCATAGGGAACTCTGGTTTGGCCTGCCAAGCTAGTGAATACAGAACGCATTGACATATAAAAAGAGAGACAGTGATAGAGAAAACTTCATTTAAACATTAATAAGAAAATTAGTGGCTATAATGTCAAATAACATACACTTCATCCTATGTCCAGAAGCCTTTCCTATCGATTTAGTTCAACTTTAGTAGCTACTGTTGTTTCTCCTTGTAGGTTCTGAGCTATACACTTGTAGCTTCCAGCATCTCTGGCTTCAAAATCCTCAACAACAAGAACACTCTTCGAGATTCTTGTGGTATGTCCAGTTCCTCTGTTTATCAGTCTCCAGAAGTTTTGGATAATCACAGGCCTCTTGGACTGTTTCAAAGAAAGAAAAACAACACCCACTCACATAAGAAAATAGGTGATTTTGCAAAGCACATTAGTGACACCACCCTATCAAACTGAAACAAAAGGTCAGATAATAGAAGCCTATATCCAAAAGCCAGCTTTAAGTGAGGAAACTTGAAGGTGTCTTGCAGTCACAGCAAATTCCTGCATTAAATTGTGACCTACCCGTTAAGTTATGCTGAATAAGGATAAGAGAATAGCTCTTCCACTCTAAGTGTAGGTGCTATATGTCTTTCTATTAGTGATGGGCTGCCAAAGCACTGCCTGGAGTGCCTGAAAGAACTCAGTTGTAGTTGTGGGCCACTTCCTAAGGTTGCATTTGGGTACTTAATCAAGTAAATTAGGTAGCTTGGGGGAGATGTCAGGATAGGTGTGTGGGCTTCTTTTCAGGATTTCATTGTATCTCAAAAAAAATGCAGGCAGCAGTGGCATGAGTGAGTTATTTGACCAAGCCTTATCTATTTCTCTTTTAGCACAGAGAATAGCTTTAAATCACGTGTTGAAAATTAACTCTTCCTCCTCTACTATCAGAAACACTGTATTAGGTAATGTACAAGCGAACAGTAACAATTCATAAATGCTTCTAAATTAATCCTCACATTACACTTATTTACACACATTATGTGTATGTAACTTCAAAGCAAAAAAAACCCACAAATGTGAATGCTTAGAAAAAAGCCTCTTAGCTACTGTTGTTCCTATAACAGTTTGGGTTTTTTTCTCTTATAGAAGAGAATTCTTTAATGGACTGTTTATCAGGTCATACTCCCTGGCACCTCAGGAATCTGCAAAGAACTGGATAAGAGAAAGTGGCCCAAAGATAGGCTAAGGCAGTCGCTTTCCATCAGAAATCATCATGCTAGTCAGCATCCTTAATCACGTTGCCCTGTGCTATACCAATAACCTGGATAAGCAAGTGAGACAGATTTCTCCTTGGAAACCATCTCTTCTTGCTTCATTAAATAGGTGGATCAGCCATTTACCTTTATTAATGCCGCAAGGCTTAAGTAGCAAAGGACAAGTTAAGACACTCATCTAGAGCCAAAGCCACCACCTTGTACTTGCAAAATGACCAGTACCAAAGAAGCCGCCAGTCTTCTTGCAGCTTAGGGATGAGTCGCAGTGCACTCAGGGGATGCCTAGGAAGTGGCAGGCTTTGCAGCTAGCAAGAACTTTTTTGAAAAACTGGTAATCTCATCTAGAAATTCTTAACCCTTTAGGAGGAACCAAGCCACTCAGCAGACCTCTACCAAGCAGAGCACTACCTTCTGTTCCCAGCTGAAAACCAAGTGCTACCTACAAGCAAGTACACAGTTAATGTAAGCCTAAGTCATTAAACATACCAAGTGGAACTTCCCTGACCCTAATGAAAGTGAAGGTGAACACCATGTAAGGCAGACGCTATTTGCCTAGGTGCGCTGCTGCTAGCCTAGTTTCTCTTGAACTAATTGCCTTCTGCTTTGAAGCTAGTTTCAGGGATCATATTAAGGAGTGCATCAGCACGCAGCAGTACGCATTCACAGCAGGGGAATGAGCAAATGCAATTATCAGGGAGTGGCAAGGGGAAAAAAAAAAACAACTGAAGGAAAAAAATGAAGAGGGAGAAGTTAGTGACTACAGAGACGAGGGTCTCATCTCAGAGATGAGGGTACCTAGGAGTGAGCAGGGATTAAAGTGCTGCTTCTGCTCAGGGATCTAGTGGGAGGTGACAGCCCAGTTGCTGTGTGGGGTGCTAGCGGGAAGCAAAAACTATCACTTACCTCCTTGCACTGAAAGCACCAGCAGCAACCAAGGGAAACCTCCAGTCAATCTTAGAATATTGTCAACCCTTTCTCTTGCACAAAACAAAGTGTATCTGACCAGCACCACTGATGATCTTTTCTCTGCTCCCTCCACTCCCACCTTTTTCCTTTGCAGTATGTGAATACTTCCTGAACAAACATCCAACAAGCATATAGTGCTTCTACTCTGACATTTACTTCACCCTTTTGTGGGGGCAGAAACCCAACAGGACTCTTTCCTCCCTGTCCCCAGGCGCATCTGGAGCCGAGTGTTTACTTCAGCAGACAAGCACATCAGCCCTTTGCGGGGCAGCAGGCAGGGCACAGGACAAAGTCTCTCGGCTCATCCTGTACGCGGGTGCACTGAGAGGGCGTAGTCCTCTGCATCAGCAAGTGCCCTGCACAGCAAACAAGGGAGGTAGTTTGCATGTGTTTAGCTGTTTACATTCAATCAGTGCTAAAGAGGCGTAACTGGAGTGCACATGCCGGTGCTGCATGGGTGCTACATGACCACTGGAAGGAGTTGGGCCAGCAACCAAGCTTGGGCAGCCATTCAGCTGTGAAAGATGTAAAAATAGCAAGGGGTGGGTACTAATAAGATACAGAGCTTTGCAAGGCCAGGCCCAGTCTAGAATTTAATTACTTTAATTGTTTGTTCTTAGTAATTACAGTTAGTTAAAAAAAAGACATAAAACTGGGGTTTGTGTAGCCAGTTAATGCAGTCCAATAAACATAGCAAGGGAAGCTAAGGAAAAAAAACAAACAAAAACCAACCAAAACACACAACCCACAGCACAATAAAATACCACAAAGGGAAAATCATACCAATCAATCAAAGCTAACGTGATCAGCAGGGGCATTTCTTTCCCCGAGCCAAGAGAGTGAATAGTTATAGGACTGTCAGAGTTAAAGGCACAGCTTGAAGGATAGACACAGTGCCATTTGCTGATGCATCTTACTCAAAGTAACGCTAAGAGCTACATTCAGAGGAAAGCACTGGGCTTTTAACTCAAAACCCACTATTGCTCTGCAGCTCCCCAAACTTGGAGGCATTTAAGTTTTCCTTAGCATTTTTATTTACTTCACCAACAGCCGCAAGTTTCTCCACTGGTTTAGACATCTGCCCCTTTCCTTCCTAACTTCAAATGGACACCAGAAACAAGAATTCAGTCAAACTCTTCCAGTGCTCCATCCAGTAGTTGCTTTTCAGATCACCTAATTCCTGCTATCAGTGCCAAGCCCCTTGCCAAATGCAGCTGAGGCTGCCCTCATGTAACAACAGTGACCACGCAGGGAGAGGAAGCTGACAATTGCTCACAAACTCTGAAAGTTCGATAGTCTCAGCAGAAAAACTTACATGACAAGCAGCAGGAAATGAAAAATAAGGTAGAGGGCAGAGGAGGAAGTGAAAAGAATGAACTAATACCTAAGAAAGGACTGGAAACATGGTTCTGTGTGCCCGGTGCCCTCACCAGCAGTTTAAATCCCTTTGTGCTCATTTGCACGCTCACTATTTTTTCACACACCTTCCCCTGACAGTAGAGTGCTACGGTCTCTTAATGTCTGCAACAAACTTCTGGGGCTTTAGATTTTCTCAAGCCTAGTAGCACTGAACTCCACCTACTCACTTAAGCAATTATCTCTGCTGTTAAATTACTTAATTCTACACTGTCTCAGGGAGACCAGTGCTGATACAAGTACCTTATTAGCAAGCCCTGCATCGTCCTTTGAGAACCCAGGAGCAGAAAGGCTGGCAAATGGGAGTACAATGCAAACCCTCTGGTCCTAGAGGATACCCTTCCTCTGCTGAAAGGTTCCATCTTCCAGCAATCCTTTCCTTGCTAATTGCCTGACTAGGATAAACAGCAGATGAGATCAGTCTGGGCAAAAGCAGATCTCTGTGCTTCTGGATGTGGGCAACAATTCAGCCTAACAATTCTGTGCTGTCATGATTCATGTCCCTGAGACATGGAGATGGATGGGGCATCACATGCAGAAGCATCAGTGAAGCTTTGTGCCTTGCCCTAAAATAGCTGCCTGACACTGGCTGGCTTTGACCCTGTCTGAGGCTTTTCTTTGTAAATGCTGCCAGAGGCCAAGCGTCTCTGGAATGGAAACCTGAGGGAGGAGTGAGCTTTGCTGAGCTTGATTTCTGCTAACACGGATAAAGCTCTCCAGCGTCATCCCTGTGCTACTTCTAGGCTGTCAGGGAAAGACAGGATCAAGTTCAAAGGGCATGTGCTGCAGCCTCCTGCCCACGTGCCTGAGTTAGCAAGAGGCAGACACCAAAATTTGAAAGAATCTTTACTCCAAATCTAGACGCTGACTGACATTCAAAGTATTGTCTCTAGGAAGAACAAACTATTTCAGCCAGAGCTTACATCTCTTACCTCTTGCTCTGGGTACTGCCACCTGAAGTTCACATCTACATCTGGCTCCCCAAGAACTGTGCAGCTTACATGAACGTTGTCACCGACTTCGGCTCTAGTGGATGATGCCGCGATTGTGGCTGAGGGTGGGCCCTTGGGAACTGATAGAAAGACAGTTGTTTGGAAGCAGAAAATTAAATACACCAACAGAATTTAAGAGTCAATTTCTGTGTGTGCTTAACACAACAGGTAAGTTATGTACACCTGCAGCTTTCCCTTCTACAACAGGAAATTGCTGGAATTTATACCTACGAAGTTTTATCACATACACTTTTGATCAAGATTTTAAGACTGATTACATTACTTACTTTACAAATTATTGTTTTTGAATTGTTTTCTAAACAATATCAGCAGAAGAAACAAAAGTTAGTGAAAGCATATAGAAAACTGCACCCTACCTTCCACGTACAGTAGGTGATACTTGATGGAAATCTGAGGTGCTCCCTGTGACTCTGCCTTGCAGTAGACAATACCTTTATGATCAGAAGTAGGGTGCTGGTAGACAAAACCCTTCTTCACATCATAAATAATGTCAGTTCCATCTATTTCAATTTCTTCTGCTGGAAATTCTCTGTGTAAAGTTACTTTTGCTGAAGGAGTAGTAACACGGCATGGGATGATTGCAGGTTTATCTGGGTTCAGGTAGACAATATCAAAATAACTGAGAGTAGGTACAAAGAGTTCCTCTTTATCTGCGCAGAAAAATTGACATAGTTAGAAAAAATATGTACATCTTGGTTTAACAGAAAGAAGAGAAAGCACATATGACAAGAGAAAATAGCTATGAGCAACATTAAAAATTAACCCAAAGCTTTTTGCTTTAAATACACACACACAAAAGAAAAAAAAAAACCAAACCAAAAAACAAGCAACTTTTTGAATGTGAGCGTATTTTTACATATGCTTGCATTAAAAATATTAAATAAAAAAGAAGTAGTATTCTTTACTGTTATCAAATATTTTTACTCTTAAGAAAATCCTTGGAATTCCCTTTTAGTAAGTTTCCAAATACTCATCTGGTTCTAATTCTGCTCACTCGCACATTCTTAAAGGGTAAAACACACAAAACCCCCAACATCACTGGTAAGATAAGCACTACTAGAAAGATGTATTCTTTGGAGCTACAGCCTTTTTATAAATATAATTTTAGGCAAAATATTTGATTAACTGCCCTATGTAGCTGAAATATTTAGTGCTTTTAGAATCCCAGTTAAGGAGTATTTCCCTATTTGGCATACTTCAGAACATAAAGCTGAAATTCCTCTTTCTAGCACAAACATTTACATAATAACTTGACTGAGAAGTTTATTCCAGCCTTTCTAAGGAATGTATCCTCAGAACATCAAGCACTTCTGATAAATGACTTCTGCACAGTCTCATAGTCTCAATTTAGCTCAAAAACATATCGCAAACAAACCTATCTTGTACTGAAATATTTGCTGGCCAAGAATGCTTTAATCAGGCAGTGAAGGTTGTTTTACCATTCAGAATATTTTCCATAAGAATAATTTAACCATTTGATTTCAATTGCACATTGATTTCTATTGCACTAAGTAGCAGTAAACTCCACACAGTTACCCAATATGCCATTACCCATAAAGTGTCACAGCTATAGTTAACCTCAAGCTTTGGAACAACACATGTGCTTAAGAGTGTTTTGCCTCTCATCAGGCTGTACAGACTCTTGGGTGAAATTGTGACCTTACAAAGATCAATGAGATCAAGATTTTTAAATTAGCTCAGGTAACTGAAAGTGTGAGGACAGAATATCTACATGGTCATCTGAGTGCCATGACAAAATGAATCTTCTGCATAGATTTATTTTCTTTACGCAGACACATTTTCAAAACTCAAACTTCTTTTTATTGGTTTTGTAGAAGATCCTCAGAATGTGTGTTAATATTTTCAAAGGTGTTTGCTTTCCACTGCATTATGCATTATTTCGGATATGCATTTAGAAGAATCCATAGGGAAAATGGACTCATAAATCACATCAAGCAAGTGATTTTCTGCTCACCAGTACTGTCTTCCTTAACACCTACTAAAAAAAAGATGAAAACTGTGGAAGAAAAATCTTGACAGTGAAATTGCTGATGTAGCTTTATTCATACCTAACTAGCAAATATATTGCCTTTAATAATCCCCCAGTGAGGTAATTACCTGTGAAAAAGATGTATGTTGAACCTGTTTTAGTCTCATCCTTCCTGCATTTGTTGCCATTGCACAGCTGAGGCCAGCAGCTATATTCACCTGTGTCTGCTGCTGTGGAGTTTGTGAGGATCAGCTGACTGTACCTGTCCAGCTGCTTTATACTGGGGACAAGAAAGAAGAGACACAAGACAAGAAGAGCTGTATTTGCTCGTAAATTTCTGTCAGCTGACTACTACTTCTGAATTTTTTATTCCCACTCTGTGCCTGACCCACCTTTTGCTTTCAAAGCTGTGTAGCAATTCCCTCTTTTGCGCCAGCAAAGGCCTGCTTACATGAATAGTTAATGATTTCAACTACACATGAATGATTGCAAGCCACTGTCCTGTACAGTTCATTCTTGGATTTCTTCAGTCCCCATTTTGACACTGGCTGCTGAAGACAATATGTTTATCTATGTTTTGTCTCAGTTTGCCCGCGTATGTCCCATACTTTCATGATCCGAGTCAACCTACATGCATCTGAGTCCTTTTTTCATGCCATTAATTGTTGCAATCCTTCAATAACATATAACAAAAGATAATTCAGGAGTAGTAAGTAGCAGCTACTTCAATAACAGTTTGTTTGACAATTTCTGCCTGCTTTTGATGTGAATGCTTTCCAGTCTTGCTTCAACCTACTGGTCCAAGTTTCCTTTGCAATCACCATCATAAAGAGCTTCTATCTCAACATGGATTTTTTCTGCAAGTCAGTCATTTTTCATTGCCTGCTCCCCTGCCCTAAGCCACCTCACTGTCATCCTCTCACTGCCCTCTCACCACCTCTCAGCTATTTCAGAGCATGACCTTGAGAATTGTTGGAGGTGTACTGGCAGTGTCATCAGCTAACTACACTAAATTCAGCCAATGGGATTATTTCAGACTTCATACGCTATTTTTCTCCTCCTGGACTGAACATTTGTAAGTGTGCAAATATTTACAAATATGTAGATGCTGACAATCTTTCTAAGGGTCAAAGGTCCTATCCATGAAATTCAGCAACTGCAACATCATCTTATTCTTTTTTAATTTTAAGGTTTGCTTTCCTGGCTCTCTCCTGCAGACAGATGGTGTTACAGACAGATGGCATTCTGCTGTGATGCCTTTCAATGGATTGCAAAAGTCATGGTCCAACAGCACCAGTTCTCAGCGGACCCTGTCAGGACAGCCATCTGGGAGCGCTGATGCACTCCACCAAGCACTCTGACCCTTAAAACTGTTATTCTCAACCACCTGCCCTTAGACGGTAGCACATCCAGAACATGAAGGTTTCCCACTTTGTGGGACCCCAAGTTACGTGGCCATTTCTGTTCTAAACAAGTTAGGAGAGGGGTTTTTTTTTTTCCTGTTTTAGGCATTTGATAGCAAACTTCAGTGTTTCAAACGGGCTCTGGACAAATACACAGCTTGCATGAAGTCTGAATAGCTCCCACACACTTACTCATCTGTTCATTCTCTGAATACTTATTACCCTCCTATTTCTTCTTATTAATATAGCAGTTATTCTGTAAGGCAGATGCATAACTGAATCATTTATTTCTAGGGTCAGCTAGCTTTGAAGAAATTCTTATCCTCTAAAAGTCCCTGTCACTGTCTAACAGTTGTACTCTAGACATGCCTGACTACTGTATACTATAAAGGCCCTGTTTTGCCTACATCTCCATTGTAGGCAGACTAACTGCTTAAACAGAGAGGCAACTGCTTCCAGATACATGCACTTCCCAAAATTTCTGCCTCCCTAAGGTGTTCTGCTAGCATTTTTGCACTGCTACCAGCAACCACAACCAATGGTTCCTGTAACCCAACATTCAGCCTCCAGCCAAGGCTAGTAGCTTAGAAATTAAAAACACCAAACACACAACCCAGACAGAGCTACCTGACAATAATCTGTTCCATTAAAGCCCTCACACACCAATAATATGCTCATCCACCACAGGGCAGTTTTGAGGCTTGCCTAGGGAAACAGGCAAATCATGTGTCCTACCTGCTAATGCACTCGTCCTACACAACCTCATCTGATTCCATTTTTTTGGAATCACGTAATTACAGAGCCATAGCATTTTCATTTTTAGTATATACGCTACCTTACATTATCCAAAAACTGAAGATATTTTATAAGATTTGAGAGATTCCTATTCGTACAAGAGATCCTGTTGTGTATCATACACAACAGGAAGAGAAATCCAAAACATGTCGTAGCATGTATTATTATTTAGTTTCACAGTTCACACTTCATAGTCTACATGACTACATCAGCATAAAATGTTCTGTAAGTATCCAGTACTAAATGTCAATATTACAGCAAAACCACTATGCCAAACATTTTTGCCTCCAACCGTTAATGCAGACACTGAACTATAGCTTGAAATCTCAACAGACAGAGAAATAAGGTCAGAGTTAATTAATTATTGTACAGTGTGTTCTACTTAACTGAGAGCAAGCTATCCAGCAATCAATGGAAACAGCCTAGTGAGGTAGTCATCCACAAACATGCACTAACAAAACCTGGCAACTGAGACTGTAAGTGTTCAGACTTGTGACATGACCACATAAAGCAGACAAAACAGGCCATATAAAGTAAATTCAAAGTGGTAAATCCTGCAGCTGACCAATGTTTCCTGGATAATTTTTATTTCATTAGTATTTAGATGCTGGGAAATCTGATTCAAAAGTCAAAACTTTGCTGTCGTCTACACATCACAAAGTAAAAATGTTGTATATAAAAACATCTCAAGACTATTTAAAGAAACTAGAAAACTACTACAAAAGTTTACTCCGTACATTCATCTTACTAAGCTTTAGTTATCTGAAATTTAAAAGATCCTGGCCAGAGAAACTACGACAAGTTTTGAAGCAAAAAAAAAAGAAGATATAAAAAGACAAAAAGACAGCATAAATAGCATCACTCAAAGAGCATCTAGCAAACTCCTCTCAAGTAGCTACATTTATACTGACAAAAGAGAGCTTATCTCACAACAAGCTCATTAGGAGAGGAACAAAACATCTTACTGTTTAACACAAGAAAAAAATCCCTAGCTTTCCGACTTCAGAGCACATGGAACAAAATGAAACTCAGTTATATACATAAGTTCACTCAATGTCCCACTAAGCCAGCAGGAGCCTGCATTCACTGAAAGCAGTCTAATTTTGCCCTCTACAACAAAGCTTCCTCAATACTTGCAAGAGTGATTTTGTCCACAACCACATGCACATACAAATACGCGTGTGATGCATGTCCAGCACTTTGTTCCAGGTTCTTCCACCGCAGCAGTTCCATTTCACATGTTTATTTATTAGACGAAGTTCTGTGATAAATACAGCTGATCTTTGGCAAGAGAGACTCATGATCCAAGTCAAGCAAAGCAGAGACCACGTGAAGTTAGACTGCCTTCATCCATAGCGCCTTTTTGCTATCAAGCATAAGAAAATGAAAACATGCTGGCCCTTATTTTTTCCATATCCATCTCAGTTTATGCTCCTTCTTGTACATTGTGGATTGATTTTCTGTGTGAGCCTTCAGTCATTAATTTGTTATGCACAGTCTTACAAAACAGCATTCCAGCCCTTCTGTTCTGGAGGGGCATAAGCTACCTTTGACTGTTAACATGGCCAAGATTTTTGGCCAGTTCAGCCAGTATACCAAATTTTCAGACAAAGTTATCTGCAGGGTGTATTTATGCTGCATAAGGCAAGAAGGCATTACAGATAATAAGTAGTCCTGAAGTTAGCTAGTGTGTCCTTAACTCAGGAGCCAAGTTCGCACGATTCTGGCTTTCTCCTGAGTTGCACTGTATGCTACAGTCTCTAAATCTGAGTAAATAATTTCAGTGTGTACTATTATTTACTTAAGTTAGGATAGTGGAAAGAGAGTATTCCTCCTCTGGTGCAACAAGAATCAGCCAAAGGAGAGTCCTCCTCCTGTCACTCAGCATCTTTCTCTCCCCGCATATGATCACTTTAGCATGTCAGCAGCTACGAACCTATTAAATACTGAGATTCCTCAGTACTGCAAGCAAAAATATTTTATTTACCAGGTTGTAAACTATACCTACAAAAACAAACTCGGAGCATAGCCACTAATGCTATAAAAATGGCTTTTCTAATTATAATCTCTTCCTTCTTGGAAAAGCCATATTGTCCTCCAGGCTGCTGTATTTTCCTTACCGCATGGATGAGTTACAAATGTGATAAGCATAGCATGTAGACAAAACATCTATCTTTTATCTGTACTTCTTTCTGCAACCACTTATAGGAAATACATTACATGGATACTAAATTTAACCAGTTGCAAACCAAAACAGCCTCTTCTCCCAGAACCACAGACAGGAAACAGAACGCAGTGAGCATGCATCTTCAGTGTCAACTCCTGCCCTGAACCTCTGCTGTTAACAAACCCTCCAACCAACTGAGCTACAAATGCCCTCACTGCCCTGAACCTTAATGAAGGTCTCTTCTGCCTCTTTTAATTGCAACTCTTGTTAGATGCCAGGGTCTTTAAGGCCTACTCTTTAAGTTAAGAATCAGAGAATGGTAGTAGTTCCCAGGAGACATAAAGCACCTTGCTTATTGTTAACATTCCCACAAGACCAGCTGAATTTGCAAATCTCTCCTAATATTTAAACTCAAAACAGGAATTGCATGCCTGAGCATCTGTTGCTGTAGGGACATACTAACGAGCAAAAGAATGCTAGTTGCTAGTCCCCAGAAATTGCATGGACTTCATCGCCACTACCCCTCCTCCTCACTTACCCTCTGGGTCTGGCAACCCTCTCCTTCTTCACTTTCCTCAGAACCCAACCACTCTCCCCTCACTGCTGCCACAAGCTCTGGTTTGCACCAGTGCCCCAACTCCAGCACAACCAGCATGGAAATCCAAGAAACAAAAGCACAGCCCAGTTAATTAGCTGGGTTTCACTCCACACCTCACTAATTGGTAATGAAGGAATTACCTTATCCTTGGTCTTTAAGCACTCCAAAACTGATAGAATATACTGGGCATATATCTATCTAGGAGATGAAACAATTTGTTTTCTGTAGGTTATTGGCCAATAATTTTTCTGACTTTTCCCCCTGTGCCCTATATGGAGCATTTTGTTTTAAAACAAGGAGTATAATATATTAATAAAATCTTAAAATTTGCCTATTGTAGTTGGTGCACGGTCTTTTGTATGCTGCCAGGAAGACCTAAGCTCCTCTTGAAAGATGTTAAAAATAACCTTTTCTGCTGCCAGTTCACTCCACATACTACCAACTGAACTAATTAACAGGCTATATTTATGATATTTCCAGTTAAATTCAATCAAAGCTATCTAAAACCACAGAATGTGATTCTCATATTTCATAATTTATAAAGCAGACTTTGTTTCACGTGCATCTATTAACACCAAAGCAAAGATCTTGAGATAATTACCAAAGTCATGCTAAAAAGGTGATGAAAATATAAGCACAGGAGATTCTGCTGCCAGTGTCTCCATAAATTATTACAATTATATTACTCTGAAGCATTCTACTAATCTGTTTCCGTTTCCCTAGTTAATTATAGAATCTTCTGCTTGCATTTAAAATTGTTGATTCAGTCTAACTCAACCTTATTGCTTCAATAACTTATTTGAAAATAGTTTCTCTAAAGCAAAGATCATAATATTTCAATGTAGACCCTTAAATATAAGCCTAATATACTTCTAAAAAAAATATTTAGGCACATTATATCCACCCACTCAAAATGTTTTATAGCATTTATTTTGTGTGACATTATTAACTTATGTTATATTGTTAAAATATTAAAAATACTTTGAACTTGAGTGAAAACAGAAAGATAAATTGCTGAGGCAACAGAATCCCAAACTACTTCAAACTACTTCAAACTACAAAACGCCAAACTACACAATTAGGAAATGCGTAATTTTTTTTCCCCAAAAATTCTCTTAAATGCTTGTATTTTGTCCCATGTGCATCACTAGAAAACTATTTAATTTTGCAAGAGAGGAATAGACAGTCAAACAAATAATGAAGAAGCATTCAGGTTCCGCTCCAAAAAAGCTGTGAATACTTGCCTTGACTTCTTCAATGCCAGATGACATGGCCTGCAGGCCTACAAGACCAGACCAAGCTAGCAACCTATTTGCAAATGCTCAAAACATACCATACACTTGGAAACAAAGCCAGCGCCCTCCACTCACGCACTCCCTGTTGATATTATTTTGCTCGTTGAGCGTTGGCTTGCTGGAAGGCCAGGTCTCTATGGCAGCTGCTAAACACCATCTACTGGAATAAATCCAGATGAAACATTATTTTGCAAAAGAAAAAGCAATAGTTGTTTAAATTGGCCACGAGATCTTCTGAAAGATATTGCTGAGATAAGCCCTTAGCAGACATAGGCTTCCTGCTGTAACTTACTCCGATAGAATCCTTGCATTAGTTACAGAGGTTTATTCAGGCAGTGCAGTTCTTGAACTGCTTAGCCATCGAGGGACGAGCAAATAAACACTCTGAGAAGTACTGGCTCACGAACTTCAGAAGGCTATGCCAGAGATCACAGTGTATAACTGTCAATCTTCAACACTCCTCTTTGAGAAGAGAAGTGGAAAGGATAAGAATATATCTGAAAAAATAATTAACTGAGAGTGATTCTAAAGTAGCATCAAACCTGTAAACAAGTGAAATGGATCACAGAGATTCAAACAACCTCAGCTATTTACAGAAGGCAAAACCAACTCTACTTAATTTAGGAAAAAAAAAAAAAGGACAATATGAGTTGATACCTTTGCTCATACCTCTGTGCCTCTCTAACCTTATAATCCAAGAGAAGTTGTGTCCAGCTCTTCCTTAGTGTATTGTTCACAGTGCTCCACAGTCTCCTCATTGTGTCTTTCAGAGCCACACATAGCACCGTAAAACAGCCAATGAGAACCAACACCATTCATGGCAAAACAATACCTGTGGAAGACCCCTTTAAGCTCCTCACATGCCGCACCACTTTCAAATACAGAACTAAGTTACTTCGTTTAATTTACATTTAGCTATGTGTACTATCCTCAACAACTGTGAAGGCAAAAAAACTGTGTGTTTTTGGAGATGTTTAGAGCAACAGCACACTCACCTGGTGTGGCAGAGAAAGGAAGCGTCCTCAGCTCCTCCTCCTGCCCTAACAACTATTTATGTGGTTTCCATTAAAATGTCACTAGATGGAAGAAAAAGCCTTCGTAAACCCAACGTGGCTATCCTCAGCATTAAACTCAGCCACATCACAAACCTTGCAAACTGACTGAAAAAGGAAAGACTACTCTTACTTGCTCATTAGCATGGTTGTTAGAGTATTTTTTCGCTAGTTTAGAGAGGATTTGAGCCTCTTCAGGAAATTAATCTTTGCATTTTAGGTGGTAGCTGCACTAGAAACCAGTACAGGCGACCAGGAGCAGGTCTCTGTAGAACAACAGAGTTGATAGTAAGTGCCTGACATCCACACTCACACATATTGAGAGTTTAACTTCCAACTAGCTCTAATGTGGCTTCCTGCTGGTGGCTGGAGCACACTGATGTCCCACTGGACCACATCATCTACTGCAGATTCATCTGAAGGAAATTCAGTTCACATGCTGTAAGACTATTTCAACAGTGCAAATCACAGGGCAGTAATTGATGACAACTGAATGATGCTCATCCTTTTTTATTGACATTAAAAGCTGCTAGGTGAAATATTGTAAATATTTGATTGTAAAAATATAAACAAATAAACAAAAAAAACCCCCCAATAATGCTACAAGTGGTAGGGGAAAAAAGTTCTAGAGTCTTTTTACACTCGAAATGAAAAACGGCTTACCTGAGTCTGGAGTCTTTGAAAGTGTCTAAGTATGAAGGATAGTCCCAAGTAACGTTACTGCCCTTACATCGCAGTTCTATACTTTGTCCTGCAGACAGGCTTAAAGTGGCAGCTAGTTTCTGGAAATGACCTTTATCCGTCATCTGCATTAGTATGGACTGGGACTTCAAAGAGGAGTCAGCAGATTCTCTCTCCTTCATTCTGGGGATTTTGGGTTTTAATTTTTTGTTAACAGGCTTAATTTTGTTTTCCCCATGTTCTTTTGGACGCTTACTTTTTGCAGGCTGTCCAGTAACTAGTGAAATAAAGAAAAGAAGGCAATGTAACTCATTAGAAATAGGTTATATGATCTTTTTGCAACAGAAAAAAAATCTTCCTTATTACCACAGAGAATAATTAACGTTTTGTTCTTCCAATAAAGAAAGAACATAAAAATCAGTAAGAGTTAATTTCCATAAGTTTTTGAAGTCTATGACTTGACCCACTTTTCTAGAGAAAAAGGGAAAAAAAAAAGAGCACTTTAACAACATGTGGAAAATCTATACTTAGAGTTCACATAAACTGACAAATATGTAAGGTATGAGAACTTTACAAATGGAAAGGGAAAGAAATACAACATTTCTGCCTCCAGTTGTTTTTGTCATTTATACCTCATGTCACTGCCATTTAGTACACAAGGCTACACAAGTTCTCTGCCACACACCCATCAATTCTACATAACCTTTTCACACACCATGTTACCATAAGAGAGACAAAGAAAAGCTGGCAAGCGTGGAACTTCATGACATTTTATAGTGATAGTGATGCACTTCTCTTCTTTTGCAGCAAGTACTGTGAAAATACAAATGGCACTTCAGTCATTTGAAGCTAGCATTTAATTCATTACTTCTTTGGAACAGCCATTTAAATGGACAGTCCACATGAAAACAGAACCTTATTTAGAGGAAAACAGTAAACGGGGATACTGAGCCACCTTTAAAAAACAAAGTAAAACAAATGGAAAGGAAAAGGGAAAGTGAGATGTCTCAAATTCAAAGGAGAAGAAAAAAAAAAAATCAAGGTACTCCCACTTTAACTGACAGCAGCAAGCATGAATCTCTGGCAAGATGAGTCTAAAACTGCTGTCCCCAGACTCCACAAAGCGCCTGTGCCTGACAGTAATTCACATGGAATATGGATTTTTCACATGGAATATGGATTTTCCACATGAAAATGCTCAGGTATTTTATTGTACAGAACTGTCAACAAGCTCCCTCTGGAATTAAAAGTAGTCCTGCTGTATATACTGAGTTCGCATGAATTACAACTGGTATTGGCTGCGCTGTGAAGAGCAGCACTTGCAGACTCTGCCACTGATGGCTCCCATGACATTCCTCATACCACTGCTGGACACTTTGCATTGCTTCAGCCTTCCACTTCTGCAAGTCCAGGCTGATGTACACCAACATCTTTTGCACGGCACAGAACCTTGTGAGCGCAAATTTAAAATTCAATCCGAACATAAGAAAATGTTGGGTTTTTTTTCACTTTGAGGGTGGTCAAGCACTGGCACGGGCTCCCCAAAGAGGTTGTGGAGTATCCATCCATGGAGATATTAAAAATCCAACTGGACACATTCCTAGGTGGTCCTGCTTGAGCAAGGGATTGGACTGGATGATCCCAAGAGGTCTCTTCCAACCTGACCCATTCTGTGACTGTGATCTCAGCATGCAGAGAAAGGCTGCCTGCATAGGAGCATTTGCCTTCTGGTCTCACACCAACTGGAAAATAAACTGGAAGACAGCAATGCTGCAGTTGTCTTAATTTTCCCAATGCATTTTGGACTCTTATTACGTAAGGATAGTTTTTCTTAGAGGCACGTATCCAGTTATTATGCTGCATCCCTCCTCTGCCACACAGACAAACATTTTTCCCAGTTCTACATCATGAGCACTGGTGAAGTAGATCGCACATATGCCTCACCACCTTAAAATGAGCCACAAACTAAGGAAACCCAATAGAAACTCCTTTCAAAGATTGTGACATTTTAAGATAGAAAATAATGTTACAGTTTGTGGAAGGGAGAGTGAAACAAATATTTACGCTTCTTCCAATTCTTCTTCACAGCTATGATGCCACTGGCCATGCAAAATTGACAAATTTGAGGAACAATGGTAACAAAGGAAAATTTCAGAGAAATGGTTGCTGCCTCCTATGGAAAACCATGAAGTGAGAGTTTGCTAGCTACTCAATGCACATCACCCTAGTGAGTGACACAGTACATATATTAATATATATTAATAGGGGAAAACAGTTGGTGCAGGAGCACTTTTTCCCTCTATTACATTAGAGTGTACACTTCCCTGCTACAGAGTGTGTTGTGGTTTTAGCTAAATTAGATCAGTTCCTAACTTCAGTTAAGTCTTATCTAAGTAATTTCATTTTCTGAAAGTTAACTGTGTTTTTTTCAGACAGTTTCTCTCTAGAAGTGGTAACATGGGGCACTGGTATGCAGAAAGGCTATTGTTTGTACTTATTTCCACAGTACCAAAGCCATCCTAGAGCTGGCAAATAAAAGGCTGCACCTGCAGGGATGGGCAGACAGGACAGGTGACCCCAAACTGACCCAACAGAGTATTCCATCCCATATATGTCATACTTGATATAAAAATGAGAGGTCACAAAGGTCTCTCTTCTGCGATGGCCAAAATCCAGTGAGGACCTCATCTGTCTGTTTGCTCCTGATCCCAGATCAGCGAGTTCCTGAATCCAGCTCCTGATCCCAGCTCCCTCCTAATCACAGATCCATTCCCTCATGGCTGTTCTACAGTATTTGTGGTGATGCATAGTCTTTGAAGGCTGGAGTGGGGGAGCAATCTCATATATTTGTATATATTTTATTACATAATAATAATGATAATTATCATTATCATTATTATTATTTTATTTAAACTGTAGCTTTACTTTCCAACCCACAAGTCTTTTTCCCTCTTATTTCCCTCTCCCCTTTCCCTGGGGGTAGAGAGGGGAGGGAATTGGAACCCCAGCTGCTTGGTTTTAGCTGCCAAAATTGGCTGGGCTAGGTCTAAACCATGACAGCTTTTTGGTGCCCAACATGGGCCAAATGTCTACCTAGCCAAAAATCTTCGCACTGACACTACCCAGTGTCAGACATCAACCAGGAAACAGGGCAACCATCTCTGATCCTTTGCCACTAGTCTCCTAGCTTCTCAGAATATTTAGCTGAACGGATCTGTGAACCACAGCTGCCATCTTTTTGTTGCTCTTGGTGGATTTTTCCTTCATTAATTTGTCTGATCAATTTTCAAAACTACACAAACTAGACATAAATATTAGATGCCTCTTAGTTCTTCTATTAAGTGAATAAATATCCATTGTTTTTCCAACAACTTTCTTTGTGGCACTTGTACTTTTACAGAACTTAAGCATCCTTAAAACACATTCTTTCTGGACTGACAAGTCCTACACTAATTGTTTCTTGTAAAAAATATGCATCTTACAACAGTTTAGTTACATCACGTTTAGGTAATGGAAAGAAGGCAAAAGACTGTACACTAAGTTTAAGATACTGTTGAGTCACAGTTGTACATATTAGTGGTGTCTTCTTTCCAGTCTAAATAGCTCATTGCTTTTCAAGAAAGCAATATTTTATGGTTGGACTCAATCATCTTAAAGGTGTTTTCTAACACAAATGATTCTATGATTCTATATTAGGACCTGACTTTCTCTAGAATAACCAAATATAACTCCAAGATCACTTTCCTAAGTAGGAATTATTGGCTAGAAATTCCTAAGTAGGAACCCATCAATGTGTATATGAAATCAGAATTATTTCTGTTACTTTGCATCTACCAACAGAATACCTTAAGTCTTATTTTCATTGCCCAGTGCTTCAAAATTAAGCTTCTGCAACTCTTTACTGTCAGTTTTCTTTTCTTCTAGCAGATCTATAAATATGTGAAAAGCATGTGCCTCATGAGATCCCTGTGAAATTCAACTGGATAAAACTACTTACATGCCCATATTGCAAAACCTGAAGATAAATTCCTACACTTAGTTTTATATTAGTTATTGCTCCGTGACAGGTCTTCCCTTGTCTCACAGCACCCTAGCTCCCATGGAGTCTAACAACAGGCTTCTCAAAAGCCTTTGAGAATCCGAGCACATCAACCAACTCATTTATGGCCACACTTGATATGAAGTCCTTCAGAGAACAATTTCAGCAGATCTGCAAAACAAAACACGTTTCTAAAGGACCAAAAAACCCAAACTAACAACAAAAAAAGGCAGTCATACAAAGCTATACCACTCTTCCTTATTTCATGGCTATTTATTTATTCATGAGTTCAATTCACAGAATACAGAGATCTGGTTTTCTGCCTGTACCTCCCTCAAAAAAATTTTATAGTACTGGCATATTTTCATTTCCCTTGAAAGGAATAGTTACGTGATAGATTATACACCCAGCTGAAGACTTCAGTGATTTCAGATTCAAATTTATGTCTCCAGTATATATCATCAAATCACAGCACTTAAATATCATTCATGTTGTGGATATTCTCTAAAGCCAATTCTTTCGGCATATTAATGAGACACATCCTCTAATTATTCTCCCATAGAGAAAGATTCTATCTCGGAGCCTGCTATTACAGTGCTCAGTAGGACACTGCATTCGAAGTTTCTGATATGCCTATCATGTCACCATTTGCCACTAAAACCTCCCTAAGGACCTCCATAGGATATGGTTGGACATAAATAATAAAGTTTTTAAATCAAGTTTTACTTTTTGTACACATTCTTTCATATCCCCACTCCTGCCTGCCTTAGAAAGTTTGTGGCCATCTCTCCCTGCCCCACCCCAGCGCATTAGAAGAAGAAAAAGATTCATAGCTGGTTTTATCCCTGTTGCAAGCTGTTTCCCAAAATCTTTTTGTCTGCCCTATTCTGGTTTTTATATTTAACCCATATGCGAGTTAATGAGCTTCCTCTTCTTACATAATTCTCCCTTCCTAAATTAAACACATCAGTCATTTCTTAGGCTTTTATTATTCCTGCAAGAATATTAAAACTACAGTCTGGCTGTTCTAAACATCTGAATCCAATTACCTGAGCACTGCTCCAGACCAAGTCAAGAATTACTGCGTTTTCGGGGAGTCCTTGGAGTAGCAGCTCATCACTTGTGGAATCTAATCAATTGCACTCAGCGTCGTACCCCAACATGTGTGATCCAACCTACACAAATGTAATTCCTCCTTTTGTTCTTCTATCCAGTCCTTGCTGCCTCTCTAATTTCCCTTAACAGAGCAGTCTTTCCCTCCATCACCAAATTGTGTGGTCAGTAATCAGGTTGTTTGCTCTCTACAGGGCTGGTATTTCAGTCCAGATGACTTTTACTTACAAAAATCACCAGAAAACAGATTTGACACTAAAGCTTTCTTCAACACTTACTGCCATGTCTCCTTCAGGTTGACCTATTCCATCTTCCTGTGTACTTTATGCCCTAATATTAGAGGTTCCCGCTGACAGGCCTGAGAAGTCTTTTGGATAAGCATTCCCATTTCAAACCAGCCGTTCCAGTTCCCTGCTGTACTTTCCAGATTTGTCTGTAGAAGCACATATGCTTGGGTCCAGCCACCCTTTTCTTTCCCCCATACCCCGCCCTACTGAAATAGGACTATTTGTTCAAACAACTCTTTGCCATTTCCACTATGATCTGCCAACCTCAATCCTTATGTTTGTTCAAAGGCAAAGGCACACAGTTTTTACAACCTCAACCTAAGGAAATGCATTATCCTAAACTGTGTGCTCTTCCACACCAGACGCTCTGCCTTTAAAAAACTCTTAAAAGCTCAGCTATGAAAGCTTTTCAAATTAAGTGCCAGAAGCCTGGTTTTGATTTTCTCTAGATGAAGTTTTTCCTCCCCACACAAGCTCCCTCTGTTCCACGTTTCTGTAGTTCCCAGTGAGACTGAACACTTTCCTCCTATACCACACTCCCAGCTTCACAGTGAAGCTCCTGTCCGTCTGACCTTGTATTGCCCTACAGGTGACAGCAGGGGCATTTCAGGAAACAGCATTAGAGGAGCTTTAATGTACCCACACAGAAAACCTAGTTTTGCGTCTGCTGCACCTCCTCAAGAGGCAAGCTTCTGAGCAAGCTGTGACTACTTTGACTTTCTAGCTCTGATCACTTCCTAATGTCAGTTCTGAGATGCACTGTATTCATTTCCTCTGCTACAGTACATTCACGATCCCTACTAACTCATTATGCCAAAGTAGAAGACGATACTCTGATACATCACAGAAACACTCAATGCAGCACTTTTGCTCCTGGTTGACAGTACTTGTCTCATCCCATCCTTTAATGTTTGTCTGCCACTTCTTACGGCAGATGTTAATACACATAAACTTCAAGAGAGTGTCAGTCACATAATGCTAAAAGGTATCTGGTTATGGCTTGAGACATCACCTATATCTGCATGCACATTCCACTGGTTTCACAGCTGCACAGATGATAACTCGGGAGGTCCCCCAATCTCCTTCAAGTGTCCACCTAGAGAACTTCAGAATAAGATAGAGAGCAAGGTCTCCCAGAAGGACAGAGAAATCTTGTTCATGGTTTGCCAGACGCACCCATTCTGTGACAGGCCCTATGCTATATCTTAGCAGCATCAGAGGCCTTTCAGTCCTCATTAATACTGACGAATTCTTCCGTGAAAAAGAAAAAAAATAAAGTGCAAGGTTACCATAAAGTATAATTCTTAATTACCAGGATTAAGATGAGAGGGAAGAGCCTTTTTGATCACAAAAAACCCCATAACAAATCAGGTCGGACACATCTCTATTTATGGTACTTCAAATGAAAAGTTAACTATCCAGACACTCATACAGACAATAAAAGGTGACATATCAACACTCACAAGGACAATCTGGAGGGACCTACTTCACAGTTCATAACCTTTCTAACTTAGCTTATATCAATTTATTTTGAAATCACACTGTCTACATTAGGACTTGCACCTCTAACTTTAGACAAGGAATTGTCATTAAATATGTCAGATTACTTTCTCCTGTAGCTAAGCTTCCTGATGACAGAGCATGAAGCTCCCAGTCAAAACTCAACATCAACTAGAGAAACTAAGTAAAACACAGGCATAGGGAATATTTTGCTCAAGTTACAGCTCATTTTTCAGTCTGTGTTTTTACTGTCTATTTTTACTGTCTATTTCTCAAACAGAAAACACTTTTATTGCTGTAGTAGTGCACACCCACAGACCAAATCTTTCAGCAGAAATCCTCACCCACACCACACTGGTCCACAGTGCAATTCCTTTGCATGTAGTCATAAGAAAATTGGACTGGAAGGGACTTTTGGAAGGCCCTTTCCATCTCCATCTGGTTGCTCAGAGCCTTGTCTGGTTGAGCTCCAACTATCTCAGAGGCTGGAGACTTTACATCCTCTTCCTGACAACTTGTTTCAGTGCTTAACAGCTCTCAGGGTGAAGGAATTTTATGTTCTTAAAAGAAATTTTTCTTTACGACATCCTAGCCACTGTGGTCCCCATCTCTTTGCCATTCACTATACTGCTCAGAGCCTGGCGCCAATCTCTCTACAAGCCCTTCCACACGCTACACAGGCTTTGTTTCCCAAGCCCTCCTCTGCTGAAAAATAAAGGAGTATTTTTCTTAAGTTTATTTGCATTTTTGGAAGAAGGAAATATCCTCTCTTTTGCCCAGTTAAAGCCTACACAAGTGAAGGAGAAGAGAAGGCTCTGAGGAGACCTGGGGTACCTCTGAGGTACCTTCCAGTACCTGAAGGGGCTACAGGAAAGCTGGGGAGAGGCAGTGACAAAGGCTCATAGTGATAGGACTGGGGGCAATGGGTATAAACCGGAGAGGGGTAGGTTTAGGCTAAACATAAGGAGGAATTTCTTCACCATGAGAGTGGTGAGGCAGTGGCACAGGTTGCCCAGGGAGGTTGTGGCTGCCCCATCCCTGGAGGTGTTCAGGGCCTTGGGCAGCCTGTTCTAGTGGGATGTCCCTGCCCATGGCAGGGGGATGGAACTGGATGATCTTTAAAGTCCCTTCCAACTAAAACTATTGTATGATCCTATAATTCTATGAAGAATTTGTTACGAGCGCCCCTTCCCAGCCACAGCCTCGCCTCATTCCTCACCGCGACTTCACCACAACCTGAAACTAAGTTGCAAGCCAAGTTTGCTCCTCTCTACAAACGAAACCTTTTTACCTTTTATAACCGCCCGCCCCGCCCCGGGGTCTCAAGCACCGGCTGCATCGCCTCTCCCCGCTCCGTCTCCGTCCGGGGGGGATGGTCGGCGAACCCCGGGATCATCCCTCGCCTTCGCGGGGAGCCCCTGGGGGAGCGAGAAGCCGGGCTGCGCGGGGCAGGGCAGTGAGCAGGGGCTCGCAAAGCGGGGGGAGCGCGGCGGGGGTCGATGCTCACCGTGCGGCAGCGCTTGGTGCAGCAGCAGCAGGCACAGCAGCACCCGGAGCCGCATGGCGAGAGCGGCGGCGGCGCGGGGAGGAGCTCCGTGCCCGGAGGGGCGAGGAGAAAGGCTTCGGCTCCTCGCGTCCCACAAGAAACCCTCCCTCTGCGGGTCCTTCTCCTGCGCTCCTCGCGGGGAGGGTGAGAACGGCCATAGGGTACCCCCCGGCCACCGCCGGCAGCGCGCTCACACGGGACCGAACGGGGACGGAGCTGCATCCCAAATAATCCCGACCTCGGGAACACCTGCGGAAGCTGGAATTAGCTCCTCGGTGACAGCTGCTCTTTGGCCTCCGTGGCTTTGCGGTTTGGTTGCCTTTGGGCCAGCTGCGGCGGACAGAGGGAGCAGAACGGAGCGCGGGGGCCGTGCGGGCTGTGCTGCGGGCGGCGGGCACGGAGCGGTGCGTTGGTTCCCGCCTGCCACGGCAAACCTGCGGTTTTAAGTCAAACTGGTGCGTTCATGGAATCATAGAATCACCAGGTTGGAAAAGACCTTTTGGATCATCGAGTCCAACAATTCCTATCTGCCCCTAAATCATGTCCCTAAGCACCTCATCTACCCGTCTTTTAAAAACCTCCAGGGATGGGGACTCCACCACCTCCCTGAGCAGCTTCTGCCAGTCCCCCACGACCCTTTCTGAGAAAAATTTTTTCCTGATGTTCAGTCTGAACCTCCCCTGGCGGAGCTTCAGGCCATTCCCCCTTGTCCTGTCCCCTGTCACTTGGGAGAAGAGCCCAGCTCCCTCCTCTCCACAACCTCCTTTCAGGTAGTTATAGAGAGAAATAAGGTCACCCCTCAGCCTCCTCTTCTCCAGGCTGAACAACCCCAGCTCTCTCAGCCGCTCCTCGTAAGACTTGTTCTCCAGCCCCCTCACCAGCTTCGTTTCTCTTCTCTGGACATGCTGCAGAGCCTCAACATCCTTCTTGTGGTGAGGGGTCCAGAACTGAACACAGTACTCGAGGTGCGGTCTCACCAGTGCCGAGTACAGAGGGAGAATCACCTCCCTGGACCTGCTGGTCACGCTGTTTCTGACACAAGCCAAGATGCCATTGGCCTTCTTGGCCACCTGGGCACACTGCTGGCTCATGTTCAGTCGGCTGTCAACCAACACCCCCAGGTCCTTCTCCTCCAGGCAGCTTTCCAGCCACTCTTCCCCCAGTCTGTAGCACTGCACAGGGTTGTTGTCCCCCAAGTGCAGGACCCGGCATTTGGCATTGTTAAGCCTCATGTCACAGCAAACCTGTGGTTTTAAGTCAAACTGGCATGTTCATTCCAGCCTGCCCCAACAAACCTGCATTTACAAGTCAAACTGGTGCGTCCATTCCAGCCTGGTTTTTAAGTCAAACTGGTGGGTTCATTCTTCCTGCCACAGCAAACCTGCGTTTTTAAGTCAAACTGGCGGGTACATTCATTCCAGCCTGCCACAGCAAACAGATTCCCAAAAGCCTGCTCAGGAAGAGCTTCCTCACAGTGGAAAAATAGAGCAAGTAGCTATATATGTTGCTATCTGGGGCTCTGTAGTCCATGACACGGTCTTTGTGTATGACTGAAACCTCTGTGAACCACACTGAGAAGGTGCAGGCATCTCTTCACTGCTAAGAGATTAACATAGTAAACTTGACCTTTGCAGCATGGATTTTTATGCCCACACTGAGCTGTTAAAAGCCATTTCTTGAATTCTGAGGGTTTTCTTGGAGGAGAAAGGAGGGGAAAATATGACTGGAGGAGTCACAAAGGTAGGTGTAGGGCAAGATGAAGGCACTGGACTGTAAGCAGGAAAAGTAATGGCTTTTAGAAGTCACAGGCAGACCCTGTGGTAGATAAAGACACAGCTCAGCATGAGTCAGGATAAAGTAAATGGGGAGGAGCATCCTTGGCCACAGCACTAGGGGCAGAGCAGGCATGAGAATAGAGCTTTGACAGATATTAAGGAAGTCTAAGTTTTGGCTTCATCCGTTAAGAATAAAAAAAAGTTATCTACATAATGCTCCCTTGCCCTCATAAATACGTCACATGCAGAGTTCAGAAACCTGCTTGCCTGAGTTTGCTCCAATTCTTCATCTTGGGCCATCTGGTCAGCAGTAAAGCAGCCAGCAGGGCCCATGTGCAAAGCAATATGATGAAATCCATGACCTCTTTTTCATTCCCCAGCCATATTATAGTCCTGCCTAGAACTTTTTATGGGTTTTACACAATGACCCGAGTATACATCAGCATATCCTAAACATTTCATCCATTACCTGTAAAAGACTAAGAAAAATGGCATTTTTGTTGCTACAGAGTGTTTTAAAAATCTAAGATTATTTCCTCCTTTAAACAGTTAGAATACCAAGTATTCTGAAAAGTTTATCAGGCTTTGTTTTAATGGGAATGATTCTCAGAGATAAGTCAGAAAAATGTGTAATATAAACTGCAAATTTGCATTGGAAATATTTATAGATCTTGCTTCTAGTGAAAAGTGGGCATTTTTTTTTTTATTGCCTGCAAAACTGCTAGTTGCAATTCTTATGTGCCCTCCTAGGTCAAATTTCTCTTTTTGTTTCCATACAGAGGGTAGATCACATATTAGTATATTTTGGAAAGTATGGTAACAGCACTTGAAAATATCACTCAAACTGCAATAATTTTGACATTTTAAAGCTGACATGTGCCTTTGTCCTAAATAGGTACACAATGAAGAAAGAAAGTGATTTTATTGTTTCCCAGTTTTAAATGGATATGCATGAAAAAGTAGTTATTTTTTCATTTACAGTCATCAGAAGAAGTAATGTAAACCTACATGTACTGACTCCAGTTCTTCATATGAGAAAACTGATAGTTTAAATACATCTTTTCAGGTGAATGCGTTAAATGTGATACTTGCAGAATGACTCTTGTCCTCATTTAAATCAATGGCCACATTCCCACTGCTTCATAGGACCAAGATTTTCAAAATCAGTCTTAGTAAATCTGTATCTACAACGAGGTTGTTATTGATCATTTGAAAACTTTATAAGGAATTCTATAAAAGAGTTGAAGTGCATCTAACACCTCTCCCTCCACCCCCAGTCTTAGCTACAGTGAACAAAGATGACTACCAAAATGTCGTTAAAAACAGTGCCAGATTAAGCTTGTACTGGAAGTGTGATTCTCAGCATCAAGGCTATTGCTATCCATTGCCCAGACAAATGCTTTTATTCTCCTGATATATCCACAGGACTATTCAAAGCTGAGGAAGGTTGTCTTTTCTTTTGGTTTACATTGTTTTTCAAGAAAAGGAAAAAGGAGACAATAGTAAGTTTATCCACCCAACTCTGAGGTTGGATGCTGCCACGACAAGGCTTGGTGCTTCAGGAAGTTGAGCACCATAAGTGCAAAGGGCTACTCATTCCCTCTGGAAATCAAACCTAACATCAACTCTGGTTTGGCACTGTAAAACAAAATGCCCAAATCAAAGGGTTTTATTCTCTATTTCAGTGATTTCTTGAGCGCTCAGAAGCAACTCAAGCAAAAATGCTGCTAGTATCCCCATCTGGAGACACTGGAAAAAAGAAAAGATTTAAACATAAACCATGATTGTTTTTTCCCCTGTGTAAAATTCATATGAGTTATCATGTTATTTATTTTAAATTAGTTATGATTCATTTAATGTCATGACATTACATATCTGGCACAGTAATAATTATAAAGTCACAGTCTTATTATAGTGTTTACTAAAACTATAGTGGTGGTTGAAGTTAGAGCTGTTACATAAAGTACATACAAGTGATTCAGCTTTATTTAAAAAATATGGAACAAATGCACAATTGTTATCCCATGAAGCACATTTTACAGTAAATGAAGAGCAATGTAATTTCCATCACAATTTGGAACTAAGGTAACTAAAAATATTGCTGATTACAATTCTATTGTAAAAGTGAAAAAAACAAGCACCATATTTTTAAATATAAGCATTTTTACATTCATAAGAATTCAAGACTTTTCATTTTGGTAGAGCACTTCAAAGAAATACAAATTTGTAGTTAAGTTGCAGCATAATCATTCTATCTACATTTTAAATGCTCAGCAGCCTATAATACAGAAATAATCACTACAATGTACATATGAGAAAAAGAAAAAGTTGAAATGGTTATAAACACTAATGGTTTTTAAAACAATGCACACATAACTATCTTTAAAGATATATAACACATATTTAATGGTTTACTTTCTGGTAACATAAAAGAAAAAAAGCCCTCCTGAATATTCAGATCCTTTTATCCTTTGTCCTGACTCCAAATAAACTTGGTGAAGCTGGAGTTTACCTGGCACAAGGGTCAATGAAAACATACAACGACAACAGAGCTTGTCCAACTGACAATACAAATAATGATATATATACAGATAGTTCTTCATAATGCATGTCTATGCACAGAAATCCCTTGACTTAGCTAATATTAGAGGTTTGATTTCTAGAATCAAATGGAAAAGAGATCAGGAGATAGCAAAGGCATTATATTTAGCTTTGGAAAGGTCCAACTATTAAAAACGCAGAGGTCTTCAAACCACATACCAGAAAGAAACACTAAAGGTACAGGAAATTAAAAACAAATACAAAAATCTTGCACTATATGAAATACCACCCGCTCTTTCTGTAAAATACATATTTGCCTAACACTGCGTTAACCCAGTGTTTTCAATGAGCATACTGCAATCTGTACAAACTTCCAGGGAAGCCTAGGAAGAATTAGGGCCAAGAGTATTAAAAGGTGCTTTTATTTTCTTTCTTATGTAATCAAGTAACAACTGCCAGCCATCATGTGAATTAAATTCCTACTGTACAAAACACAGAGGCATCACCTTCAATCCTATTAAAAATGATTGCACAGTCCCACACAAATTTCCTGCACTGTCATAGAATTCACCCAGAGTGTTCAGCTTTCAGTATCTCAAGATGCTTACAGCACATCTTATATTGGTACTTACTGAAACCTCCAATGAAAACGGTATGCCTTTTATTTCTTAAATATATATAACTTTGTGTAAATTTTAGGGGAAAGGTGGTTAGACTTGTACATTTGTCACCTAATAAAATACAGTATATATTTTAGCTTTACCAAGTTTTGCCTCTAAATTCATTGTATTGATTGAAGTTTTTGAAGGGCATAGTTAAAATTCCTATGTACATAAGTAACCTTATACACTATTATTGACATTTATTGCTGATGATTCTGTAACAGCAGGTAATGTAAATGGCTTTAACAGATAGTGACATAAACATAATATGACATATCTCAGGAATCAAACTGGCATTTGTTGCGCAGGAAAAAGTGTACTACTATTAACACAATAGTTTTATCCAGTATAACAAGACACTGAAATCTAAGATACTTCATAACATTTCCTATTGTAGAATTAGGACTGGAATACCACAAGAAGGTCACATTATTTAACATCAATTATACAAAAATGTTATCCTTCAGAACAAAAGATTTATTTGTTCTCTCTTAAATATGCTTTGGCTTGCTTTCTTAAATCCTCTATCTAAATTCCTCTATCTAAAGGCACATTCAGAATGTACTAACACAAATATATGTTTTGGAGGATTTTTGTCCACAAAGGAAGACAACACCAATAAACTACCTCCAATAATAGATATTTTGTATTAACACGTACCATTATTATTTTCACAGAACAATTTACAATACAAACAACTATGTTAAAAAATAACAACAACTACTTAATTCCGCTGGACTTTTGCTTTCAGCTCCTCTCTCAGCAACTACAGACATACAGCAAACACAAGAACAAAACCAGGATTTGTATCATACATAGGTACGTCCTGTGTAAGGACTAGCATGGCTGTCCTGCAGATGGCCTGCTTTTGCAAAGTCCCATTAAAGCATCTGGAATTTCAGAACTGAATATACAAACGTATAGAAAAATCAGCATAAATATCATATTTCTGACTTATTGTGTTCTTAATCAGCCACTGACTAATAATGACTTTATATACACATATAAATAAGCTTTGTGCAACTGCAGCAACAAAGAATAATCAATGACTTTTCTGTAATTTCATTTTATATCTCTTTAGTTAAACGGATAATGTTTCTGCTGCTGCTGCTCCCATTTCCCTTAGCAACATTTGTACAGGCACATTCTTTTCTTTTTAGATAATTAATTTCTTTAACAAGGGGAGAGAAATATTAATACAAAAGAAAGGGGAAACTGCCAACACACACAGTGCTGACATATCGACTAGGTAAATAAACTGGAAAATATATTTTCTTTAATTATATCCAGAAGCCTTAGCTAGCACTTGCTTTAGTCAGAACTTTGTTATACTGACAGTGTCCCCTCAAAGGAAAATTCCAGTGCAGTATAGAAATTATTTTAATCAGTACATCAAAATCACTATGGACTAATGTCAGACAGATGCAAACAGATGTAGACAGGCATGCGCACGTACATTCTATAGGATGGTTTGGGAAGGAATGGGATCTTCCTTGCATACTGCAGAAAAGCAGCAGTAAGCATCTTGGGAGTCCGGTTTGCCTGCCTTGTGGCATCAGCATCCATGTTAAAAAGTAAGTCTCTGCTTCCCACACACTGAGCTGTGTAAGGAATGTTAAAAGAGCTGTTTCTCTGTAGGCTTGTAAAGATGTCATGCAAAAGCTTTGTCTGAGCACCGCTGATTTGCTTCCACAACAATGGCAGCTTTTGCAGCTGAGGACTGAAGAATACTGGGCACGACTGGTTAAGAATGCCCTCTGAAAACATAACCACTGAAGCCGTATTCTTGACTGAGTTGCAGCTGATTAGGAAAAGCATCAGCTTCTCTATTTCAAATATTTGTGAGCTTAAAAACAATAGAATGCACATTAACTTACTCATTTTTTTGGCAACTTTAAAATAAAACCTTTGTTTTGGCATATCTAAGGTTTACCATATTGGATTCCTTTCAAGAATCTGGGAAAGTAATACATTTCTAATATTTCAAACAAGAACTCATAGTTCTTTTGTCATTGTTGGCATAAAAATGGGTCCCAGTTAAGAAGTACAACTAAAATAACAGACTCAACATTGACAGCTCTTTCATTCACTGCATAGAGGTATTGAAAAATATCAATAGTGCCAAGAACTGTCCTGAGAATTCCTATAAAATCAAATCGTTAATTAGCATATAATCTACTTCTATGAGCCTAATATGAGATTTAAGTATTTCTTTAATGGCATCTTGAAAAACGATGAGTTTTGGAAAGAAGTGGCTATAACAGAATCAATTCTGATGGATTGGGGTATATGAAGGAACAGTATGCCATTGCCACATACCCTATAGGTTTTCCTCACCCTCTGTGTCCCATACATTTGTAAGGATCACCAATCATTAGAACAACATTCCTTAGGACAATAGCAGTTGCAGTTAGAGGATATATATGCTGGTATTTCAGATAAGAGTTAGCAGGTGTTTTACCTGTTGCATGCCTCTTACATTTACAGATTGCTATTCCTAATTCTGAACAGTCAGTAGAGGCCACTGGTGCAACAGGACACGTCTATCCACTCGCTGCTGCCAGCACTGCAGGACGCTCTGCTCTCAGTTCAAGGGAAAGGCTGAAAACCTGCTCCATGGTGGATACTGCTCCATTGCAGGGTTCCCTATTAAGAAGCACTTCGGCCCTTCAGCATTTAGGTACACTAATTTCTTACAACAACAACAGAAGTAATTTAAAGAAAAATAAGTGTGACTCTATTGCTGTGAAAAAGAACAAGAGAGAAACAGAAGCAGCTTAACTAGTTTTTGGGGGTTGCTTTTGTGTTTGGTTTTTTTTTTTTGGATAAAATTCCAGCTGTTATAAAAAGTAAGGTGTTTTTCACAGTCAGCCAACACAGCTGGCATAGGATCTAGAGTTTTTATACGTAACAACAGAGATCAATACCAATGATTAGTATGGGCAACAGATTGCAGCAATCTCCATGACAAAGTCCAAGACAGTTCTTAGTTTAGGGAAGTTATTTTCATAAATACATTCTTGCAAAATAACTTCATATTATGGAATCCCTCAAGGGACTTGAGCCTACTACTTGCTTAAAATGTCTGGTTGCCTTTGACATTTACTATGACTTTTTTTTTGGTGAAAGAACAGTTTCTATTTTCACTAGCTATAAAAAAAATGGTTCACCCAAGCACTGCTACAATGATTTGCTTCTTTACATAAATTGGCATGTGGACATCCTACCCATGTGAATGGATTTGTGGATGTAGGCTTGGCTCACAAAAACCCGCTACGCTAACGTATGTTTAAGGCTTAGTGAAGCACTGAAGTACTGCTTGGACAAGGATTTTTTTCCAAAGCCTGCACCTCTGTTTTTTTCAACCTCCCCTTCCATCTGAAAAGAATGGTGGGATTTTGTACATTCATTTTTCTGAGGAGAAGCAATGTGTAACAATTAATCTCAAAAATATCAGCTCTGGCACATGATCAAGGAGGAGAAAGTATAAGGGGAATAAATGAATAGTAAGGAGGAAAACTTGATGACTGCTGTATGCAAGTACCAAATTATGTATTCAGGGATACAATCCTGGCCCTTCCAAAACCAAAAGCACAATACTTGCTAGGTCACATACGAATGTCACTGTCAATACAGTAAACAACAGACCATTTCCCAGTTGCTTTTGCAGAAAATAACATAACTCCTCTTGGGAGTATTTTATACACACAGCATCTCTGAAAGGAAAGAAATTCACAGAAGTAGAAAATCTGAATATTATTTAGAGAAACTGAAAGTCTTTGAAGTATCTTCACTGTTTGAGTCCTCCATGACTACTGTAAGGGTAAGCAATTATTTCTTTTTATATAAATATATGATCCTTTACTTTTTGCAAAGTATCAGATCTGTACAACTACCACGCAGTTTTGCGAATACTTCCCAAGCCTGTCTGCAATTTTATCTCCTGTGAGAGTTACTGAGGTATAAGAGTTACAGACTTGCTAGTCTTTGTGGATAGCAAATAATGAACTTTGCAAAAGGGAGCAGTTCCACTTGAACAATGAACAACTTTATCTTGCAATACAGACTGGATCCAGTGGTGGTCTCTTAAATAAGCTGAGTGACACCTGGGGTGAAGCAGAAGCCTCACAGCCTGACAGTGCTTCAGTTAAGAACAGAAGCACCCTTGAAAGCACGTACTGAGCTCCCTGCCTCGAAGGTGTGCCAAACTGCCAAGTTCCTGCTTCTGACAACACAAACGGCCTTGCCAAGTGCCAGTCAACACATACGGATTAACTTAGTCCCACCTTGCCAAGAGATGCCAAGGAGTTTTCAAAAAATATAAAATTGGCACCCAAAAACCCTTTCCTTGGAAGAGAGAATTGCTCACCTCTGACTTTGTCAGATGTTCCCCAGGAAAATAACTACTAACTCAAGTTTCAATTGTTACTTTCTATATATATATAAAAATATATGATCATTTGTTAACTGATTATAATCTTCTAGCACTAATGCAGCACATCAATTTATCAAGGGTAATCTTGAACTTGTTTAATCTATCACTTTAATTAAATTACTTACTGCTTCAGCAAAATTGTCTCTCTGACGGGATCAGAAAACTCTCTAAATTGCTTTGGTGATGGCCCACGGGCTCATTTGGAGCAAGTATTAACACTGTGGGTGACAGTCTTGGAGGAAACTCTCACAGGTGACATGAATCCTGACACACATACGTACATCCATATAATCCTTTAGTCATAAACCACCAACTAAGTCTGGGACTACAGACGGATCCAGTCACACCTAGGCTTCTCTCCAAGGGGAAGCTTAGAAAGCAAGGGGGTCTGTCTTGAACCTCGTGACTTAAGAGGAGGGCATCCCTCAGCCACCTGTCACAGCTATACCTATTTAACGTGACACTTACTTCTGTAGAAAAAAGAGAGCTATTAAATTGCAACCAAAACATGTAAGGTGGATAAGGAGAAGGTACAAAAGGCACCTGTGTTCACAACGCAGTGTCAGAACTTCTTGCAGGCATTTCTAAAATTCCCCATATTTTGTGATTGCCAGTGATTTTGGATGACAGTTCAAACAATGCATCCAAATTTTGGCTTGGCAGATAGTACTTCTCTTGTTTGCTTTTTAATTTAAATATTAATGTCCATGCTGTCGGTTCTGAAATGATGGAAGATGGATTAGCAGCTTGTCCAAAATATCAGCCAGACCTTGTAGTAAACTCTTTCAAGAGGCATGATGTTGGCAGAAGGCTTTTGAAATTTCATTCGGCAAGAAAATGTCAACTCAAGGTTTAAAAGACTTGTACGTTTGCATAGGTTAACATTCACTTGTCCTCTCATGCGCAAGAAACTGATCACTTTCATTTGTATTTTCAGGTTCATCCACTTCTTCCACAGGATTCTTTTCTTGCAGCCCACTGTTTTCTGAACAAGAGTCATCATCGCCGTTCCTACGATGACCTTCAATACTATGCCTGATGCCATAAGCAAAATAAATAACAAAGCCTTCCAAAAGGAAAAAACGAAAAGTCAACAGGGTTTTCAGACATGCGGTGAATGACAAATTGTTAATTATTACTCTCCGGCTGAATATATTTTCCAAAACAAATTCTTCTTTAGGTGTAAGAATTAGAGCTCACACTTCAGATGTTCCCTGTTTCTATCAAAACTGCTGGCACTAGATTATGGTGCATCATTTTTGTGTAACTGAATGCTCTAATAGGTCACGGAAACTACTATCTCTAACTTATGCCTAGCTGGAATTAATTCAATTTTCTGTATCTTAAAGGAGAATGACTGCTGTACTGGGAAGAAAACTGTCACAAACAGGTCTCCGAAAATTTTTAACTATACTTATTAGGAAAAACAAAATCATGACTTATCGCAATTAGTACTGTAACTTTCATTCTTCCTTTTACCTCTAAAATATATTTACAATTTTAACTGCATATAAATACCCCTTCTGAGGCATGCTCCTGTTTTGATTAGAAATATCAGCTAACTCATTAAAATACAGACATATGTTCAAATATTTAAATGAGTGGAGTAAAATGTTCTAAGATAGCTTTCATCAGTCCTAACCTAAGAAGTGGTTGAAATGAACAGAAGTACCTACCAAGTGCCATCCAGAAGCTAAATCTGATCCAAGTATCTCCACTTAATTGTACCATCAAGTAAATATTTACCAGGATACTGAACGATGGTAAAAATGGCAACAGTGGAACCTAAAAGGAAATATTTAATATGTCTGTAGCATTAAAGGCCATTTCTTGCATATAACACTTCAGTCATAGAACGCAAACTGGAGGTGACGTATCAACTCACTGAAAAGAATAGGAAAATTTTCGTCTTGAATTATGATGAATTTTTATTTCTCACTGGGTTTAACCACTTGTTTCTACGTATATTAAACTTTTAAAATAAAATATTTTAAAATTATATTCTCTAAGACTGTGAAGAAGAACTTTCAAGTTTGTGCTGAACACATACTAATGAGTTTCTGAATCTACAGCTGAAAAATATTATTTGTATATTTTTGTATATCCCTTCCTTCTGAATTGTCTCCCCATTTCCAGCAGGTTCCTTGAACTTCGTCACTATATTTCATTATTTTCAACAAGTAATCCATTAAATAACCGATCTGAGAACATAACTGAAAGCTCAAAACGAAAGGCAAATATGCTGGGAGGTATAAACCATCGTGATCCAAACCACGACACACAACACAGACAAGTGACTGCACGCTAATCAGTTTCTGAATTACTTTCCAGTTTCTAAATGCTTAAATTAAGGTCTAAAACTACTTGAGTCTCAGCAATGTGTACTTTGGGGATGTGTCTAAAAGAATACCAATAAGATCTGTGATGTCAGATCCATGAGTTGTAATAGCAGCTGTTCACACCAACATCAATGCTACAGCCATTTTCTGCAGCCATGCTCCTATGCATGTCACACATTAAATCTGTGGGAAATTAAACCCTTTCTCTACTCCTGAGAAGATGTGGACTGGACTGCACATGCTGATGATTCAGCCATGAGCATCTGATACCTTTACCTTCACAAAAAAACCCTGCAATAATGGCAGTACAGTAATGAAATAATGCCTGGAAAAGGACCATCTCTACCTCTCCCCCTGCCCTTCTCCCACTTGTCAGAATTCATCCAAATCTCTCATTAGAGGATAACATAGAGAATATGTTATTCACCATAAAGGCCACTTTCTGCTGGTTCTGAGGCTGCCTTTGGATGAGTAGAATGGTAACTATGAAGGACGCCACCAACACGGCAAGAAGGCCGGTACTCCAGGGCTCCAAGTTAGCAATGGAATGAATCCCGTAAGTAGTGAGGACACTCAAGACACAAACCAAGCAAGCTGTGTGGGGAAAAAAAAAAAAATGGAAATAGGAAAGAACTTACTTAATCTCTACATTGAAGAGGATGTGACTTTTAAGAAGAATGATAGCATTATGAAATGTTATCAGGAAAATATCCTAGACCACAGATTAAATCCATCATGAAGTATAAAAGCATTCTCCAGAATGACATGTTAATGACAACTGGAAGAAGGTTTGTTATCACTGGAGTTTAAAGTTTGTCTTCAATAAAGTTACATTATTGATGTTAATGCATTATATGAGTTTGGATAACTGAACACTTACCTAATAGACCTACTAAAATGTTAACAGTAGTTGCGGTCTGCTCTGTGGGTAAGGTAGATGGATAAATCAAGGCTTGAAGACTGAAGTGATTCTCTTGTATCATATTTATCTGTGATTCACTTACTGCAGATTCCCTTTCGGAAGCAGTCAAAGCTGCTTTTTCTGGAGAATATTTTGGTTGCTCGTAGGTTAAATTGGGTTGGTACCTGTGCATAAAACAAACAGGATAAAAAAAATAATTAAGCTTACTTAATTTCAAGCAACATGACTCGAGGAATGTACTTAAATACTAAGTTATTTGCAGTAGAGATTTATAATTTCCGAATTTGCAACTGCATTGCAACAGCACATGTTATTAGTCACTAGCATACATAAACAAACTATGGCGACTCACTTTTTGGCTGGGTTTGTCTGCAGATTTTTTGGCATTTTTTTAAGCTATGTAAATTTACTAATGGATTAGATGAATGACAACTCTTATACAAAAAGAGGACATAGAATCTGGTAGTTAATGGCAAGGAAAGGGAATCTCCTTTAAGCAGTGGCAAGATCATTTGAACTTGCTTCCCATACTGTAAGAGCTGTACTAACTGGCATAAACTGAAATTTTGTATCTGTTTTGTTAGAATGTAAGTGTATTTTAAGAAATACATACATTAAATAAGTCACTGTGGGATAAAATAAAGCATAAATTATTGCAACATTGAATTTGAGCCGAATTTAGAGCTGTTATACTTCTGAAAGTTAAAGAGTGCAGGGCTAAGATCTCATTGCAATTAAAGAGACTGAATAGCCCGAATGACTAGAATGCTGTCATGGATTGTTACGCACTTTTTAGAAAAGATGGGCCAGCAAGGTCCTGGATGCATTAAGAAGAGTGTGGTCTGCAGGTCAAGGGAGATTATCCTCCCCCTCTACTCTGCCCTAGTGAGGCTTCATCTGGCGTACTGTGTCCAGTTTGGGGGTCCCCAGCTCAAGAAAGACAAGGAACTACTGGAGAGAGTCCAGCGGAGGGCCACGAAGATGATCAGGGAACTGGAGCATCTCTCTTAGGAGGAAAGGCTGAGTGAGCTCCCTTTGATTAGCCTGGAGAAGAGAAGACTGAGAGGGGAACTTTACAATGCTTATAAATATCTAAGAGACAGATTTCAAGAGGACAGGGCCAGACTCTTTTTCAGTGGTGCCCAGCAACAGGACAAAGGGCAATGGGCACAAGCTGGAACACAGGAAGTTCCACCTTAACCTAAGGAAACACTTCTTTACTGTGAGGATGCCCAGGGAGGTTGTGAAGTCTCCTTCTCTGGAGATATTCAAAACCCATCTGGACATAACTCCTGCGCAACCTGCTGTAGGTGAACCTGCTTTAGCAGGAGGTGGGGTGGATTAGATGACCTCCAGAAGTCCCTTCCAACCTTGACCATTCTGTGATTCTGTATTTTAGCCTTGTAATAAAGAAGGACTTCTTAAGTTTGAAAGAGTAATACATAATAACTTGAGCTCTAGCTACCAATATAGAAATATTATTCCATAACTTTACAAACGGAACAGATTCCAGAGTTTTACTGACCGCTTGTTGTGAAACAGCATTTGTGCTCCCTCCTAAGGCTACCGCATCTTGAAACACTTGTCTGGCCTTACTTTTTTAATGTGGATAATACAAAGCAATTATTTGAACTTTTCATCCAGTGAACTACCTAGAACACCTACAATTTTCGTATACAGACTCCACAATGTAATAGGCCTGATGTACAGCATAGCTTGTATTCTTATCCAAATATCATGCATTGAATTTTGGACACAAGCTTACATCTAGTAACTTTGGGACTAACACCTTGACCAGCACATCTTCTGGAAAACAAAAGGAGTCTAGATTTCACATGAAGCTTTGACTTGACTTTCTTTGTTGCGTCACTACTTCTTAGTAATTATTTATATGTATATGGCTAATTTTTAAATATTTAGCTATCTAGCAAAAATCATACACTGCAAATGTCACTTCTGTTCATATATTGAGCAACAAAAAAATAAAACAAAGCAGAATAGAGAAGATAGTTTTGACTCACCTAAGAATAAGGACACAGGCTGCCACAAGGGAATAAGCAAGAAGTGTACCAATAGACATCATGTCCACTAAAGCTTTTAGGTCAAACAGAAATGCCATTATAGCTGAAAAGGAAAAGACAATGCAAAATTTGTATGAGGCTAACATATTAAGAGCTAAGATTTTAAAATCTGACCACAGTGTAACTTTATTGTTTTACTGACAGCAATATGAGTGAAATCATGGTAGTCCTTAAAAACACATTTTTGAAGTCATCGCCAACATTCCCAGACCTAACTCCCTACAGCTGGGAATATCATTCATGTAGATATGCACTGATGAGCCAAACAGTCATGCTGCATAATCAGGCGATTCATATTGGACTTATTTGGACATAAGTATTTAGACATGTGGCTTGCTGAACTGGGGCCACATCAAAAGTATATTTTTATAGAATATGGTTCTTACTGGGGAACAATGATCCAACCCAGTAAGTCAGTGGCCTGTAATATTTCTGTTGAGCTCAGAAAGAGCTCTATGTAAAGTGGACTTCCAAGAGTTGTCTCAAACAGTTTTAGAGGGGGGTTCAAGTTTATTATCTTACTAAAAAAAAATTAAGTCCAAATGGTGTTCAGGAAAGTCTAGCAAAATCTCACAGGAATTAATACTCTTAAGATCAGTGAAATCAGAGCAGAAATTTCCTTGATACTGACAGTAATTATGGCAGTCTTTCTGTTTATAAAAGCTAATACCACATTCTTTTGGAGATTCTGGAATGTCTTTTTTTTGTCTATGCTATTTGCACACAGACACACATAGCTCAAAGAAATTAGCACAGATCATCACTAAATGAAAGGCTAATATTAATTGATTTGGAATACAAGTGGTCAAAGAACTTCTTAAAATATTTGTATTTTATTAACATTATTGAGATGCAGAAATAATCTAAAAATACTTAACCTTTTAAATCACCAGTAATCTCAACATAAAAAGAAACTATTAAATGTAGACTTTATACACGGTATGTATATGCACATACAAATTTTTCTGTATTCAGAAATACTTATATGTAATATTTATGTTATGTGTTTCCTAACATATTTGTAGACAGGTGTGTAAGTCTACACACAAACACACGTTCCTCTTGTTTGATCCTGAAGGTTGAAAATAAAATGCAATTTTTTTTTAAATAAGCCTGCTTTATTACGGAAGTTTCATTTTATCCGTAAGTCTCCTTTTCCAATGAAGGAAGGAGGACCATCCTGTTTTCTTTAATGATGGTGGATGTTCCTAAATCCAAGAAGCCATTTACGAGGTAGACGACTGAATACCTCACTGCTTTGCATGCTCGGAGGATAGGTAAGCAAAGCCAAGGAAGACCAGAACCTACTATAGTCTCACGTAGAGTAGCTATATGTAATTTTTAATCCTAGCTTCAAAAGGCTAATTACATTAGAAAGACTCTGAAAAAAGCCCATAAGTTTCTGCCTAAAAGACGCAGTATTGCTTTTCCACCTCTCTTGATTTGACTCCAATTGTAAGAAACAACAGTAGATCGATTTATGGTGAAGAAACCTTGGACCGTCACCAAAACATTTTGCTATGTGCAAAGTTTCACAATCCCCGTTACCACATGTGAAAAGGTAAGTCACAATATGTGACAATTGCCTCAGCTGTAGTCTTGACCTGGTAACTAATTCAGAGGCCAAACATGTGATCTCCTTAACATTTCTTAAAGCTATTAAACTATCCATACTATGAATAAATAGAAAAGTCAGGTAATACGAGCTGTTGCATACATCCGTAACCATTCTGGCAAATCTATTTATAACCACAAGTTACCAAATATGCATGTATTTTTAAAAACAGACTCCTCCTCCAGCAGTAGATAAAGCCAGAGTGAGTTGTTGGCACATCGAATTCCCCAAATTGTCTAAAACCAGTCCAATGATGGCTGCTGATAGCTGGAGTCAGGGCTGTATAACTATATCAAGCAGTTTACCAGCTGAGTAATATGGCTTTCTTTTTCTTCATCATTACTGTGATTTCAGATGAAGATGTTCATTTCATCCCACATAACTGAACTGCCAAATTATCGTAGAAGAATATGTCAACATTACAAATTCAAATAATATAAAGTCAGAACAATAAAAGTAATTCTAAACAATTTATCTGTACTCCAGCCAAAGAAGAAGGAATTGATGAGCTGGGAACTATCTGGACAATGACTGTGCCTTCAACATTATTGCTAATTACATGGCATGAGCAGTTAAAGTCTTGTGGCATCCAAAGATGACCCTGACTCTAAATAATAGTAGCATTTTAGTCTGAGTTCCAAACTTCTTATTTGATATCCATTTTAGACAGGAACACTAAATGTTATAAGCCATGTATTTCAGATTTTAATCACCTTTCATACTTATGTATTTGCCTTTGAGTTAAATATTTCTAGACCTTTCAGTCTTCCTGGGTAATTAGACATCTCACATAAATGACTATGAAATTTGGGCACAGCTACATGCACCTCAGCAGGATGTATGGACAAAAGTGAAACAGTTTTATGTTAAAAATTTCTCTTTATGAAACATTCAGAGTTGGCAACAGTTTGCAAAATGCTGTTTTGCTAAAATGTATGTGGGCATGTACGTGCATACATACACGTGCATAGACACATAACACCCCAACACACACACACACACACACACACACACTCCACAGTCACAATTTGGTAAGCCTACACAAAAACAGAATCCTCTTTTTTTTTTTTAGAAAAAATATTAAAAATCTTTGTATTTTACACAAAAGTTGATTCTGCTGTAAATGCAGATTTTTTTTCTCATGTCTCATAATAAAAAACCTGACAGTTATTTTCCCCCCTTATAGATGTGAGAAATATATAGGTGTACATCAGAGAAGGAAACCCTGTAAGCAGACCATCAGCCTAAGGGATCCAAATTAAGTAACAAGTTTATTACAACACAAGAGACCAATATTAAAAAAGCGGAAAAAAAATAATTCTGTGACATTAAGAACATCATCACCACCATGATTGGCATGACCTGCAGTTCTTGCATCCTTTGATTACTCAGTAATTTTATTCCCATTATACATGCAAGGGAAGTTAACAAGCAGCCCTTTTCAAAAACACGAAGTACCATGCACGTGCACAGAGTGTTTAAATCTCAGTTTTAAGTAACATGGGCTTTGAAAGCTTACCAGAGATGACCCCTGCTGTCAAGGTGGCAGAAACTGGTGCCTGCCTCTTACTCACTTTGGCAAGAAAACTAAAGAGTAAACCATCGCGTGCCATGGCAAACAGAATTCGGGGCAAAGGGAACATAGAGCCGAGAAGACTAGAACAGAAAAATGTATAGTTCAAATACAGGTTATTAAAAGCACAATGCTTTACTGGTAAACCCAACTACACAAAAAGAAAGCTTGGAAGAGTTAATGAGGTTAGGTTTAGGTTTAGGTTTAGGTTTGTTTAGGCTCTGTGTTGCTGCTCCTGTTTTTTTGTTTGGTTGACTGATGTTCTTGTTTTGGGGTTGTTGTTTATTTTCAACCTAAGCTTTGAAAGCACTTGAGATTAACCATTAAATACAAAATCTGTGGTAGAGAAAAGTTTTACTGGTAGCCTACTTGACCCTAGCAACAATCAGATTTGATCATTTCAGTCCAAAGCAAATCAAAGCTGTACAACAGTGCTTTATTTCCATATATGCAACATGTTTAGCAGTGCACCTTTCTTTACAAGGATCAACTCTTTAGTCTCACCTGCTACTGCACCAGACGATAGAGTAGCAACTAGTGGGGTCTTCGTTTTGGAATTGATTTGAGCTAGACATTTGAAAAGCAACCCATCCTTCGCCATAGCATAGATTACACGTGGCATTGGGAAAATGGATCCAAGAAGACTGAGTAAAAAGCAAACACATGCAATATGGCAAACAGTACATGCAGAGACAAGATAAACAACATTAATTAATGGCAGGTATAGAAACATAATTTATGATTGTAAGACAAACCTAGAAAGCCCCATAGCCCAAGATACTACAGATCTGGCACAAACAGAAATTTCTTTTTCCCTGTGAAGTTGATTACCTTTTTAAAATTTATTTTTTACATTAATGTAGGTAATGGAATTGCTTCATCAGAGAGAATTCGGTTTAGCAAAATAACTCTTGCCATCACTGTAGTTCTTGGGCAGTAGTGTACCGGGAACAAGCTCCAGGTCACACTAACTATGCAATTAAGCTTTAGTATTCCTGGAGAAAGTCTGCCAGTCAGCAGCAGCAAATCAATAAGCATTAGCATCATCTCTTACGCTCTGCATTTCCTTGTGAGGCTGCTGATTAACATTAATTCAAAGTAAGCATGATACAGTTATACTTGGGCACAATATTTCTTTTGATTAAAGCATCTCTAGCCAAGCTTCATTAAGATTACTTTTTTTTTGTGGAAGAAGTAAAGCTAATTAATTCTCATTTGTTATTAGCAGAACACAGAAAGCCTTTAAATTGTTGATAACTCAAAGCTCTTTTTAAACATAGTTCTTAAATTAGGTGGCTTTTTCCCCTCAAAGCAAAGTAATTGTGATTAAGAAAACAAAAAACATTGAAAGGACAAAAGGCAAACCATAGCCAGTATGAACTCTCCAGCAAGCACACTTGTTTTTAACCAGGTGAATGGTTGCCTTTCTTAATTTAGGGAATTGTCTATATCACTTACAGAAGGCATAGCTTTTACATACCACAGATGCTAAGTACGTCTGGTACTGCTAATGAGACACAAGGCTAGACACACTTAAGTTTCATTGCACATGAACAGATTTTGATGTATGAACGTCCCTTCCAAAAATGAATGTTTCCTAAATCAGGGTGACGGTTTTTCAAATGAGGATACTGTTAACATTCACTACCAAATACCTTGCTGTTGTGGCTTTGTAAAATTTATTTATCCTACCCTTCTTTAAGTACATTTACGTAAATAACAAAAATATTTAACAAATAACTTTAGCAAGGGAAACAAGTTCAGGACATAACATAATAAGAGGTATCTATATGAATGAAAAGTAATGATCTCAACATTTTTCTTAATTATAACTCTAAACCAAAGAATATTAAATACTGTTTCCTTGTTTTGTTCTAAACTGACATCAGTTAACAGACTGAAAGATTAACCTCTCCATATGAGTAAATGTAATGGTTCAGAATACACTGGAAAAAAAAAAAAGAGATCAACAGTTCAAATTTCTCAAAAAAGCATTTTACCATCTCTGTTCATTTTAGTTTCCATTATTAATTTCTTTAATCTAGTTTCTGCTATATATATCACTTCTAATATTTATCGATATAGAGAAAAAATTCAGTAAAACCCTCCAAACTGAGGGGACCATGACAACTGGGCAGAAAATACCTATACCCCCAGTACATCAACTGTGTAACTGTGCCATTCAGTCAGCCCCACAATTCTTTTAGCGTCACTCTGGAACTATTTCCTTTTTCTATCCCCTCCTACATAAAAATATTCCTTTCCTTTAAATCATTGTCCCCAGTCAGCATGCTCGTTTTCTTGAAGCTAATGCTTACAGGGTTATCTCAGAATACTGTTAGCATTAGTGCTTCAACAGACACAACATTTTCCTTTGTGGAAAGGCAGCCAGTATTCTTCCTGCTGAAGCTCTTGTAAATGACTCCTCACCTACATAAGCTCAGGCAGAAGATTGGCATCAGCATTTTTCTATCCCTAAATTAGAGTATCAAGCAATTTTCTATTCTATGAAAGTGTTAATACCACATTACAATTGAGGTGTGATCTATATGAACACATACTAATTTATCTTATACTCTCCTTGATCTTTTTAATCAAAATAACATGTTAAGTTAAGGCTACATCCACAGTTTAACAAAGGGGAATGAATTATAAAATTTTCACAGCTATAATCCACATCTCAAATACCCACGCAGAAACCACAGGAAGGCATGATGTCAGAAGACAGACTGGCTACTGGAGGAAAACAGAGACAGGCAACGAAGATGAGGAGTGGAGCTAGTTAACCATCTCTTCAATTTTGCCTGCAAATACACAGAGCCCATAAAGCCGCTGAGTCATTGGGAGTGGACAGCAAGAAAGGACAAAATGGGTGAGGTTTATTTTATCAGCTAATTATGATAACTTGCAGATCATATGTCTGAAAATACATATTTTAATAAAAACCCACCACTTCCGGATAATAAGACAAAGAGGTAGAGTTCAATAACAGCACAGTTTAAAAAGGAACTTAAATTAATGAAGCTACTGTGATCATGACTTGCTTAAGTCTAAAACACGCTTATAACACTTACAGCTAATCCCTTCCATGAACTGAGCTTTCAATATGAACACACAAACATATATTTAAATGTCATACTATCCATCAGCTTTTTTCAATGTCTTTACCTTGTGGACAAAGCACAGAGGGATCCCACTGCTACAACGTATTTCGCAGGACCCCATCCAACATATTCAAATGCCACTGGCAGAGGACTTTTCTCATCTAGTAGATAGTATGGCATCATAAGTGTCAGTGCAGCTGAAACCCCAAAATAGGCCATGAAGCAGACAAGCAGCGACACCACAATTCCTATGGGTATGGCTTTCTGAGGATTCTTGACCTCTTCTCCTGAAAAAAGGGAAAACAAAAAATGTCCCACAAAAATTCTTACTCATTTCCATCTTCATCTTTAAAAGATAACATCAAAGACAAATTATTTGTTAATCTCAGCCATGGGAATAGTATTTGTAACATAAGTTTAAAAAATGGGTATAAAATAAGCTCAGTATTTTATTGCCAGAAATAGCATTAAAAAATAGAGGTAAACTAATAGATATAAAATGTATTCTATATTTACAGTACTCAAAGCACATTATTTCTGATTATTTACCTACAGTTTATAAGTTTAATGTACTCATTCCCTATCAGCCACATACAAGCCTTAAGAGAGATCTCCCTTTAGAAGAGATACCTCATCTCGGAGAACTATAAAAGTGAGCAGGTAATTAACATGATTTGGGCTGAAAAAAAAATTGTATACTAAACAGTTCCCAGACTTAGAAAACAACAATTAATTTAATAAAATAAGTAAAATCTCCTCCTTCCTCCCAGAATGATAGCAACATTCAGGAGTGAACTGAGGCTCATTCTGCAAGGTCTGAAAGAGGTTTTGGAGAAAGCAAAGGACGAACAGTAGACAGATTGTTATGTTGTTGGGGAGGTGTTATTAAAAAAGCTTGTTATACATATATATGCACATATACATATGCCTGTATACACACACATATAAATACTATACCAGTTGTTGCAATGCAGTCAAATCCTACAAAAGCATAAAAACAGGTTGCAGCACCAGCCAGCGTTCCTGTGAAACCATATGGCATAAAGCCACCACTCCCATATATACTTGTCACATTTTCATCGGTTGAGCAATTCCTATAAAGAATAAACAAACAGCAGAAAAATAACTAGAAGTAGTAGTAGTAGTAGTAGTAGTAGTAGAAGAAGAAGAAGAAGAAGAAACACATGCATCTTCCTCTCCTACCATTCTGGAAAAAAATGTTACATTGCTTTTGTCAAGACAGAATACTGCTTTATGAAATTGCACAAGAAGACATTTTTATGTCAGTGCTTGTAAGAAAGACAAAAATAACAAAAATATCTGAATCAAGTAACTATCATCTTACTCATTTTGCAGTCTGGAGCAAAACATATTTAAACACTAATGATATAAACAACTTTTGCTGTCATACTCACATAGAATTGTAAAATCGTTTAGGTTGGAAAAGACCTTTACGATCATCGAGTTCCACCCTTAACCTAGCACTGCAACGCCACCAGTAAACCATGTCCCTAATCGGTCCATATGTCTTTTCAATATCTCCAGGGATGATGACTCAATCATTTCCCTGGGCAGCCTGTTTCAATGCTTGATAATCCTTTTGGTGAAGTAATTTTTCCTAATATCCAATCTAAACCTCCTCAGGTGCAACTTGAGGCCATTTCCTCTTGTCCTATCACTTATTACTCAGGAGAAGAGACCAACACCCATATACACAGTTAATACATGGCTTAAGGATGAGAAGTCAGTAACCTCTCAAATGCTACAGGCAAGAGGATTGAAATAACATGATTTTTTAAAGGAAACCACAAACAAGAAAATAAAACCCTACTCTTAAGGGAATAAAAGTTTCTCATTCCCAGCAACAGAGGAATTAGTTGATACATTACCTGCAATACCACAAAGGCAAGTATAAGAGAAAATTGCTTGGAATATGAACAAGTAAACAGATTTTCAAAAAAAGAAAAATAATTACTCCGTTACTGCAGTAAGGTGTATTAGATAGTCTTCACTTATTTTCCAGTTGCCAACATCTCCTTTCACAAAACCAGAAATCATAACGAAGAGTAGGACCAAGATGTTAATAGCAGTGAAAATTTTATTCACCCATGCAGATTCTTTTACTCCAAAGGATAAAAGACCTATAAAATCAAAATATTTTATAGATGTGAAAGGTCCCTAATAAAACGGTGTTTTAAAGAAGACATACATGCAAGTACAGTAAATAATACAAAAAGCAGCACTACATTTTATACTTATAAAAAGTGGTAGCGCAAATTTACTAGACTGACAGCATGGCAATAGGCAAGGGTATCAGACACCATACAACAGAAAGCTTCTTTAATTGTTATTTTTAAGTATTTAAAAGTATTTTAAGCAATTGTTATGTGCTGCTTTTCTGAGATTCCAACTCTTCTATTTTATGCGATATAGCAAAAATAGGTACAAGGATACTATGATTAATAAGAACAGGTTGGCAGAATCTATTCTGTACAGAACAATTAGTCATTAAATCAATAAAATAATCTAAATTATTAGAGTAATAACGTGATTTGTTCACTATAAGTTTTTCAGGGCATATCCACTATAGAATAAGAGTCCCATTTCCTAGCTCATTTATAAAACCCTTAAAAGAAATGCATGCCTCCTGTTCATAAACACCGAGAGTTCTTTGCACTCTTAAGTATTTCCATTAATATCCCACATGCTTTCCCTCATTATTTAAAGCTTAAGGCTGAAAATTTTAAGCCTCCCAAGATAATGTCCAACACATGTCCAATTCAATTGGAAGAAGGAAGTTTACAGAGGGCGGAAAAAGGGATTGGCCACTTGAGAGGAATATAGGAATGCTGTCGGAGTATGTAGAGAAGCAATGAGGAAGGCTGAAGCCCCATTGGAATTAAATCTGGCAAAGGACATCAAGGGCAACAAGAAAGGCTTCTTCAAGTATATCAGTTGCAAAAGGTAGACTAGGGAAAGTGTGGGCCTGCTGCTGAATTGAGGTGGGTGCCCTGGTGACGGAGAAGGCATAGTTGCTGAATTCCTTCTCTGCTTCAGTCTTTTTTGCTAAGGCCAGTTCTCAGGAATCCCAGACCCTGGAGGACAGAGAGAAAGTCTGGAGAAAGGATGACTGTCCCTTGGATGAGAGGATCTGGTCACTTAGGCAAGCTGGATACCCACAAACCCATAGGCCCATGAGTGCTGAAACAGCTGGCAGATGTTATTGCCAAACCACTCTATATCATTTTGAAAGAACAGGAGGGGTGTCTCAGGACTCAAGAAAAGCTAATATCACTCCAATCTGCAAAAAAGGCAAGAAGGAGGACTTGGAGGACTTTTCCAACAGGTCAGTCAGCCTCACCGCCATCACTGGAAAGGTGATGGAAGCACGCATTTGGGACATCATCTCTAAGCACCTGGAGAAAAAAAGGTTACTGGGAGTGGAAAACACAGGTTCACCAAGGCGAAATTATGCTTGACCAATCTGATGATGGCATGACTGGCTAGGTAGATGAGGGGAGAGCGTTGAATGTTGTCTACCTAGACTTTAGCAAGGCTTTTGACACTGTCCCTCACAATACCCTCACAGGTAAGCTTAAGAAGCATGGGTTAGATGAGTGGACAGTGAGGTGGATTGAGAACTGGCTGGATGGCAGAGCTCAGAGGGTTGTGATCAGTCATGCAGAGTCTAGTTGGAAGCCAGCTGTGCTCCCCAGAGGTCAGTACTGGGTTCAGTCTTACTCAACATATTCATCAATGAACTGGATGACGGGACAGAGCGTATCCTCAGCAAGTTTGCTGATGATATAAAACTGGGAGTAGGGGCTGATACACCAGAAGACTGTGATGTCATTCAGTGAGACCTGGACAAGCCAGAAAGTAGGGCGAAGAGGAACCTAATGAAGCTCAACTAAAGGCAAATGCACAGTCATTCACCGCAGGAGAAATAGCTCCCTGTACTGGTACAGTTTAGGGACTGACCAGCTGGAAAGCAGCTCAGCGAAGAAGGACCTGCTAATTCTAGGGGCCAACAGGGTAACCATGAGCCAGCAATGTGCCCTCGTGGCCAAGAAGGCAAATGGTATCCTGGGGTGCATTAAGAACAGTGTAGCAATCAGGTGAAGGGAGATTATCCTCCCCCTCTACTCTGCCCTAGTGAGGTTGCATCTGGAGTACTCTGTCTAGTGCCACACTCCCCAACTCAAGAAAGACAAAGAACTACTGGAGAGAGTCCAGTGGAGGGCTTTGAAGATGATCAGGGAACTAGAGCATCTCTTTTTAGGAGGAAAGGCTGTATGAGCTCTGTCTGTTTAGCTTGGAAAAGAGAAGACCGAGAAGGGTTCTTACTAATGCTTTTAAGTATCTAAGACAGATTTCAAGAGAACAGGACCAGACTCTTCTTGATGGTGCCCAGCAACAGGACAATGGGCAACAGGTACAAACTGGAATGCTCCTTAACATGAGGAAATGCTTTTTTACTGTGAGGGTGACAGACCACTGGAACAGGCTGTCCAGGGAAGTGGTGGAGTCTCCCTCTCTGGAGGTATTCAAAACAGACCTAGATGCATTCCTGCGCAACCTGCTGTAGGTGAACATGCTTTAGCAGAGGAGTTGAAATAGACGATTTCCAGAGGCCCCTTCCAACCCCTACCATTCTGTGGTTCTTTGATTCTGTGATAACTCTGCTAATGAGTCATTTGGTAGCCCAGAAGCTATCATATGAGCTGCTCAAGTTTTCTTCACCAATGATACTTTTATTGGAAACGGGTGTATGCTTTCTTTAGGTTAGTTTCTCCAATAAAAGCAAAGTCTCAATGAGCCTAATGCTGTATGAAACAGAACACATTATTTTTTTTAAGTCCTTTCTGTAGGAAAAAAAAATGAACCAAATCAGATTTCTGTGCACTTTCCCTTGTGCTCAGCACATAACAACTTCTGTAAAACGTCATCTGCTGCTCCTATGATTCAGCTTTGCTCAGCTCAGAATCCAATGACTATATCATGCTCAGAATACACAACCATAGGCCATCCCCACTGCCCCTCCTCTCGGCAGCAGTGAATCCCACACAGTTAATGCACTAGTGATTCAACTGCTTACCACAGAGACCTAGAGAGATAATTTGCAGCACAAGCACAAAATAAGTGAAGAAGTAATGATGATGAGGATGAAAAGACAGGACACAAATGAAAACTCAGAAGCAGTGGAGAAGCACATGGGAAACATTTCCTCTTCTATCAAGAATCTCTACTACTGATGTTAGGAAGCAGCAATGACAATAGAGAAAATGGATATAAGATGGCAGCATCTACACTAGCATTTTCTAGTCTGGTTTGCGGAGTGCTCTGTGTTTAAAACTGTTGGGGTTTTCCTGGTTTCTGTTTGAAGGTGAAAATGAAAAGTCCATTTCAGCTATACTAAATTCAGTACCATCATTCCTTACATTCATAAGGGCCTGAACTGCTCATTTGGCAACTCAGAACCACGAGCCTGGCAGGATAGTGAACTAAAGCTAGTCCAGTAAACTCCCCAATCTTCCAAAGCGCAGACACAGGGGCCTCAGCACCGACTGTTAATGCTGATAATATACAAAGTATGTTTGGTTTGCAAGCATGAAATTCTTCTGAATCTCAAGGCATTTATTTTTAAAACTTCTACAAAACTAATGCATTCAAGTAATATTCTACTTTTAAAATTATACAATTAACTTCCTCGAGATAACTTTTGCTACTTTCTTTTTTCTTTTTTTGTGGCTTACAGTAGTGACCACTTGACAACCACCTTAAAAATGTTGGGTAAAACTTCCAGAATGCGTGTTGAGTCTGCTTGGGAATACCTCTTCATTGTGACTCACAGTGTAGGTACATCCTAAATCTTTTAAATAATGTAGTTCACGAACATTTTTAAATTAGGGAATTCAGCATCTTGTGTATTATTTGTTCTCTGCTTTCTTCTAGTAAAACAAACAAAACCAAAAGAGGTAGAAGGAAGAAGAGAATTCAAGATACAAGCACAGTCATAAATTAAGGCTTACTACAGTAGGAGCTCAAGGTTTTATGTACAGAGACCTAATAAAAGCTTAAAATGCACTGGCCACCCATTCTAGCATTACGAATTGAATGGAAATGTTTTCCCAAGTAGCGAGTCCAAAAAAGACCCTTGTAACAGAAGAAGAGAACAGAAGATTATACCAATGTAACTTCGCAGTTTAACTTTACATAGGAGAAAAGCTCCTGCTTTTTGTTTGAACTAAAGAGAGACGGAAGACAACACATATTTGAGATATGGGTGAGACCTCTACTGAATACTGAAATATAATTCTAATACTGACTGAAAACAAACATACTTTAAATTACACATACTGCTTCCTTCTCTCCTGGTAGTAGTAAGAAGATTTCCTTCTGGATAGCAATTGTTAAATGCAAACATGCAAATAAGTTGTAGTATTTGGGGGCTTTTCAGCTGGTGTCTATTCTTGTGATTTAAAAACATGATACATAAGCAAAGATGTAAAAGAAATAGAACTGAATAGAGTAGTCATGAAAGGTTTACTCAGGTTTCAAACTCGTCTGTTTGGCAACGCCAGTACCCTGGAGCACCCTTTTGCTCAAACAAGTTCTAGGCTAGACAACACTTTTGAAGACTTTAAAATGGGAAAGTTCTTCTATACTTAATAACTTATCAATCTGGAGAGGAAAAAAAACTCCTTACAAATACCCACTACATACACAATATATGGTTTAAGGAGAGCACATCACATTATCAAACTACAGAGCTTAACCTCAAGGTCCCCCTAAAAGCATTCACCAGCAATAAAGTCATAAAACTGACACAAAACTCTGTAATTTTCCTGTTATCATCAATCTGTATTGTAGGCTTTATAAAAAAGTACTGATGAGGGATTATTTCATGTCTCATCTTCAAAAAAAAGAGGGTACACATGAAAATTAGACTATATAATTTAATTCCCAGAGTCATTGTGTCAATGCACACATGCATACCTAAACATCACTGACATTATAAAGGTATTTCTCATAAAACACAAACTACAATTTAGCATCTTTTTCTGCAAGAAACTCTCTGACATCACAACCTCCATAAATGAAGCCACATATGCGTCTTACCTGATAAAAGCAATATAAGGAATACAGCAAAGAAGTCAGGATACTCTGCGAGTCCAGAGTAATTCATTTTGAAGTAAGTACTGAAGAAATGACCAATCTGTTTTCCAAGAAGTTCATCAAAAGTACCACTCCAGGCTCTTGCTACACTTGATGTTCCTTCATAAAATACACGCATGTTTAGGGGTTTTGCATACATACAAGTATACAGCTACTTCTACAGAAAAATAAATAAATCTAAGCATGTTGCTACCTGCATTTTAAAAAGCAGAGCTTGTGTTAAAACAGTGAGATTTTGTTTGCCAAGTGATTTTAACATTACCGAATTTTTCTACATAGTTAAATAATAACATATTATTCTACAACTAAAATATACAAATTTGTACCTCATTTATTCCCCAAATATTGCAGTCATTATTTCTGCATAATTTATATTGAATGTCATTGTGGAAGACACTTATTTCTAAAGTTACAATATAGCATATGTTAAACAATATAAATCAATGTAAGGAAGTTTACAAAAGAACATGAAGGAATGTATGTTCACTTGGAAGTAAAGCAAAAAAAAAACATTAGGAAGACGTATATCGCTAGAGGCAGTATTTAAGACTAATACCCTCCTCTGGCAAAGTATATATGTGGCTATAGCTAAATACAACCTTATTTTTACTACTCTATCATGAATCACACTTCAATACAATACTCAGTCAAATTGATTTTGCTCATTTGATTTGAGCAACAGTCCTGTACTTAGGTATACATATACAGCTAGGCATGCTTACACACAATCTAATGGATACTTGGAACCTGTATCTCTGGAAGAAAATATTTTCCAGTCAAACAAATGTTGTCTCTGCTAAGGCATTGAAATAGTTATTCGACTATCTGCCATATAAGCATTAATTTTATTCAGATCTGGTCAACTTTGTGTTTTACAAGATTACATGACAGAACACCATTTAATTAGCATGAAGCTACAGTAATAACAAGTACTTAAACTTCATGACCTTCTTGAAGTGAGATACTATAGTGATAGGATCCCTGTAAATGTCCTGGCCGTGTGTTCAGAAAAAGTTATGCTTATTGATTTCACATTTCAGTTAATTCTTGCTGACCAAAGATGGCAAAGAAATCCTATTGTTTCTTTTGCATCATCACCAAACAGACATAATTTTCATACAAGTTATTCAGTCCATGCTGCTCAAGACAGATTATTTGCAAAAGTATCTTGCAAAAAATCTCCTTACAATGGTGATTCACAGGAGGAAATAACCTAAAATACCTTGGTTATTTGACCTCAGGAGGAGTAGAAAGCCGCAGTAGTTAAGTACAGAGAGAGAAAAGAAAGACGGACCCAAATCTGTATCATATCTGCTGTCTCAGAAACCCTTGAGACCTATGTTTGTTCTTAATCTTACCTATAATATAGGATAAAATAAGATTCCAACCAGTGATAAAAGCCCAAAGTTCACCCACAGTTACGTAAGTATACAAATACGCAGAACCAGTCTTGGGAACACGAGCACCAAACTCAGCGTAGCAAAGACCTGCCATCACAGATGCCAGTGCAGCAATGAGGAAAGAAACAACGATACTAGGTCCAGAATCAGATTTGGCTACTTCTCCAGCAAGGACATAAACACCAGCACCAAGGGTACTTCCTACTCCTAGGGCTATAAGGTCCAACGTTGATAAGCATCGGCACAACTTGGAGTCCTCAAGACTTTCACCACTGACATTCTTCTTCCGCACCAGACACCGAACAAAGGACAAAGCTGGTCCACAGGGCAACATGGTGGATGTAGAGCTCTGAAATAAAATAAATCATTGTAGTACATAAAAGGTGGCGTAGATATCAGTGAGAAACAACTAAAGAAAGACATTTGCATAAAGAACTTAAATCACACCTCCCAATTTATGTATTTACACTCTTCTATGACATTAAATAAGCTGGTATGTGTGTTTCCCCAGGATATATATATTAGGGATTCAGTATTCCTAATTTTTATTTAGCACTTATTTCACCAGGAAAAGATACCCAATGTCTTTAGATTTACTACACTACTGTAAAAAAGAAAAAAATGTTTCTACTCAATTGTTGATGGCCACTTCTTAAGCATTTCTAAAACAGAACCAGAATAGATATCTGTTATCTCATATATCATAAGGACTTTTACAATAAAAATCAACACCAACGTAAATAAAAATTTTAAAAATCCAAAACTCCAACACCAGGGCAACAGACACCAAAAACTTTAAAATATAGCCTTCTGACAGAGCCAGTGCAATCTCATTTTGCCTTCAAATACATGGCTTTTGCCTTTAGAATTTGTTTCAATAAAAACAGCTTGAGAGCAGATTAAAATAGTGTTTCTACTCCCTCCAACACCAATGAAGTTTCCCAGGATTAATTATTTTAACAAGGTATTCTTGTACAACTCTCCCCGACAATGATCTAACAAAACCTGATGGGATGACCACTCATCCCATGCCAACAGGAGCTCTTCAATATTCTGAGTGCACATTGCAGTGTGGAGTATAATTGGCTCTTCCACATAAGCTCAGATTTTGTGACCAGCTTCCCTTTCACAGAAAAGAAAGTTGACAAAGGATAGTGAATGGAATTTGAATAGCTCTGGGCAGTGATGCATAATACCCACTAGAAAGGTGACAGCTACCCCAGCAAGTCTCTAAAGCCCTGCTGCAATCAGGCAGTCCTTTCTGCCCATCAGATGCACAGGGCTAAGTATCTGTCCACTGCACCACAGCCACTGAGGAGATTTCACACACTAGTTTTGGATCTAAGATAATGTGCATGTTGGCTGACAGAAGGTATCTGTAAGCTCGTCTGAGGGGAATCAACATTAAAATGTTCAGGCAAAATCCTCTGCTGTAGCTCATGAAGTCTTCAGAAAGAGCAGCCCTTCTTTGGGCCTGAGGTGGAAGCACTCCACTCCCCCAGAGCCAGGTTTGTCTATCCTGGTCTGTACCGTGACAGGTATTCCCAAGGTGACTGTGTCTTTTTTTTTCCCACAATGACACTTCTGAAGCCATAGCGATCACTTAGAATGTTATATGAAAATACTCCTTAGGCTGTCGCCCACAGTGAGAGGCAGCAATGTTCTACTGATTACCAGCCCTCTCACCTAGCAACTTCAGTGTTGCAGAAGCACAGCATCTTTTTAAGGATTTTTTTTTTCCGTATTTCATTAACAGGAAAAACTGCTCTGGCAGACACGCTTCTTGGAACACTAAACAGTTTCCAAGACTTTTGTTATTCAAATGGCATCTCAGATTGCTTAGCTCTTTTGCAGCTTGGGACAAGAAGTCCTGAAGGTTGTAAAATCATCAATGGTTGATATTAAGATTTTCTCTGCTGAGAAGGAATTCTTGTGACAAGACAGGACGGGGTTTTTTCTGCTTCTGCTTTCTCTGATTCTTGTGGAGAGAACAGGAGGCTGGTTCTTGCTAGCTACAAGCCAGTAAGATGAAACACCTCTTCTGATTCAAACCCACCCTTTCTTCTTTGCCCTCTAAAAACTAGAGCATAATCAAAGACGAGGTTCAAGATACAAATTCTGTGTTTGTAGAGAAAAAAAAAAAAAACCACAAAAACTTCCATATACATAAGTAATGTACCTTTTCAGGTATATCCATCCTAACATGGACTTGAGAAAACACATCCTTTTATGATGACCACTGCAGAACAGAACATCTTACACTGTTTCCTATATGTTATGCATGATAAACAATGCATGAACACTGCTTCACAAAGCCTGTTGCTGTGTACTGAGTGCAGAGCACTACTTCAGGCATGGTTCTCTTTCAGTTCTGATGGAGACACACGAAGGCTCCGGTTCTGCAGCAGGAAGAGCTGATGAGATTATGAGGCTATTTGGCCTTCACATGGGACCAAAGGACAAAGGGTCTGCTGAAATAACTGACAAGTTTAACCTGTTCCTGAGGCGTCTAAGAGATCCTTTAGTACATTACCCACCACAACAGAACAACCTGGGCTCTGACTCAGTGCTGACTCACAAGCACATAACACTGTGTCTGAGCGTGTCTCATGTCTCACTCAAGCACTAACATAGGAGGCAAAGAAGGTAACAGCTGCGTGTGCCTTTTGGTGGCAGCATTGTCCTAGATAAGCTTACACTGACTGCAACTACATTCTCTTGAAGGGTTTCATTCCTGTGCTGGCATGGTTGGGCAAATCTCACGTTTTCCTTTTCTGTTGATCTTTAGGACAGAGAGGAACATGAAGTAGGGTAACTGAACACAGAAACTATGATCTCTCCTACTTTTTGACCTGCAGGTCTCAGTATCTTCCTAATTGCGCCTTTTTATTTCCTCCTTTTCCCTTGCAGTCTTGCCCTGTCTGGTCCTAACAGACCACTGTGGCCTCTGCTTCCTCTTTGCCTCTGCTGCCATGAACTTCACCAGCACTGTCCCAAGCCCCTGTTGGACCGCCTGCACAGTTTACTCTTCTCTGAGCCTTCCTGGGCAGGCACACGTAGCAGGAAAGTTCCATCAGTCAGAGTGGGCAGAGTTATTTATGCAGTTTAAACAGAGTAAAGATTGAACCTTGAAATTATATAGAGCTTAAGCATAGCAACAGATACAGAAACAAAAAGTAAAATGCCCCTGCACTGACCAAGAGTGTTCAGTTATTTCCAATTAAAGCAAGGAGCAGAATCAATCTGTTGCTTCTCCTACTCAAACATTCAAACATGTGCCAGCCTCCACTTCTTTGAAGTCTAATTTACAGAGACATTTGTCACAAGCAAACACCTATGAAGTCCATTTGTCACTGACCTTGGAACATTCCTCTTGCTGCGTACAAATGAGGTTGCAGCTCTCTGGTTCTGCACACACTGGGTCACTGCACTTCTGAAGTCTCTTTTGGACTAAGTTTTTCTTCAGCTACAGATTACTCTATAACACAGAATATGTCTCCAACAGCTCTTCGAAGGAAGGCCTCGGTTCAACTGCCTTAGGCTGAGGACCAATGTTCAGCCTGTATTTAAGCCTCCTCCTTCCCTGAACACATTCCTAGATAGAACTGCAATGCCATCCACATTGCAGCTTACAGTTTTAACCCTGCAACTGCATGCAACAAAAAGACAGGCAGGACAACAGGACTTAGTTTAGACAGGAGAGGAATCAGAGAGATCTATCCAATGCAGGAAAAAAATAAAATTGAAAAGCTTCCCCATGTATCATGGACATCCATGGTATTTGTCAGGGTACCTGAGTAAGCACAGATATTTCTCCTATCCCTTTTGTTCTTCATTGTCTTGGGTCCTTTTTCTCTACAGTACCTGCTGGTAGACCCCTCTTAATTTCAGTCTTTCCTGTCCAGTTGTAAACCAGATAATTTACTGCTTGATCACCATCCATCTGAACGCTAATGCAAGAAGATGAGTTCAGCCTTAAAATTCATACCAGCTCTTCCATTCAGATGGATAATCAGGAACATTTAATGGTTGTCTGTGGTTAGCCCTCTTCTAGCAGGAAAAGTTTGGTATCAAAAACGTTCTAACTGAAAACACAATACAAGAGACAAAGTCTCCACATGCAAAGTTTCTATTCGTGTTTAAAATTGCTTTGACCACTTCACAGTCATATAAAATCTACCGTTTTTACAAAGTAGTTTCCAAGTAAGAAACCCTACCAGCCTCCTACCTCAAAACAAAAGACAAACAGTAGGTGGATATTGAAGCAAAAAAGTAACATATCATTTATCACCACACCTCCCATTAAAATGACATTTGATTTTAATTATTTGAAATAAGTGGTTTAAGTCAGTACACACTAAAACCAGGTTACAGGTGGGAAAATCCAAAGTTTTGCTGCAGCTGCCATTCAACTTTTCCTATGAAATTTTCTGTTAAAAGCTCTAATAAAAAGATAAAAAAATCTCATATGGAAAGTAACTGTTATAAAACAACATAAAACCTCTGAAAGCTTTCATACTACTACTGAAATGTATGTTTAAAGATTCCTGAAGGAAAAGTAATTTAAAGATATTTTACTTATAAATTATTTTGTTGATCTAATGCTATATACTATAATATACTATAAATGTTAGGTGCAGTAGTTTAACATTGTAAGCAGCATAACAATTAGGGTGAAAATACTCCAATAATTTTGTAACATATTCAAAATGGAACAATATAAATATATGCTGATTATATACAAATTAATTTAGAGTCTTTCATCAGCCTCATTCATCTGAAAAAAGCTGTAAAGGTTTACATTTTATATTTTCCATCTGTAGAATTTATGAGAAAATGTTTGTTTGCTCTTAAGTTAGCCTTACAAAAACCTGCAGTATTGCATTGATTAGATCTAGTGCAATAATACATGAATATAAAAAATCAAAGATTATGCAAAATTAGATACAATCTATAGTTTGTGTGTATGTACATGCACAGACAACACAGGATTTTACTGCAAGTGTCCTAAAAGTTGATATTGTACCCAAGACTTTCACAAAATTTCAATATTAATGGAATATTTAAAGTGATGTGTTTAAAGAACACTTAAAATCCTAAAACTGGAAAGCGGCACCTGTAACAGAAGTCTACTATGTATAAAGCAGAGAAGGCAAGCTTCATCATTCAAAAGCATAAACACATTTCAGACTGGGAAAGAAAACATAAATTATATCTTCTACATCTTAATACTGTAACTTGCATTTCATAAGAGGCACAATACTGCTGTAATGTACACTAAATTTAATACTTCATACCACAAGTCTTGCTACTCAAAACCACACATGTTAAAGGCAGTTTCCTACAATAAGCCATGTTGCCTTTAGTTTACTTCTTTCAGCATTAAACTTTATAACAAACCTGATTCAGAGCAAGTTCTGCTGGTCAAACTTGTGCTCCTCTTGCCCACTCCTGAACTTCTGCTGTCCTAAACAGAAGAATAATCACTGAAAGTGATTTTATTAAAATATTTGCTTTAAAAGGCAGCTGTAGGTGGTGTGAAAGCTGTTGGTGCTGAGGGGTGGAGGCTAGGCAGCCCAGGTGATTGGAGGGCTGTGAACTGGCCAGCTATTTTTTTGCCCAGCTAAGACAGGGAGAGAAAAAGAAAGTCTTGCTGCTGTTTGGATAAATCATACCTACTCCCCTTCACAACACAAAATCTAACTGGAACGTCGTTTTTTACATTTAAACACATCCATGTGCTTGCATACAAAACACACACTGTTGTGTGGGGTACCTGCCATACTTCCTGCAGAGACTCTCCTTTTTCCACACTGAAGAAAAAGCAAAAATACAGATTGGTCTCCCACTGCAAAAGCAAAGCCTTCCCACTGCCCTTGTAAAACAAAAACTGGTTTTGAAGCATATTGAAGGATTTGGAACACTTTGAGACCTGAATCCAGTACTGTAACATGAAAACTGCTTTCACTGAGTAAATGTTAGAAGAATATAAACAATTTGAAAAGTATTGCTGTGGCTAGGAACAACACGGAAGACAGCATATTTACAGTCTTGCTAGACCCCATTCTGTTGAACTGGGGTAGATGCACCACATATCTTTTTCTTCCAGAACAAAGCAAACGCTAGTGGATCATTTACGGCTGTATTTTTATTACTTCCATGGCAGGCAACCCCACCCCAAACACTTAGAGCATTTCCAGTCAACATTATTCACAGCATATTGTTTCCCTTAAAACACCTGTGTCTCAATGCCTCTTTTTGGTCAGAAAACACAGAAAAAAATGAGTCTTGCAGAGAAAAGCTCTATACTTTTCAGCATTAAAAAGTTTTTTCCTAAGAAAATATGGAGAAAAACACATGCAGTGTGGCAGCCTCTTGCAACTTACTCTCAGCTCATAGTTTTCCCTAAGCATAGTCTGCCAGTGCTGCAGGAGCACAGAAGACTCCTCTTCCTTCCCCAATGAAAAGTCTTGTTTCCTGTACCCATGTGCAAGGGCTGAAACAACCTTTCCTCAGCTCTCCATGATCCAAGGAGAAATTATTTAAGAGGGTGCTCCATGGGGGTGGACTGGACCAGGAGTCCAGATGTCATTTCTTACCTTATCCAAGGCTATTCTTTTCTTAATATGCAAAAAGGTTTGAAGAGAAAATGTTTGTTTGTTGAAGCTCTAATCATAACGATACTCATTCTTCCCCTCATGCTGACCTCATCCTGGTTAAATACGAACTCTGTCTCCTTCCCAGTTAATCACCACTCACGCTAGAGGTGCAAGTTGCTAAACAAGTTAGGTTTCTTGTGTGGAAATACATAGAAATTACTTTTACAGAGCATCACTTTCAACTATGACAACACCTATGCATTTTTTTTTCCCAATTCACCACCCTCTAGCAAGGCCACGAATGACCCAATAATTACTTGCACGGATTTAAATGGACATCCTCAAAGCCAGTTCTGAATCATTTACAACCTTGTAGATCCATTAGGCATTGCTGTTAATTCATAAATTAAGTGATTTATTGCTTAATCATGAGAAAAAAATCCCTTCTACTTTAAAAAGAGTAGAAGCTATAATTGCTTCATAATCTGCTGAACACTGAGACTTAATTTCTACTTGACTTTTGATACCCTCTGGGACTGCCTTTTCAAAAGTGGATCTTCCTTTTACTGAAAATGCCAGAAATAAGTTTATAGTTAAGTCAGATTTAGTATTAACCGGGTCCCTCTTTGCTTTCTGCCTCTCCTCATTTTTATTCTTGACCTTATTATGGTACAGATTTGCTACAGGCCCTAAAAGTTCAAAACCTTTTTTCTTTTAAAAGAATCCCCTTTAGCCCGTGAAACTCTTGCACAGACTGCAAAGAAATACTGCAGAAGCCTAAATGACAAACTGATTAAAAACTGCTTTCCCATTGACTCTGATTTGTCTCACAGATACAGCCTTGCAGCTATTGACCAAGAAGCTATGGAGTTTTACATAACTAGAGGTGCTATACGCAAAAACATATCCAATATAACTACCCATACCACACAGAAGTTAAACATGAACAAAAGTGCTTGCAGGACCAGGGCCTTAGTGAACCATTGCAATCCCTCAACGGTGCTCTGCACAGCACATGCTGCTTTGTATTGGAAGTTAGGACTTAGCAGGCAATTGTAACAAACAGAACTTTTGACGCACACAAGAAAAAAAACACAACATGGTTTGTACAGTTTGTGCAGCTCTGATGGGATCTGAGATGTATGGATGTTTATAAAAGGATTCATCAATTGCCAGCAAGAATCTTTTCTATGTCAAGATAAATAACATTTTAGTGGCTCCGAGATGTTGTTCTGAGAAGAAAAATCCAAGTTACAACAAAAATATAAAATTAGTGCAATATATGTGCTAATCTACATAGGATGATTGCAAAAATGTAAAAGAGAAAAAGAATCTTTATAAGCTCAACAATAATGCAGGCTATTTCTGTAATCTTAGGACAAGATAATATCTGAAGATAATAAATTACAACCAACACTTTTAAAGGGCTTCCTATTTATTAAAATATATTTATTTTAGATTGCTTCTCATGGTTTAAGCAGATTGCTAAAACTAGTTCCTACAGAACGTACAGATTAAAATAAATTTATCACTTACCAATTCTCTCAATTCTTCTCTAATAATTCTCTTTCACTTTTTACTTAGAAAGAAAAATACCTCAAATCCTGACCTTCTGTAAGAAAAATGTAATTCATGCTATTGAAAATAATTATACACTATTAGACTAAAACAGGCACAATCTGCATTTCATATGTAACATTTGTATTGGCACAAATTCCTACTAGTTATTTTGACCCAGGAATGAGTAATTTAACCTCATATTAAGCATGTCCCAAGCAGCTACTAGCTATCATTTGTTGAATTCCAAATATTCCCAAGGGCCAAAAGAAAAAGTTTGCAGTGCTGACTCATACTGCTGTCCCCAAGTCTAAAATCAGAGTTTTGGAGATGCCTCGGAGAAAGAACATTACTATTTAAAGCGATACTCTTTAGAAAAAAAAATATTAATTCCACACATACTTGTTTGGCCCAAATCCACACCTTGAATAGAGGATAAATATAAATATAGATAGAAAAGCTTGTAATGTATACAAAGAATAGCCAAGAAAAATCAAAGTTAAAAGATTCGATCTGCAATTGAAAGTGAAGTGTGATGCCATGTCCTGCCAATACTGAAATGAAGCAGCCTTGCATCTCCCTGGAGACCTGGGAAAGGAACACTAGATGCAGCTCCACGCTGCAGCTTGGGAAGGAGCATGAGGAAGGCACTATAGGCCAGCTGATTCATGAGTGCACTTCATCATGAGAGGCATGAAGTTACAAATGGTCTTTCAATAAGACTAAGGTGAAAGATCTACCAGAAAACAAAATGTTAAGATGTTCTGCATTTTTCAGATGTAAGCTATTAGATGACTTCTTATTCTGCTTTTCCATCAGGCTGATGGAACTCACATTTAAAACTGAAGAAAAAGAAAAGTATTCTAATTTTGACATAAGTCTGTGCTTGAGCCAGTTGTGTGGTAACATTCCACTGACCATGTATGTTTTATTCTAATGGCAAGTTAGGTAGGTAATTAGACACATACCATAGTAATTATCGTAGCCTATGTAAATGCAACAAATATTTTAAAATAATTTCAAAAATTTTTAAAAAAACTTAGCAAGCTTTTTAACCAAATAATGGAGCTTTGAGTTATTAATAATTAAAAGTTACATCATTGTTTACAAAGATAGTAGTCTTTAGTTGTTTTGAATGTGTTTCCTTTATGCTTTTTGAAGGTAGCCTTGCTCTAGTTATCACTTTCTTCCTTAAGTTATCACTTTCTTCCTTTCTTCCTTAACCAATTGAAAATTTATTTCCCGGTCCAAGAACACAGGACTGTCATCTTTATTCTTTCTCATCCCTGTCAAATAATCTCTTTCCTCAGCTTACTTGGATTTTTTTATTGTTACGGGAATATTTGTGAGGGATTTGGGATGCTTGTTTGGTTTTGTTTCTCTTTAAAAATCTTTCACTTGGAAAACTGAAAGTGTTATTTTTCCTGTATAAATAAAGGGAAATCTTATCAGTTACCATCTCTTACAAACATTCAGTTTTCCTAAAAAATGAATTTTGTCTAGAAATTTTCTATTAACTGCATTTCTGCTTCACTCTTGACAATAAACAATCATTTTTCATGTTGGAAAATGCCTGTAAAAATTATATGGTTACTGTTTTTATTTACTCTTTTTTAAGTTGTTTTTAATCAGTAACAGGGCTTTACCTCTCACCCCATGGTTACTAAGTTGCTGTGACAACCTCTTGTGTAAGACACACACAAAAGCCTCTTACAAGCTTACATCAGATCAATTCCACCTCTTCTGTCCTCTTCAAGACCAGATGGAATAAAAAAAGAAAAAACCCAACCCTGACAAATGAGTAGAGAAATATTTAAAATATGATCTTAAGGTTTTTTTCTGTGCTAATAGGAAGACGTGAGTAATGACTTCAGGATCAAAATTAAATTCCAACCCTGTCCCTGCTGAAAATTGCATTGCTTTGCACAAATGCTGTTGATTCTCTAAAAGACACTTAGCCACTGATTTTAGAGTAGAAATCATTAGAGTTGTTTCATATGCTGATGCTCCTGAAGTGGTTTCTAAAATTTCTATAAAGCCTACATATTTCTTTGGCCGTGTGCTCCTATGAGCTTCCAAAAGGGAACCACAAAGGGAACAGCATTACAGCCCAAAAAATAGTCTAATTTCATGGTTTAAGAATAGAAATTAAGCAATGAACTAATGATTCACCCAATTTCTCTCCTCCATTCCCAGCCTCAGCCAGCTGGTTTGATGATAGAAATGCTATCAGCATCAAAGATTCTTGCTCCACTGAGGTTGCCCAGTCCCATTCCTTGCTCACAGCACTTCTTGGCCCATTGGACCACTGGACCATATGCTAATAGGCTCCAGTAGGTCTTTTCTTTAAAAAAAAAATAAAAAAAAAAAACCCAAACAACACAGTGCAATTAATTTTCTGTATCAATTTGTTGAAAATTGTTTAAAATAGCTCAATTTTATTTAAAAAAAAAAGTGGAGTTTTCCCCTTTTTTCTTGGGTGGGGGCAAGGAAGGAAGAACAGCGTGAGGAAAAGAGAGAGAGGATGAATGTATCTAATTTAAGATTAAAAGAAATTGCAGATGACACAGGAAATAGCTTCACTTACAGAAGTGTCACAGCACAAGGGAAGGGAAGGGAAGGAACTCCTCTTACACATCTTACTTGTTCCTACATGACTTTTTATGGCACACAGATAAGATGCCATATTACAGGGACTACAAAAAACCTCAACGACACCACCTAATCAAGGTGTTACAACTGTCTCAGAATGGAACACCTAAAATTAAGTACATATTAATTATCTGCCAATTATAACAGTTTCTAAACCCCAATTTTCCCTTCTCTTGCTTACAGAAATCCAGGAATTAGATTCATACATTATTTATATTCCATATTTCATTTATCTTAAGCCATAGCCAGTAAGAATTAATTTAAGACCTTACATAAAGGTTTTAACAAACTTCCTTTGCAACCAAATATTGCTCTGAAATTATGGCGAAATATTTAAAGTAGGATCTATCACTGTATTCATACTGGATTCTAAATATTAAATCAGAGAAGTATTTTGCTTCCATTCTGTGTTAAAACAGAACTAGGACATGCCCAACACCATTGGCAGACATCACTCACACCAGACCAAACCAGTGTTGTAAGTGCAGTGCTGTGATTTGTTTTAGGCTTATATATCAGAACAATGCAAAATAACATAAACAGGAATAGTTAGGTCACACGATATATATAAACTCCATCTGCAAGACTTAATCCCAGAGGTGTTAAGTATCATTCTGTGTTCTGAAGTTAGTGGTGTTAAGACCACCCTGCATTCCTCGGGGGTACTTTCTGCACCATTCACAATCAAACACCACTTATTTCAAACATGAAAACCTCAGCAAAATAAGTCACTGCAAAGTTACTATAGCAACCCTGTTACAGAGCATTACCCTTTGACATTAAATGTAGACACTCCAGCCAGACATTCTGAATATACACTGCCCATGTCAAGATAATATATATCCTAACGTCTACCATTATTTATAACTGAGGCAACTAATGCCAGAGAGTTCCCTTTACATTCTTGGCTTTAAATAGCACCACAACATTTACTGCATCAGGCACAGAGCTTGAAGAACATTATAACCTTCAACTGGGTAATTTTCTGAAAAGGCTTTCAATTTTCTCAGAATTTGTTAAGCAAGTCAATAAACATCTTGCCTGTGTAACATCTCATGGGTAAAACTTGATCAAAACACAGCAGAAACCAACACTGATCTTGCTAGTAACACACTGGGATCTTTATCACAGATTTCCAAGTGGCCAAGTAACAGCTATGGGAAGTGACCCCATGTTAGCCTAACCATGCGCTGTGGCTCTCCAGAGATCTTACACTTGTATGGGTTGCAGTACTCTATTTTGTCACATAATAGAGCGTGGAAGACAGCAAGGCTCTGTTCAGTATCTTCTCAAGATACACAGAAAATCTTTTGTGAACTTCCCCTAGGAAAGAAGTATTCTTTTTTTACTTAATCAAATCGCAGTTAGGCATATCAGTTGCATAACCATGATGAAGGATGCTGCATCGCAGACCTATGCAGATCTGACTTATTGCATAAAGCTCAAAACACTGGCAAGTCTGCCTGAAGAAATCAGATCTTCTCTTTGTATAAATCCAGAACAAGTCTAGCAATAGCAGAAGAATCATTTCAGCAGAGCATTAAAAAAACATGTAAGATAGCCCAAGCATAGGTTCGTGAAGCGATGAAGACTTTGAAAACAATAAATGACATATGGAAAAACACAAAAATCTCAAACAAAGCCCAACTTGTGCATGCGTGTGTGTGTCTGTACTCCCAGGCAGAGAGTATACTTTAACTATCGTGTATTGAACATTAGCAACAGAGAACATCAAGAACATTTAGTTACCAAATTATCTTTGTTCTTTAGCTGCATATTAATACCTTTTTTCTTTTTTATCATCCATTAATTTAAGTGAAACAAGGTATTTCTCCCCTTATTTGTTTCTAAATCAACCATTTTTTCTAAATTTGTATAAAAATTAGCCCCATCTCCAGCCACGTTGTGAATAAGTTGTGGGGAAACCCCATAAAACACTAGATTCTAATACAGCCGATTCTATTGGCTTAAAAAATACATCTCAAATGCACAAGCCAAACCCCTAGAAGTCCAGATACTGCAAATAACTAGACTAATTATCACCAAAGAGATATCCTCCCACATACTCTTCATGTATGTGGTTTTGTGTATGTGCGCATGAATGTAAACTACAGTGTTTCTTGGAACACATCTCAATGCCTACTGCTCAAAAGGATAGCTTATTTCTGGGTGGCCCAGATCACAATTTTTGAATAAAACTGTCCTCCTCCCTCAGTTTGAGTTCTGGAGGCAAGGCAGTAAACTGAATTCAAAGTGCCTGTCTGTGCAGAGGCATGATCTAGCCACAAATCATTCCTTACTTGCCCCAGGAGAAAAATGTAGCCAGGACGGAATCACTATCTCAAGGGCCAAACTCAGAAAAAAGGTTGCTAGTTGAAGTGCAATGATCTAGGGAAACCTCATGACACATCACAGCCAGGAAAGACCTATCATTTTACCAACTGTTCTCAAAAAAATATTCTGACTTCTGATACATTCTTGTTTAAGAGAGTAACTAGAAAACATACAACCCCTTTTGCTTAAAATAGTAGCAACATGCCATAGAAATTTCTTCTCAAATACTATCAATCTTGTATACATCGTATACAAATAACAATTTCTAATGATAGTAACAAAATAGCATGAGAGTTTGGAAACCCAAGGCAGGAAATCTAGGTCTTCTTAGAAGGATATGAAGGCCAAAGAGCTCCTTAGGACTTTCTGAATTAAAAGTGCCTCTGTACTTACTAGCAAAGTTTTGGCAGTGTACAAATTAGACATTTTTTTTTGTGCTAGCCAAATATAGTTTTAACAATCTATCATTATATGAACAGCAGAATTTCCTGCTAGGACAAAAGGTAAAAATCAACCTTGAAGACAGACCACATGACCCACCTGGAATTAACTGGCATCTTCTGATTTGGGCAGGGATTTTTATAAAGGCTAAACTCCTCTCTATTTCCAAATTCTACAGGTACAAAACTTTAAAATAGAAGATAAAAATCAATGAAACCGCATACTCTGCCATAGCACTGCAGATACTTACGGAAACGTGCCATAGAAGACTTCCCATTGCAATTACTTTACCTCCAAATGGCAGCTGAGGTTCTGTCTCTTCATTAGCACTAGTAGCCATCCTAACTCGCTCTGATTATCTTTAAAGATGAACCGGATGGTGACTACAGTTTCTTGTTGACATGATGTTGAGAGAAATTTTTGAAAATCCTGAAAATAGAAGTCTGCAAAAGAAAAGTGGTGTTCTTCGAGCCATACAACATGAACAAGTATTTCTTCCAAAATTTTCAATCAACTTATTCTATATGTCAAGTATAGCTAGGTAATGTTCTAAGTAGGAGGGTTAAGACTTCACAGGGCTGCAGTTGAATATATTTCACTTACTTATATATTACTTACTATGCCCTACAATCATAAAAAGAAAAAAACCCAAACCTCCAGAGCATTAGAACTGATTCATTATCTTCAACACTGACCTTAAAAAGAGGATTTTTTCAGATGGGAATTACAAAATTCACCCCAAACTGCAGACAACTATGCAACAGCCAGGAATACTTCTAATACTTCTGAAAGTATGTTTAGGGCAGGCCACAACAAATGGATGATCTTCCCAGAGCAGAAAAAATGGGTTTACTCTTGAAGGACATCAGTGGGCTCAGCAGTGGACTGCAATGTTTCACATGAAACTGGTGAAAGTTATTAGGTCGAAACACGAGAAAAGGAAAAAAGATAGTAGAGCTACCGATCCCAGAGATCAAACAGATCTACAGCTACCCCTTCAGAAAAGACCCCATTTATTTAAAGTATAACTTTGCTCTCTGCTGTGATACCTGTATGAGTGTGTGTGTGACATTAGAAATTTTGTCATGACCTAGACATAAATCATCCAAACAGGCAGAAAATGCCTCTCAGAAAGCTGAGACAGCTACTCTACTATATCATGCTTATCATCATAAAATACATACTGGGATCAATGATGAGGTGATAGTACCATGCCTCTTTAAAGAATTAAAGTAATTTCACACTGCCTTTCATTCCACCTTTTCCTAAAGCTTTATAACGCAGACTCTGAAAAAACCAAATCCCTCATAAAACTATTTCATATCATTAAAGTTGTGTTCTACTAACAGGTTCTCTCCAAAGAAAACACATAAACAGAGCATGAAAGTATCATTCAACTGTGGAAACTATCAATCTGGCTCTTCCCCATGGAATAGATCCTCCTAGAAGCCATGCTAAAGCACATGGAGGATGGGGAAGTGATTAGTGACAGCCAACATGGCTTCACCAGGGGCAAGTCCTGTGTGACCAACTTAGTGGCTTTCTGTGATGGGGTAACCACATAAGGGGTCATAGGAAAAACAATGGATGTCATCTATCTGGACTTCTGTAAAGCCTTTGACACGGCCCGCCACAACATCCTTCTCTCCAGACTGGAGAGATGTGTATTTTATGGGTGGAATGTTTGGTGGATAAGAAGTGGGATAGTTGTATTTAGAGAGTAGTGGACAACAGCTTGATTTCCAGAAGGAGATCTGTGACAAGTGGTGTCCTTAAGGGGCCCGTACTGGAACCAGTGCTGTTTAATATCTTCATCGATGATAAAGACAGCAAGATCCAGTGCACTTTCAGCAAGTTTGCAAATAACATGAAGCTGAGCGGTGCGGCTGCCAAACTGAAAGGATGGGATGTCATCCAGAGGGGCCTGGACAAGGTGGAGAAATGGGCCTGTATGAATCTCATAAGGTCCAACAAGGCCGAGTGCAAGGTCCTACACCTGGGTTGGAGCAATCCCCAATTTCGATACAAGATGGGAGATGACGTGATTGAGAGCAGCCCTGCAGAGAAGGACTTGGGGGTGCTGGCTGATGAGAAGCTCAACATGAGCTGACAATTTGCGCTTGCAAATATGGAACTTCTGGAACAGTCCAGAGGAGGGCTACAAAGATGATCAGAGGGCTGGAGCACCTCCCATGTGAGGACAAGCTGAGAGTTGGTCTTGTTCAGCCTGGAGAAGAGAGGGCTCCAAGGAGACCTTATAGTACCTTCCGGTACCTGAAGGGGACCTACAAGAAAGCTGGGGAGGGACTTTTCACAAAGGCTTGTAGTTATAGTACATGTAGTGATAGGGGGAATGGGTATGAACTGGAGAGAGGAAGATTTAGACAAGACATTAGGAAGAAATTCTTCATGATGAGAGTGGTGAGGCACTGGCACAGGTTGCCCAGGAAACTGTGGATGCCCCATCCCTAGAAGTGTTCAAAGCCAGGCTAGATGGGGCCTTGGGCAGCCTGATCTAGTGGTCTTTAAGGTCCCTTCCAATTCAAACCATTCTATCATTCCTAAACTTAGTTCAACTCAATTTATTCATACTATTTTATTTTTCTTCCCTTTGTTCCACAAAGGACAAAAGACCAAACAAAATAATGTTCACAGTCTTAACTGCCTGGAACTAAAACAAAGCACATTTGGAAAAACTTGTGTAAAAGAGAAGAGATGGACTCTAAGTGAACATGAGCAGTGTTCAGAGGATTTCTTTGTTCAAAGTTTATCAAACTGAGTATAAGACATGCAAAGAAAGTACTATAACAAGCTTATGCTGGATTAAAGGTTATTTGGAAAGTGCAATCAAAACCAGATGAGAAGCCATGGATATGGAGGAGTTAATTTTTGGCATTGGTATGAATTCTGAAACAGTATAAAAGATCAAAGAGAAGCTACTGACAGTTTGGAGTACAACACCCCCGCTACCCCAAATGAACTGAACATCCCCCCTAGAAGTATAACTCAGTATTAGATGGACTCTTACTGTTAGGCTTGGCATTAGATGTTAGCCACTAATTATTCCTTATGACATCTACACTTAATAGAACTTATCAATGCCCAGAGACAGCCCAAATTATTATGCCACAGAATGCCCACTCTGCCGGGAAGTATTTTTAAACTCAGATGAACTGAAAATCTTTCTGTTAAAAGGGAAAAAAAAAAAAAAAAAGGCTGTAGCTGATGAGCAGTTTTCTTTTCATATCTGTCAGGTTTTCAGATTATGAGCAGTGTTTTGCATTATAGCTAAAGTAAAATGACTTGGTGACCCCATTTATTTGGATAATTCTTGAGATTGATGTGGCTCAAATTCATGGAACTAATTTGTCTGGATAACAGCTTTACAAAGGTTCAGAAAAGTCTAGACATTTTCACTGTGGGAAAAAAAGATGCACAATCACTTTTATACAAACTTTAAAAATAATATCCTGCAGCCATCCTTTCATATTGCAAATTGTACTTCTAAAGTCAACAGCAGATAAACTAAAGCAGCTGAAAGTAGCTGTGTTTGCACAACACTCCAAGGTATCAAGGGAGATGGAAACAGCCTTTGATTCAACTATTTTGCAAGAAATGACACAGCAAAGAAGATGGGTTTCTACACCTCTATAAAGCTCCATGCAGTTTTTAAGGTAAGTGAAATTTTACCTAATGATAATATGATTAAACAGTAAGCTACTTCTTAAAGAACTAATTAGCTGTAATTTCCTACCCACAACTGATTTAAGCTCAGGCAGAAGATCTCCAAGTTCCATAAGGGGTCTGAGAACAGCTTCTAGCAGGATAGCATGGTCTGACTAACCTGAGAAAGAAATAAAAAGGAAGCCAGGGAAGATACAAACATTGTATTTGAGTTTTACTTCACTCTCTCTCACTACAGCTACAATTGTAGCTTAGAATTGGTTTTAAAACTCTAATGTACTTTGGCCTTACTCCATTCTGGCCTGCCAAACTATGTTTCAAAACTGGTTTAACTGGAATTGTGTTCAAACACTGCTGCCAAGCTGGTTTTACTTCCAGAACAGGAGGGGAAGGGAGAGCCAGCATTTATTTCTTTAAAAAAGAAAAAGAAAATACTTAATTCTTTATGCTTGACCCAGTAATTCAAACAGTTATGTTTAATCAAAAAGACTGAAATCCCTTCAGAATTCAGAGCTTTGTTATAAAAGCATTTGAATTTACTACAGATTGTAGCCACATGGCCAAATAATTTCCATAAATACACTTTGAGTCCTAGTTAGTGAAACAAAAAGAACTTTTCAGCCGTGCTGAGATAGAAAATATCTCTGCAATTATTCCTACTGCAGTAACACTCTGCTCAGAACCAAGGCCTGTCCAAGAGTTTAATATAAGAAAAATCAATAGCATGAGAAAAGCAGAAGTAAAGCAACCAAATTCAAGCAAGTGCACGGGATAATGTCTTCCTACTCATGTGCCATCAATTTTCCTGACTGTTGAAACAAGAAGCTCCAGTGTAGCCATTGATGCTAATACCTTCAAATGAGAATGGAAACTGTTTTGTAAAGTTCATTCTTCAAACACACTTCAGTTGATTCAGGCCAGAAATTTGGGTTTTTTTCACCTCACAATTCAAGTTTTGCTGGCTGCTTCCTGCAGAATTTCTTTTTCAATAGTCAATGGTTTTCCCAAGTGGAATCAATAGGTTTGTTTCCTGCCTAAATTCTAACATCCAGATTTCTTCCCTTGGTGCTTCTTAGGTTATGCAGATTTTCCATTACACACTAAATGCAACCCTTTCAAAAATTGTCTTTACACTTCCCTTTTTTTTGGCAAAGCTCCACAGCTAAAGATCCACAGTCAGTCTGGAATAAGAAATTCCCCTCTTTGAGCACTCAACTTCACCAGAGTGCCATGTGCACACCGAGAACAGTCCAGTAAAAGGACTTTTTATTTAACTTAGATTTAATGGTGCCCTATTTAGTTCAATTTTCATGGACTATTGCCAAGGTAAAGATAGGTAATGAAATGGTGCTAGACTCTTATCTCTCTTGCTGATGACTACTACCAACAAGAGTAAGCGCATCAGTCTCGGAGCCTGAAGAGCAACAGTGGGACATTCTTGGTTCAAGACTAGCTACAGGACTGCCACCAGAAAAAGTTTTGAACTGCAATCTGAAAGAGCAAGTCATGTACAAGTGAAACCCCATCGATACCATAGTCAGTGCAACAATCTAACTGCAGCATCTATAGGCAGAGCTGAGTCACGTTTAGTATCTTTACTTTGGCACTTTTGTTCAGATCAGTCATCCTGATAATTCACTGTGCTTTGGTTCACTCCATGGCACAATCCTGAATCATCCTTCTGAATGAAAGGTAATTGGCATATGTGCTTCAGAACAGCATCTAATGCACTCTAACTTATATTAAGTTCAATCCATGGGACCAGACAAAAGCTAAGCTGAAAGCACACAGAATCACACACACCCCAAAACAGAAGTGGTGCAGCCAGTGACTCTATAGCATCAAGTTTTCCTGCAGAGCAGCACCAGTTGCTGAAGCATACACTGCTGTTGCACACGGGGAACAGTGTATCCTCAGCTGTGAAAGCCGCAGGCCAGTCTGCCGACCCATCTGAATGCAAAAGTACTTACCAGACAGCTCTGTGCTGCCACTGCTTCATCAGCAATTACGGCATAATTTGAACTAACACCTCAAGCTGGTATTTTCACCAAAATAAGTGGTATAGTCTGAATGGATGCTTGCTCCCGTTTTCTTCCCTTGAGCCATGATAAACATTTCTGTGGCTCCAAAGTGAATTAAACCAGGGAAGGGAGACACAGCAATACTAAGTAGGGACAAAGAAATAGTCAGTTTTTTAGCCAGATTAGTTCCTTGATAAAATTTACTACAGAGCTGCACAAAGCCTTGTGCCTCCATTACTACAGGGTGACACAAGGAGGATAAATTAGTGCAGGCAAGTGTCATTGCCTGTTTTGGTGGCCATGCCAGCTGCAACATTTATGAAATGACAGACTTAAAATAAACTCCCTCTGGTGCAGCCACAACTCTGAGTAAGAACAAGATTATTCTCAAGCAATGCAGAGCTGTCAGGCAAGCTGTAAACGCTACAACAGCCTGAATGGCAAGACTAAAGCCTAGAATGCAACACTGCAGCAGCGCTGATGATGGATGACTCACAATAATGCGTCAAATCTGATACCTTCATTGGCAGAAATACTTACAAATCCATTTTGAGTAAACTTGGACAGGTCCGTCGTTAAGTTTGGACCATTATTGATAAATGTCAGGGAAACAGATATTTAAAGAATACTGGTTTAAAAAGTCTATTCCATTCCAAAGTTTATTCCATTCCATAAAAGCCTTATTCCATCCCAAGTTCTGCATAATGAACTGAATACTGACACCACACCCTGCACACTGATGTGGCATTCACTGTCTGATGGGAATGCCAAATGAACCTCTGAGTCCAAGTTACTTGATCTAATATTCAAAAATTATAATGAGGCTTCTACAGAAATGACATAGACAGTATTAGTTCTGCTTTACTTATAGGAAAATACTTTCCAGGTTCTATTTCAATGCGCCTTTATTTCAGTGTGCTTTTATTTCAGTGTGAATATTCTTATTTTGGTGCAAACTGTATGAAAAGGCAGCTGAGAAAGACAAGGACAGCAGCCTACAGAGGCTCCACGTGTATAGAAAGGGCTTCTTTACTTATTTATTTAATTTTTCAGTTTCCATAGCTGTTTTCTCAGTTTCTGGAGGACACTGTTACAAAAGCTCACTCCCACTGTGTGCTGAGATGTTCTCAATATACGTCCTTGGAATCCAGATAGGAGGTACAGCTAAATTCTAGGGCTCATTTATCCAAATCTATACTAAGCAGAATTCTCTCACTTCCCTTTTGATATAAATTTCATACTGACAGCTACCCACCTGGTTTAAAGGGTTTAGTATATGCCTTTTAGTACATAGTCTATGCCTCAGTAGAGCGAATAGGCTTCATCCAGCATCCAGGAAATATTTTCTCCCTACCACCAAATCAATACCAAAGACCAGCAAAATAACCCACCCAGGATATTAGAATAGAATCATACAATCATTAAAGTTGAAAGAGACCTCCAAGATCATCAAGTCCAACCATCAACATAATACCACCATGCCTACTAGAAAGTGTCCAGAAGTGCCACACTTACACATTTGTTGAACGCCTTCAGGGATGGAGACTCCACCACTTCGCTGGGCAGCCTGTTCCAATGCTTAATCACTCTTTCAGTAACGAAATTTTTCCTAGTGTCCAGTCTAAACCTCCCGTGGCACAACTTGGGGTCATTTCCTCTTGTCCTATCACTTGTTACTTTGGAGAAGAGACCAGTACCCACCTCGCTACAGCCTCCTTTTAGGTAGTTGCAGAGAGCAGTAAGGTCACCTCTCAGCCTCCTCTTCTCCAGGCCGAACAATCCCACTTCCCTCAGCCAATCTTCATAAGACTTGGATGGGAGCAACATTTTTGTGATTTACATTCTTCACTACTTAGCACGGTCAGCTGCTCCTCACTATGCAACCTGGTGTGGGATCATATTCTGAAACATGTATTTGAATGTCTGGTATATACTGCTTCACATTTTGCAGTCTTCAGTGGGATTTTAACACTACCGTTTCGCTCTCCTTGGTCTGAAGCATATCCCACTTCTCCGTGTCTCCAAGGCTGATACAATACCAACTCTTTGAGCAAGAAAACATGGTTCTTGAAAAGGCTCCCACCTCAGATTCCATGCTCAGAAAGTTACCTTTCTCTTCTGCACAGTAATTTACCCAATTCACCAACAATACTGAACTAAAGCAAATAAATCTAAGCAGAACTGTATCAGTCACAAAAAATGCTAACAAGAAGGACTGCAATATTTCTGATGGGGCAATCCAACCTTTCCCCTCCTGGGCCTCCCAACTAGAAATCTGTGGTAAAATATTCAGCCTTACGCAAGTTCCCTGGCCGACCCAGTTCCACATCCAGGCAGACAATTTCTATAGCCTATCCAATTCATGGATTTATTTCTCAAGTTGTGTTTTGTGGAGGACTTTTTTTGTTGTTGTTCCTGAAATCCTGCTTGCTAAATTTTCTAAGAGAATCACAGAAGTTCTCCATTTTGAAGCCAGCAGCCATGCTAGTTGTTTATGAGAATGTTACTTCACAGAAGTAGCACTGTGAATAAAAATTCTATATATCACTGTTTCAGGTCCTCCTCCAGCCTTTGGGTGAATTTTTCAAGGCATTTGTTCAGCATCAGAGAAGATTGTATGTACTGCACTTGCAAGCTTGTTTCCCTAGAAAGCAGATGCTTCACCAACTACTGATCTTCTCTTTTGACTCAGATGACCTGTTTTCAAGGGTTTGTGAGGAATTTCTCCCCCTGCGAGTTGGAGAAATTCAGCGTTGTCTATCTTGCATGCCCTGCTGTGTGTTTCCAAAGTCCTGTTTCCCGAAACATAGCAGAAGTCAAAGCACAAGGAGGGAGTCTCTCTGCTCGCAGTTCCAGGCTTCTTTCCAGCCACCACTTCCAACTCCAAGCTGTCCCTCTGGGGAACACTCTAAGCACCATTCACATCATTCTGTGCTTCTGCTGCCTTTCTGCCATCTGCAAACAGCTGCAACTAAATCAAGTCATTGTTTGACTGTGCCTTATCAGCAATGTTTGTTATCAGATTCTTAGAAACCATATGGAACATTGAAATCCACACTTCTATCAGCTAGGTTTGTTGGTAAAAGCCCACGATATTTTTAAGTATCTTCAAAATACCTTTGGATCATCAGACAGACAGGAGACTTACACAAGATGTGTCCCAGTTAATGATTACATTCTGTAATTTTTGCGGTGCGGGATTAGAGGTTGTTCAGCTGTATGGTTTTCTATAGATACAAGAGACTAGACTTTTGGAAATAATAGCACAATCTATTAATATGACTTTTCAATGGGGAACTGAGAACTTAAGTAAATTAAAAGGTTGCAAGCCAGCAGTTCGGACGTACTGAACCAATAACTAGGAGGAGAATAGGTGGTGATTGGAAAGAGTTGAGCGATGGGTGAACTTGGCAGGGAATTTCTGGGGTGACAACCACCTGACACTCCTAAAGACCCTCTCAAAGCACGCAAAGAAGGTGCAAGGAATGGTTTGGCTTTTAGCATAATTACATGTAAATACGTGGTTACATGCTCGATAAACACGTATGGGTTTGGGTTTCTGTAACTTTGTGTATACATGAAGGTGACAAACTTCTTGGTTTGTGCTTTGGTTTGAAGGAAACCTCCAAGCACCCAGGATTTTTGCAATCCTGAATAAAACAATATTTCTCTCAGTGATTTAGTTACTGGCTTATTGCACATCAGGTAATGGATCCATATATTGGACAATAGGTTTCAATCACACTAAAACACTAGGTTCCACTGTTCCCTGATTTAGATTATAGGAGGATGCTTATCCCACTCACCATCTTCTACAGGAAGGATGATTTGTGCCAATTATCAAGCAGTTACTTGGACAAATATACTGTAATATTTCATGTTTTCATAAACAGGCAGAAGATAATTTTGAAGAACTCTGATAACTTATAATAGTCTAATAATAGATGCAAATGAAAGCTGGGGGGGGGGGGAAGAAGAGGGATGTTTTGCAGCTAAGGTAACTTCACTGGTTCCTAGGAAACATTCCCTACTTACAATGTCAAACCACCATCAGAATCATGTCAAATATGCAGTAATGGAACTACAGTTATAGTAAAGATGTAAGAAATTCAAGTAGGAACCATCCAAAATACTTCATTAAAAAAGTAGGTTTTCATACATGGTATTTACCAAAAAAGTCTACACAACAGCAGCAGCAAAAATGTAACTGAGTCATGTCTTCTTGACCAACAAGGTATGCTTTTGTTAAAAGGAATCAAAACTATGGAACTGAACTCTACAGGAGTTCCTACGTTGCAGGAAAAATAGACTTCTAAATGCCCAAATTTACTTCAAAAGTTTAAGGGATAAAGCACTCCTATGACCTTTCTACAACTAAAGTTTTTGCAACTGCTTTCTCCAGTGAAAAGGAAGATAAGAGAAATCACTGCATGTTTTACAGCTATGTGGAGCATGTTCAATACTTTCTCTCAACGATAACATTTAAGCAGCTCATATTGCTTATTTTATTCTATCCTCTGTGTCCATTCCCTAGTTGTGGTTGCAAAGCCACGTGATAAACTGAAAGAGGGAACTGATCCTTAATCAAAAGTATCACAAGGTTTCCTAATCCAGTTCATTGCACAGCACCACAAATTGCTGTGCAGGCATAGAGAGATGGTTCCTGAAGCAGGAACAAGAGATAGCAGCCTGGAGCACAACACAAGAGCTGACACAGCTTCAGTAAAAAACACACTAAATGTAACTATGAGTCCATCCAGACTGCAAAAGCTACCTGTTTCGCAAAGCATAGTGGATACATTTTAATTTGTAACAAAGAAAAAGTGTAAACATTCCCTTTACATAACCAGAAAGTAGACTTAATTTATTATGAGGATAAAAATGCAACATCAACAGTATTTTACTGCAAATTCTGCTCTTTTTGCATCTGGTTCATTGAACTAAGTGCAACCCATCTGTTACCACACAAGACAGAAAAACAGTCAAACAGAAAAAAAAAATCTTATATTTAATACAAATCCAAAATTATTTACTTAGACAACTAATGAAGTAGAGTATATAGGCAATTAAAAAACCATAGAAGGCTTTACAGAGTAGAAAGGTTTACAAAAGTTTATATCCAGGACAATTAGGAATACAAAATGGGGTTATTAAGTCTGATGTTGAAACCAGTTCCTCAGAATAAGGCACATGCATGTAATAAATTAAATTGGTCTAATAAAATATTTCTAATACTCAGTCATTGCATGGGACACTGCAAACAATTCTGGACTGGATACCCAGAAGCAGTGTCCCACCAAAGAATAAATGTTGAAACAATTAGAACAGATTTCCTTCATTATGGAAAAGTATGTCACAAGCCTGATTTTTGCCCCTCAGACAATTTCTTCTCTCTCCACCATGCAAAAATCAGACAGTGAATACCTTGCTGCTGTAAGAGAGTCATTCTACCAGAACACCTCACAGCAAATGTTATCTTGCTACTGCATCACATTTTCCGCCACCATGATGAAAGATGCATTTTCACAGAATAAATAAGGAGGTTTTTCCAAATGACATATGAACATCTACTTTTCAAATGCTGGAAACTTCTCATTGTCTTTAAAGTCTAAAGGAGTCTCAGCAATAGTTGGTCAATATAACTGCCACAAAAAATACAATTTCAGAAGCTGGACATTCAGAAGACAGCAGGGAAAACTAAACAGATGTGGAGGAATTAAGAAAAATCAAGACTGTAAGGAAAGTCCTATATAAGAATCATATTGTAATTGGCAGAGCTACAATAAAACTAAACTCTAAAATCTAAACCCATGATTTTGGGGAGTATGCGTGTATTTGGGGAGGGCAGGGGAAGATCACAGCTTAGCCTTCATGATGATTTTGGCCTGAAACATCCATGAACTCAAGTTCTGACATGTCTGTCATGCACTTCAGCAAAATAAAATTATTACTATCATTGCCAAACAGCAAGCAATATCTCATTTTAATGCTATATTGCTTTTACTTTAAAAAGATAGTAAGATATACTTAGCAGAGATAGAAGCAGAGAACACATTAATTGTGAAGTCACAACACTTTCCATATGGGAAAATATATTTATGAACAACTCATTTCTGAAGAAGAATGTGTTTAAATAATTTGGTACCCACTGTGGGATTGTTCTAACCTATTTATTTTATTGTCAAGGAAATTTCTGCTAGCAAGTCAGCAAGAGTAAAACCAAAGACCACAAAGTATGCTCTTCTTCCTAATGTTCTGAGAATATGTAAACAAGCCAGCACTCACTGTTTTACTTACATCACATGTTTAGTTTTCACATAAGCCAAAGAATGATGCAGACCTGATATGGCTTGTTACTTAAGTTCTGTATATGCAAAATGTGGTCTGAGTTCTACAACATGCCTTAAACAAGGTACTGACGTTGGTGTGCTACAGTTCTAACTCTAAGGAATAAACACCATATGGATCACCTTTGCTTCCCAATGCAGTATCTCATCTTCAGCCACCACTGCTAAAGAAAACAAAATACAGTAGAGAACTTCATAATATTCTTTTTTTGCCATGCAAGTGGCAACTAAATAAGATTAATGTGCTGAAATCTCACACAGTTGTCTAGACCATAAGACAAATGACAAGAATCCATTTGGCTCTGGACAAGACAGCAGAAAGATAGAAATAGTGGGAGAAAGCAGCTATGGACCTTACAAAAAATACTTCACCTCTGTAAATCTATTTCCAAAGATGTTTTTAGTTCCAGCATGATCATGGTTCAGGGCTGTAGGCATAGCTTGTTTGTTTACACCACTACAAATCTCTACAGACCATCAAGTTATTCCACACAAACTGATGTAAATAAGAAGTATAGCAGTCTCTACTGCACAGAAAAATAAGTTGGGATTTGAGGATTCTTTAGGAGTCAATGTACTTTATGAAGTAACTTGAAAAGATAGTCTAATCTTTATTCATAGTAACTATGTGGGGCAATTCAGAACGGGGCACGGAATTAAACTAACAGAAAGGATAAAATACACTTCAAGGGGTGGAAAGGACAAGTACATTGGCCACCTTAAAACAGTGAAAACCCAAAGTAGGGGTTTTAGATACAATAGCAAACTCTCCTCACTGATTATATTTTAAGAAGCACTATTTGCAACTTCCCTAGACTTTTCTATCTGACAGTGAATATCATAATTGCAAATTTTATGGTATTTCTAACCAAGCATTGTGTACTTCTTAATTCATATCACTGAATTTTATATTGGACCTTCTTATTGATCTGGTTCTAGATAACTGTCATTTTGCTCTTATTAGTCTGTGAGCATAGCAATTTACCTAGTGCATACTCTTGCACAAAAATAATTTTTTGAAATATAAATCCATAGATGTAAGAGGCACTTTCTACAAACAGCTTGAGACTTGCCTTTTCATGCAGGAGAAGACCTCGTTCCACCTGCAGAATGGCCACTCCTCATGGCTAACTTCCCAGGGCCCCTCCTTGACTATATGTAAAGAAAGAGGGTGGATGCATCTTGGTGAGCAGTGCATACGTATAATGCATCCATGAATTTGAAAACATATTGCTGAGGAAAAATAACAACAGAACCTATAAATTTCCATGTACCTATTGCTGCAAAAACATGCTAGCTGTCAGTTTCCACACAAAATCCCTGATGTTTCATCATACATACTTCTTCAGTACTACCCTTAAGTTTATCCCTCTTAGTGGAACAAAACAAATACTGCTACTGACTGCACTCCAATGCTTACTGCTAACCTTAAGCTCTAAAACAAATTAGACTGTCATTAAAAGGATCAAAAATACTGCCTAGTCATCTGATATAATGCTTCTAAAAGGCACACTGAAGCAGTGTACCGTGAAAAGAATCACACGCTAATTCTATATATCCACAAGCTTTTTCATCTCATTCACAGTGCCGAAAGTATTTCATGGCAAGTCACATCCCATTGTTTTCTCTCAACTGCATGATAGTCAAAAAACATTCAAGGGCAGAATAAAATCCATATTACACTTAATCACTCATAAAGAGTGAATTCAGAGAAATTAATGTAAGTCCTCACAGGAGTAGTGAGATATCTTCACGATATTCAAATGCTGTGTTTTCCTTAACTAATATGGAGATGTTTCTAAAGAAAATAAGGACAATAAATAAGCCCTTCAAGATTCCACTTTAATTATTATTTACTCCATAATCACAATGCACATGGTACTGCACAAACAAAATAAAATAAACACAATCACTTTTGCCGTCTCGTCAAACTGTGTACAATCAAACTCCAGACAAAGAACTAACTAACCCCAAACTGAATGTGCTAGGATCATTAGCTATGTGAATTCACACACTGTTTTCACTACAAAGGAACTTAAGATTAGAGTGTGTTAAATCCAACTGTATTGCCCTAAAAATGACATAAAAAGAATAATGTTCTTCAAAGCAAAAATAAATTAATTCCTTACATTTCTCAAAAAAATCACTTATTCTGGAAAGTCATGAACACAGATGAAATGGAGTTGTATATTAAACACAGAAGACGGTAGTAAAGTTTGGCAAAATCATGTGGTACAGTTGTTCAGTCCAATCTCAGGTGACAAATTATACTTACTAAAGTTCCTTGAGAAAGATCTATGAAGTCAATTTATTTATTTGGATATTGCCAGTTAACACCTTTCTACATGTTGTCACCTTTATACAGCAAAGTATTACTCTCCAAAATTCTAGTAATCAGTACAATTGGGTGAATCTAATCAAGTACCATTCCTTTCTGGTAGTATGTCTGACAAAATAATTACCAGAAATGAGATAATTTGGCAAGAACAACCATGCAAGTCATATAAAACTGATACTATCACGACAAAAATGCAAACCACCATGCCATTAGTGATATAGGGGACTGCAGTGTGCCACTAAATCACCAACACCTACTTTGCCCATTCTGATTACTCACCAAAACCAGCTGTTGTTGTATGCATTCCACTGCATTTCTGATGTGTTGTCATAGGAAACTGAGGGCACCATATATCATCTTTCTTTAGCAACTGCATGGAGGTCTTTACAGACCACACACATTAACTACAGGGTGTGGTAGGAAAAGGTACTGGAAAAGTGAGATGGAAGAAGAACTGGAGTCTGTCGACAAGTATAACAATAACATGATGGTTTACATATGATTGTTCCTTCTCTTTTTTTACCTTGTGTGGCTGATTCACTTCTACTTTTCAGACATGTGCAGATTAAGAGATTCTGCCCTTCCAAAATAAGTTTTGGAGAAGTCATCCTATAGTCTGGATTCTTATGTAAACTAGTTTTAGATAATGTCATGCTGTTTGTAGAAGCCATAACCCAAACTAGAACAGCTAACGGTTATCAGAGCTGTGATGTCCCTCCCATGGCTATCCCATATCATTCAAACTATGAGTTCATTGATGGCTGGCCTACCTTCTCAGAAGCTAGATCTTCCTTCAGGATTCTATTAACCTTATGATACCTGAATAAAGGTATACTTTGCTTTGTAACTTATATTGAGTGTGTGTGCACATACAGTACACACATAATGGGAGCCTACACAGTGTAAGACCACATTTCTTTAATGGCCACAGTAAAGAAAGCAGGAGCATGGCAATTGCCTGCATATCCTATTCCAGCACCCCTCCCCTAGTTGCATTCTATACACACAGATCCAACATCAGCCACTAGACTATCAGCTTTTTAGACTGCCACAACCTGCCTACCCTCACTTCTACTGGGGTTCACAGTCGAGTGAGACTGATGGAACTAAAGGAGTTCTGTGTACAATGTTGCTGTAGATCATATCTCAACATCAAGAGATCTGCACAATCATCTTGCAAGCAGAACACTTTATTCAAGGTAATGCTGCATTTCTTCTTCAGCTATATAGTCCTGAGATAACTGCTCATTCTGTGGTCAAGTACAAGCAATACGTTTCCCCATCATTATCCTACATACATTCAGAAATCTTGTAATTTCACACATATGCAATCCTATTCAGAAACTTGTGAAGACAATGACAGCATTCAGTGCATTTCTAAATGGTCTTCCCCTTGGGAGTATGCCCACTCAGATAAATCACAACTTTGAGATCAGGCAAGATAATATTGTGTATCTTGGATGACTGTAAGCAGTGACTAAACTTAGGAACCCCAGAATTCACTTTTACTAGTAATCTTTATAACTGTCACTAGAGCAGTAGTAGCAGATCACTTACACAAATGCTCTTCCTGGCAGAGAAGAGGAAACGTTTGTCATTTTCTTAAAGCTCAGCTGTTTGCTTCAACAGCCTTGTCACTTGACTTACCAATACTAAATTGTTTACCTACTATACCAGTAGAATGAGAATAATCCTTACCCCAAGTCGACAGCGCACAGAAGGTTGAATAATTGACAAGACTGAGGATCAGAATTGTATTGTCAGGAGCCCCACGTGATCAAAGCCGACGTGATAAACATGTAAGTATCATGAAGGTGGACACTTTGAGATACATGAAAACTTTTAGATACAGAAACATGACACCAAGTATTTTTAATAATTTCAGCAGTATGTAAAATAATTTTTAGTATCTTAGTATGTAACAAGCTAATGTGAATCCACAAAGTTCTGCTTTAAAGTCATAAACATGTACAAATGACACTGCAAGCTGCTTTCTACATCTTTGGCTATATGGCATTAATAGACCACTTACTGTCTGGGAAGTACCTGAGAAAGGAAGGGAAAAGAAATGGCAGAAAATTGCTCATTCTAAGTATCAAAAATGAGCAATAAGTCAAAGACAGGACCGGTAGCATAGAATGCATGCTATATTTTACGATAATGCCTTATCTCGTACTGCCAATGTAAAAGAAAGATTCCCAAAAGGGTTCTACCACTACCCTCAAGTATGCCATCCTATTTGCTGTGGAGAAGTCTGATTAAAACAGGATGGTAAGCAAACCAGGAAAGCATGCCATGTTTTGTTGGAGGGGGAGGACGGTGGGGTTTGTGTGTCATATGATATCTGTATCATGATAGACAGATGCCAAAATACCTATAGAACCAATACAGGTAAAGGTTATCAAAAGCTATTTGGGTAAAGCTGAGAGAACTCTATGATCTTACAACCTCTATGACAACTTAAGGAGTGAGATCTAGCTGAAGCTCTTATTTGATCATTTGCAGACTTTCTCCTTCATTTGCCTCTGTATTAAATATAAAGACCACTGCAAAATGAACAAAAATCTGCTCAGGAACAAAAGTAGGAACTAAATCTCCACAGCACCTTCCAATACATCTTACTTCACAATGAACACGTCACAACTCTTCTCAGTTACTCTGCAGTGGGTGCAACTTGAAAGGCAGAGGCAACGTGAATTTTCAAGCAAGATAAAGACCACATTGACTTAGGCTGATACGAGCTTCTTTCCCCACAGCTGCAGAGTTAATATGTGTCCCATATCTGGCACCTACACTTGTTAAATTAAGTTTCACATCTTTTCACTTAAGATGCACAGGCTTTTGTAATTATCTATTCCTACAGAAATTCTAATGCTTATATCCAGCATACTTACCCAGGAGTTCTGTTTGATTCTAGTCACAGTAACAGCCATCTGCAATCATTGATTTACAAACAGAAGCCACTTCCTTTAAAACACACTGATGCCAAAACACTTGGAAAATTAAACAGTAAGTTTTAAAGAAGTTTTAGATTATTATTCTGGTTTTATCTTACCTGTCTTTTTGTACTCTCCGCCACTTATTATGCAATATATTCACACAGAAAATATCCTCATAATAAAGCTAACAAATGGTATCAATAGCTCAACACATCGATTCCAAATTCATTGCCATCCTTAAGTACCTTTTTAACTAGAACTTTAAGCTTAAAAAAAGTTAGAATTATATACAGACAGCTTGAAAATACACTAAATACGTGAATTTATTAAGAAGGTTGAAACTGATTTTGATTTAATACATGTTACAAAGCTAGATGCAGCTATATATTCATGCATCTTTATCAAGTGCATTTTTACTGATGTCAAGAACCTTGGTCTTATTTATGCATAAAGACATATTTATGCATGCACACACTAGCCAACAAGCTGAGCTTCAAGATCACAATTTCTTTGCATTAAAACTTCAAAGTGCCTGTCCTCATCCAAGTCTGAATAATCAAAAGTTGTATTTTAGTAGCATAAGTTAGACAGATTATTACTCCAGGCATGGATAATCTTCATCATATGCAGCAAAAGACTAAAACTGTATGTCATTCATACAAAAAAGTCATTGCACCTTTCAAAAGATATAATTATGGCTACTTGTGTCTCTTGAGTTGTATTATTCCTGTCCCAATTTGTACCAGAGCCCAGTGGGGTTTAGAAGAATTACGTGTACAGAGGTAGTATCAAATGGAATTAAATGCAACAGTGGTCATCTGCTTACAGGAGCTGGGCAGGCACCATGTGTTTTTCTGTGCATACATATAGCATATTTATATGTATTTATATATATATAATGACAAGATAATAGATGCCAACTAAAACAAGTTTAGTTTTTGTATAGGCCTTATGCCTATTTTTACTGTCAATGTTTTCACGCCATTAGGTAACACAAAACAGAACTCAAAACATCTTCCACACTGCGTAATCCAAATTCTAATCCAAGTCCCACTGTGTACTGAATCTGCACAGCGTCTACATGAACTTTGCATAGAATTTGTTTTATTTTGTTTTTCTAGCATAAACAAACTACCACCACCTTGTTTCAATATATACAAGCTCTATATGCCATGATCTCTTGTCTTATGTTCCCCATCTCCGAAATACCTGAATGCCTCCCAATGCTGTTCGTTTTGGTTTTAATTAGAACAATACAAATAGAAATGTTTTTTAAAGGTTTATTTAAATAAATAGGTGCTAGGTATTAATATACTTCAAGAGGATGGGCTTGAAGGACTTCTTTTCACAGCTTAGGCCAAACTTCATGAAACTTCTATTCCTTTCACAGGTAAGTTCCTTTTGCTGCAATGACGTGTTAAGTACATAATGATCAGCAGAAACTACACTGAAGTGATTTTCACCCCTCCCCAAAGCTAATTTAGTTCAGCTGATTTAATGGATTTCACTCAGACAAAAGACTCGCAACAGTTTCACAACACTCTGCCATCCAAGTGGTATCATAAATCTCAAGCCATAACCGACCTCTTGCGATGAAGGATTTTCTTCTTCTGCTTTAAAATGTTAAGTTTTAGACGTTATTTTCCTGACTGGCTTTCGCCAGCTGCCGGGAGCTTTGCACGCTGGGCGACAGGCACCCTGACACACACATTTCTGTATTTAAGCATGCAAATTCAGCAGAGGGGAGACTCTCACGTTTCCTAAACGTGCTTTACAACAGCTGGGGGCTCGCACCCACCGAGCCGCCTCCCCTGAAGCCCCATTTCCCCAGCTGCTCAAAACGCACTGAAGAACCCGGGTGGCACCGCGACTGCACGCTGCGAGTTAGCAGAACTTGCACAGAGCTCACCTCCAGCTACAGCCAGCGCTGGAGCCAGCTCGTGGGAAAGCCAGAGGAGGGCACTTTCACCCATCCACACCTCCAAACCTTTGCAGGAGCGGCAGGAGAAGCTCCCGCACCTCCCGGTGCCCCGCGCGCACTGAGGGACCCTTCCCGTGCGCTGCCGAGGATGGGCGGGCAGGGAGAAGCAGGCTTCAAAAGGGCTCCCTCTCTCCGCGTTAAGTCGCCCGGCGCTTAAAATAACCTCTCGGAGCTTCGCCTCCCTCAAGGCGAGGGATCAGAGCCCCTCCAGCCCCTCGCCCACCCGGCTCCGAGGAAGGGAAAGGCATCACTTACGGCGCTCGGGCACGGCTCCCCGCGGGCGGTGGCAGCGCCGGGGCTCTCTCAGCGGCGAGAGCCGGGGTGCTCCTCCCCTCTGGAAGCCCCCATGCTCGTCCTTCCCACGCGTGCGGGGCCGGGTAACCCTATCCCGCCCCACCGACCCTTCCCAGCCCCGCGTCTCCTCCCTCCTCCCTCTCTGTCTCCGACATCAGATGTGCGATGGACGGGGTTTGCCCTGGCTGTTCGCAAGTTCTGCGTGTGAACAGCACCTGCGGGGAGTGAGGGAGTGAGAGTGAGAGAGAGAGAGAGAGAGCATGAGTGTGTGTGTCTCTGTGTGTGTGTGTGTGTGTGTCTCTGTGTGTGTGTGTGTCTCTGTGTGTGTGTGTGTGGATCCGCCTTCAGAAACAATTTTGGGTGGGTGAGCATTTGGGTGGAAGTTCTTGCCTTAGGAGGCAGAGGAATGGTGTCTCTGGAGCACCATTTGGACGGTGTCACCGTCCAAATGCCCTTTCGTGCTTGATGGATGTGTTTTCCAGGGCAGCTTTACAGGAGCATATGGGGAAGCGGCGTGGCGTGCACTGCTCTGAGTGGGAGCCCCATCCTGGGCTGCACCAAGAGAAGCGTGGCCCGCAGGTCAAGGGAGGTGATTCGGCCCCTCTGTTCCTCTCTTGTGAAACCTCATCTGGAGTATTGTGTCCTGTTCTGGAATCCTCAACATAAGAAGGAGATGAAGCTGTTGGAATGGGTCCAGAGGAGGGCTACAAAGATGATCGGAGGGCTGGAGCACCTTCCCTACCAAGACAGGCTGAGAGAGTTGGGGTTGTTCAGCCTGGAGAAGAGAAGGCTCTGAGGAGACCTTCCAGTTTCTGAAGGGGGCTACAAGAAAGCTGGGGAGGGGCTGTTTACAAGGGCATGTAGCGCTATGACTAGGGACAGTGGGTATAAACTGGAGAGGGGCAGATTTAGACAAGACATAAGGAGGAATTTCTTCACTATGAGGGTGGTGAGGCACTGGCACAGGCTGCCCAGGGAAGCTGTGGCTGCCCCCTCCCTGGAAGTGTTCAAGGCCAGGTTGGATGGGACCTTGGGCAGCCTGATCCAGTGGGAGGTGTCCCTGCCCATGGCAGGGAGGTTGGAACTAGATGATCTTTAAAGTCCCTTCCAACCCAAACTATTCTATGATTCTATGATAGCCGAGCTCCAGGAAGCAGTGGGAATGAAAGAGAAAGAGCAGTTGTTGCTCGCCTAACAGATAACCAAAGTTGCTTAGGGGATGCATCATAGGCAGAATTTGGCTGAGAGCAGCAAAAGGTTTTACAGAATGGGGTGTAGTACCAGACCATCATATGTATGATGGCTGTTTGTTTTCATTCCAGTGTTGTCAATCCACTTAATAAATTGCCTTTTACTGTAAGCCTTAGAATATTCGTTTGAGATGCCTGGGACTTGGCAGGTCTATCTGTCCACAGGTTGGAGAGTTTTTGTGCCTCCCTCTCCTCCAGCCTAAATAATTCAAATAGTTCCCCTGGGCCAAATATCTTTAAAAACTCATTTTCAGGCTAAGAATAGTGTTACGCTAAGAATAGATAATTCTAAGAATAACTAACATTAAGGATAGCCAGAATAAATCTTACTATCATAATCTCTTTTTCCTGCATATATTCTACTTACATAAGTCCTTTCCTTTCAACACTATCAGTTGAATGAGTCAAATAGTTGGGCATACTTTTAAAATTTTTGGCCTTGGATTTGCTTATCTCTTTTCTGTGATATTTAGTCACCGTATATGGTATGTGTGTGCATATATACGTGCATATGTACATTATTTACACACACATACACGTATCCCTACTGTAGTGTTTGAAAAAACAGAAGTTGTTCTATGGGTACCAGAACTAATAATACAGCTAACTCAAGAAAAAAAAGTCTTCATTGTCTTTGTGTATTTATGAGACATCTTTAAAATTAATTCTTTTGCTTAGATCATAACTTTCCAACAGATTTTTGTATTATGATAGCCAAATCTTGTGCTATCTGTGGATCACATAAAACTAACATTTCACTACTGGGGTAAAACATAACTTGCTATGAACAGGCCTTAAAAAGGCTTCAGATAATATTTGAAAAAGATCAGTGGTCACACATTGTTGCTAACTATCCTCAGTTCAAGCTAATTGCCTAGTTAACATTTCACTAAAATGGAAGCTAACATTTTTCCTTAAAGATTTGGTATCAGGCCTACAGTACATTCTACCTATTCCACATCCATGTGATTTCCTGAAAAGACTGATGACATCTTCTGTCAGGGATACAAAAAAAGTCTGTGAACACCTGATTCTGTTTCAGCACTCTTAGATGTCTATCTGTTTGGGTTTTTTTTTGTTTTGTTTTACAGTTCTTTCAGATTGAATATATTCCCTTCTGTTTCTTTTTTTTTGGGGGGGGGGGGGTTCAAAATGCTATTTGCTGTTCAGGCAAGTTGTCTGTCTTAAATATAGTTTCCATGATGGACAACAATGTTCCTTACGGTTAAGTAATTAATATTTACTAGCGTAAATTTCAACTAGTAGACCAAAGGACTTGGTTTTTTTTTCTTCTGTGAAGATGCCTCCTGAAGTGGCCATGTGTATGTGTGCGTCTTCCTCTGTCATATGGACTGCAAGTCAGTATGTTAATATATTAAATATTAAATATTTACAACCAATTTAAATGGGATTTTGAAATGTCACCACCTAAACCAGAAGAAATGGCTAGATACTATCTCAGCCCTAATTATACTACGTTGCTCTGTTAACAAGCAAAATGGCTTTACCCAGCTCTCTCAATCACTGTAGTGGCTTTGAAATGTTGACAGATCTATAACTGCTTTTATAAAAAGTAGCAGAATGTCACAAGCCTCAGCTCATGTGTTTCTGGGAGGTCTGGTAGCCCTGCACAGCCTCAGCTTTTCTTTTCTTCAGTGGAAAGTCCTTTCCCTCTGACTGTACAGCCAAGATAAAGTGCCTGCTTTGGGAATGATTCCTGCTTTGGTGTCTCAAACTCAGATTGTCAGCCTTCAATTTATTGCTGACTATTTGTATAATGTGTCAGGTCTGATTCAAATGTTTAGTATGTACTAACATATCACCTAATTAAGTAGCAGTTATTCCAATTTGCTGGTTTTTCAGCCTCACAGGGAATGTGTACACAATCAAGTGTGCAGCTGCAGCTTACAAACGTACTCACAATCCAGCTTTAAACCAGTTAGCTGAGAAACCGGTAGAGTCATGTAGAGTCAGTGGTGACTACAAACATGCCCGGTACTTTTTTGTTTATTTACCAAAGCTTCCTGGGCATGTTTGGAGTCAGCATTGAGCTCCATATCTCCATGACTACAGGTAAACAGACAAGAATTAGTCCACGTGAACGAGATCCCTGCTGTCATCACTACAGTGTTAGACACTGCCTGAACTGCAGTATGGAAATACTCATAAACTACCTTTGTTGTCCTTATTGAGACTAGACATTGCATAGTGCCTTTCAAAAGCAGACAAAATCTCATCTTTAATGCTAGGTTCTGTCTTTCTTCTTCTATAGTGAAACTCTTTTGGAAGTGAAAATCTGAAGGAGGCTAAGCATCTGTAACTCTGGTTCAACATTCATACTGTGACCCCTTACTTCATGTGACCATGCAGAGAGTCAATCTGCTGAAATAAAAAGAGCAGAAACATACTTAAGGAGTGACTGGTCAGTGACTTAACACTACGTAAGTGAGCTTATGGCTCAGAGGAATGAACAATTTTCTGTTTGTCTGCAGAAGTATAAATCATGGATCACTCTCTTAAACACTCGTGTCGTATTCCCATGTGGTTGGACTTCTTTTACTTTTAAAGTCTCAGGAGAATTTATTATCCTCCCTTTTCTGGACATTTCAGCTATAATAGGGAGTGTCATCAGTCTACTAAGAAATAATTACGTCATTAACATAAACACTACAGTGAAGATTTTTTCATTATGCACATTAGTCATGCAGTGAAACTATGTTACTAATGGGAAGCCTATTAAACCAAAACATGGGTAACCAGAAAGTTATTTGGTCTTGCCCTTGCCACGTGTGCAGGACAACAATTTTGACTAAATGTTCTAATCCATATCGATAAATTACGTCTATGATGCACTAAAACTTCTGAATACTATTGAAGGGTACTTTTAGTGTAACCGGATTTGTAACTTTGGAAATTATCCTAAGTCCTCTATATGATTACACATGGCAGAAGTCAGATGCTAAAATAATTAATTGAAAACAGTCTCACTGAATCTGTGGTACAGAATTAGTTGTGTGAAATTTCCAGTTACCCTGCTTATTATTGCTGCACTCTATGTGCTGTTACTAATGTGTATTACAGAATATGCAATATTAGCCCAGACTTATAGGTCATTGATACAATATACAAAAAGGTGCAAAAAAGCAGAGAGGCAGGGTGACAAAGAAAAAAAGGGAGGGAAAAAATAAATGTCCCTAACCAACCCAATATTCTTAATGAAGGTATCACACCTTATAAAATTAATGTTTGCTACTGTGTACTTAGCTATTGGTGTATGTAGATTAGATCTATGAATAACGTTTTCAGGGAAATTTTATCTGAAGGAAGGTACTTATTTTTACCTTTAAGGTGCTTGTGTGCTGTGCTGGCTGGTGATTTGGGGGGGAAGAGGCTAGGGTCTATCCTCCCCCACCTTCTCCACTCAGATCATGGCTATGTTATTCATAACCAGCAATTTTGTGAGGAACACAAATGCCATAAAAATAGAGGCATTCTTCTTTGCAAACAGGTTAATACCCATCCAGTCATGACAGAATTACTTAGCAGAACAGAAGGTTCATGTTTTGGCTGCCTGGCATACATTTAGCCACTAGATAAATAAGAGCTTTTATTATGCAGGACAGATTGTCCTTTAAACTTTTCAAATACAAACACAGAGTAAAAAAAGTTTCCAAACGAAAAAAAAAAAACAAAACCTGAGAGGTACTTTTAATCTGTGTTAATAGATAAAACACTCTGTATTTTATTAGATTGAACAACAACAGAAGAAGAACATTTAAATAAATCACAGAAAAGTAGTGTATCTCTGTAAATAATTCATTACCCACTTGCAGAAAAAAAAGGTATGAAGCTTTAAAAGTATATTTACACGAACAGTGGATGACAATTTTTATTCTTTCCAGCAGTTTGAGGGTTTATTTTCTTTAGAGATCTTGGCTATGTAGAGTCAGAAATGAATTATTGCTTTTCCACAACAGTATCAAAAGAGTTCTATCTTCAGCTGCATGAAGCAGGGCTGTCATTTGAAATGTCATAAGAGTGTGCCAAGGGGAGTGTAAGGGGAGTGGCAGGAGAGCTGCAATCATTTTCTGTTTTCCAGTGAACAATGCTGAGGTAACTAACAAGCACCTCTAGCAATTTATGACAAGTCGTAGCTGTTGAGCAACTCACTGAGGCCATGTCAATGAAACCTAAAAGTAGCATGCGTGCATGCCAAGAAACTTGCTCAGCCTCATCAGCAAAGAAAACATACTTTTTGTTACAGTTATCAGCAGGTTACTTATATATTAACTACTGCTTTATAGTCTCCCATACATAGGCTCCATTCACAAGCTCGACATATTCTCTTCTGGTGTCAGAATTTGCCTAAGTACTTAAGTTTTGATTAGCCATAATGAATCACGTGAATTGCCTCAGTAAGTTATATTAGGTGACTTGCTGAAACTGACCAGACATCATGAGTTTTGGCACATTTAAAGAATGAAAAGTGTCTTATGAGATTGTGAGGGTTTGCTTCTTTTCATCTCTTCTACTTTTCCACATGAGCTGTGCATCAAAGTGACACCTTAATTTGTCTGAAAGAAGCGGAGTAGGTAATCTCTTAAATTAGGACAGGGGTTGTGATTTTGTTTTTCGAGTCTAAGACATGAAATAGGTGCAAATTTTGCAGTCTGATCTGTGTAGATTGGTCTGTGGAGTTCAGAAATTGTATGTATTATTTATGCATATAATGCAGTACTCAAAGGACTTCTGCACAAAAGTACTGTCTGCTGATGGAGATATGTCTGGTATGGGGAGCAGCAAAAAGAGAACAATAATGTATTCCAGCAGAAGTGAAATGCAAAGTCTTAAAATGAAACTCCTTTCTAAATATGGCTCTGCAAAAGTCATGCTGTGGGGTGCCATTATTGTTATCAGCTCTGCAAGCTCGGAATAGCTTCTGAGCCATAAACTTTTCTTCTTTCCCAGCATCAACAGAACTCATGGACTGTATGACTTAATGTCCTTAGACATGTAGCTGTTTTGTAGAGTCCTAAGTTTCCATTTAGAGGGGGAGAAAATATCTTCCCTCTGATTTATAGAGAAAGCTCAGAAAACCAGATACAGATGCTGTCTTGCTGAACTCCTGGGATTCCTGGAAAAAAAAAGAGTTCATACTTGAGAACAAACCTCTATGTAAAGATATTCTGGCTATCTCTTAACAAACAGGTCTTTAATTCTGGATTTTGGTAAATATCCATGTGGAGTTTTGTGTCCCTGCTGCTAGATTTTTCCTGACATGCAAACTTGCATCTCTTAAAGTCTGGTCAGGTTCTTCTGCACTACATGCTGATTGTGCAATGTAGACACACTGTGAAAAGCATGAGCTACTCCACACGTTTCAGTCAGATAATAAGTTTTAATAACATCCACAATTTTACATCAATGGCATTGGTTTTAATTAGTTGCCTATTACTTTGACCCTCATCAGACCTGTTGCTTTTATTTCTGCACAGTTTTACACTATATCCTAGTGCTCCTATCTACCAGAATCCAGCTTTCCTAAATCAGTTCCTGTGATTCAGCATATCTCTGTCATAGACTCAGAGAACTGACTGAAATTTTTACGAAATCACTTTTCAGAGTAAAGCAATACTTTTAATCAGCTTTCCCAGGAAGATTCCACTGACCTTTGGGTTTCTGTGTAGTCCCCCACGCAGCTATTCTTCCCCTTCTCTGTGGCCAAAGATGTGAGAGAAGAACTTCCCACAGGAAAAGGGTGGGAAAGAGCAGCCAGATGTGGAAGACTTAAACAGCCCTTCTGCCCTTGGAAAAGAAGGAGTATAAATATATACTGACACATTTTTAAGTTCAGCTCTGTCTAGCATTGAGGGACGGAAGTTGTCTGAATCATTCGGTCCTGGTTACACCACTAGGGAAACCGTAGTGTCAGCATGTACTGCTCCATCTCTGCACAACAACGTTCATTAGTTACTGAAACATTCCTGGAGGTAAATAATGTTTACAACCACAGCTTGTAATTGACCAGAGAGATACCACAGATTCTATAACTAGGTACATTGTATATGTCTTTACTCATCTGTGTTTGCATATGTATACTTTATATATGAGTATTCATCATACATATATGTGCTCTGAACCTGCTAAAAAGAACAACGTGTTTGCAGCAACTTTAGCAAAATTTTTAGGTGGTAAGGAAGAAAGCAATAGGTTTGGGATATTGCATGTAGTTTCTTTTCATATTTTGAAACTTTTGGTCTTTTGGAGTTTTTTCTACAAAGAAAAATATCACCTAGGTAACTCCTACAACTGCCACTGGATATTGCATTTGATTTTTTTTCACTTCCTCTTCTTGACAATGTAATTGCACACATGAACAAAATGATTGAATTATTCCACTCCTGCAGTTACTTTTCATCAATAAGAGATGATATGACCATTGAAATGTACCCTGCAAAATTCTTTGAACCCATGAAAGGAAAGCTGGTAGTAAATCTAGTGTGTTATTCATATGATGGATTTGTGCACCACCCTTCTTCATGCTGCTGTTCATTTTCATAGAATCATAGAATGAATCATAGCAACACAGAATCATAACAACATTTTGGGTTGGAAGGGACATTAAACATCATTTAATTCCAGCCTCCCTGCCATGGGTAGGGATGCCTCCACTAGATCAGGCTGCTCAAGGCCCCATCCAAACTGGCCTTGATCACTTCCAGGGAGAAGGCAACTTGTTCCAGTGGCTCACCAGCTTCATTGTGAAGAATTTCTTCCTTATGCCTAGCGTAAATCTTCACCCTTCCAATTTAAAGCCATTCCCCCTTGTCCTATCACTACAAGGCCTTGTAAAAAGTCCCTCTCCAGCTTTCTTGTATGCCCTGTTTGGGTAGTAGGCGGATTCCTCAGAGCCTTCTCTTTTCTGGGCTGAACAACTCTCTTGGCTGAACAACCAACTCTCAGCCTGTCCTCATATGGGAGTTGCTCCAGCCCTCTGATCATCTTTGTGACCCTCCTCTGGACCGTTCCAGCAGTCCTATATCCTTCTTATGTCGTAGATTCCAGAACTTGACACAATACTTCAGATGCGATCTCACGAGAGCGGAGTAGAAGAGCAGAATCACCTCCCTCGACTTGCTGGCCATGCTCCTTTTGATGGAGCCAAGGATACGGTTGGTGTTCTGAGCTGTGAGCACACATTGCTGGCTCATGTTGAGCTTCTCACCAATCAGCACCACCAAGTCCTTCTCTGCAGGGCTGCTCTCAATCGCATCATCCCCCATTCTCTATTGAAATTTGGGATTGCCCCAATCCAGATGTATGACTTCACACTTTTCCTTGTTGAACTTCAAGAGATTCACACAGGCCCACTTCTCCAGCCTGTCCAGTTCACTCTGGATGACATCCCATCCTTCCAGTGTAGCACTGCACCACTTAGCTTGGTGTCACCTGCAAACTTGCTGAGGGTGCACTTGATGTCGCTGTCTGTATTGATGAAGATATTAAACAGCACTGGTCCCAGTACAGACCCCAGTAAAGGACACCACTTGTCATGGATCTCCATCTGGAAATCAAGCTGTCGTCCACTACTCTCTGAATACGACCATCCAACCAATTTCTTATCCACTGAACAGTCCACCCATCAAGTCCATATCTCTCCAATTTAGAGGGAAGGGTGTTGTAGGGGATGATCTCAAAGGATTTACAGAAGTCCAGATAGATTACATCCATTGCTTTTCCAGTGAAATTTCTTCAGTAACAAGATTCAGTCACACGCTATTATTCTTTGCTTCTTTTCATACCTATAATGTGGTGTGCATAACTGAGCAACAAGTTATGGAAGACTTTCTTTTTCTCATGGCATCCATACTTGTACTTTATCCCCTTTAACCACCCACATGTGTAACTACTGTCCTTCAGAATGAAGGAAGCTAGTGTTATTCTTTATGCTGAGGGAAATCTGTCTCTAATCAATACTGATTAAATGTGTTAATCAATATGAGAGACTACTGAGAAACTGGAGGAGTTGTATCTTCTGCTAGGCTTAAATATGGTAACTGGGGTGAACTTGAAGTTTCTACTGACCTCTGAAATAAATACAAGACCTGAGACTCTGGAGAGAACTTGTAGTACTAGTTTTAACCACAGGAGTTTAGTTGAGTGAAATGTTTTGTTGTGTCCAAACTGTGACTGGGATTGGCAGAAGCTCAATTGAGTTCAGAGTCACGAGCACTAGAAAGGTAGAAGATATGATTCTAGTAATGCTACAGATCTTTGTGTCACTTAATAGTCTACTAATGTTAAAGGTAACGTGCTCAGAGATTCAAATAGCAGAGGGAAAGGCTTAGTTTTGGAACATTTCCTATTGACAGCCGTACAAACAGGTGGACATTCTTTAAGAATGTGTTCTCACATTCATAAGGAACCCTGAACTCAGGAGAAGTATGTGTCCCTCAGAGCTGATTCATGACTGTAGACACTTATAGGAGGAATAAATACTCTATAGGGGAGGAAGCATTGAATCTTGGCTTTAAATGTGAACATGCAAAAGCCTCCTCAGTAGGTTCTTTCTCAATACTGACTTTCTAATCGTCCAATTAAGTTTGCTTGATTTAGTACATAAATTAGGTTACAATATTTTATATAGATCTTCTTGCATGTAATAAAATCACAGGTTTAGCCCTCTTAATTGTTTAATGAGCATTACTTGCATGCAAAACCAAAACTATATGAATATTTGTATTATATATTTGTGCATATCTAAGTTTGCATTATAATTTCTTATTCTTTGGCTTAATTTTACATTTGTTAAGAAGCTGATGCACAAGACACACTATAGTAAGCTTACTAAGTATATGGAAACTGCTAAGAGAAATGTAGTCAAAGAGATTGCCAGCTGTAACAAGAAGATTGCCTTCATGAAAAGTTGCCTTGTGATGTATGTATATCATACTGCTGTCTGTAGTGTAAACACTCCCAAAAGAGAGCTGTATCCTGGCAAATTGAAGGCTAATGGAGGATATGATTGTAGTGTGTATTTCAAAGGGTAAGTTTCAGGGAGAGAGAGAAGCTGTTTAGATTTGGAAAAGAGGATGCCTGCACGAGGAGCCCATGGATACATTTTGGTGGGGGCATATGAGTCAGTATCTAAATCTTCGTAGGAGCGGTGCGGAGGGGACAAATAGAGTAAATGATTTTAAAATGAAGCTAGCTGATTTTATGAAGAAGATCATATAACGGAGTAGTTCACAATAACTGGAGACTAAACATGATAATCCAGAGGGTCCCATCAGTCCTTTGTGTTTTTGAAAGGGTGACTATATTTTCGTTAGTAAAGTAGTTTTGGACAGCACTGTCTGTCTTTGTAACAATGCCTGGGAAACATTAGGCCTAAGCACAAGGACTTAGAGACAATTTCTATTTGAATTGAATTTATTTTCCAACAGAAAGACTGCAAGAAAAAGAGTTTGTTTTATTATTATCCAAAGGATCAAAACATCCAACATAGAACAGAACTAAACTAGTTATAACAACACTGTAACTATTTGGATCACCAGCTTGGCTCTAAAAGCTATTTAAGACATAGAACTTAGGACCCTTGCGAGTGACTGTTGAACGCTGGCTGTAGTGATATAAAAGCAGTTCTTTGCAGTGTATTTTATTCGTCACTGCTCACTGTCAGAACTAATATAGAGCATGACCTATTAATCTTGGTGTTGAAAGCCTTCTAGTGCCAAGCTTTGTTGTACTCAGTCTGCTTAAAAATACCGGTTTTCTGGAGTAAAAGCTAATGTCAGTAGCTAAGGTGCAATTTCTAGTCAGCCAGCTATTGCAGTACCACTAGTAAATACCTGCAGATATATAAGTCAAAAAAGGTGCAAGCCTCTCCTTTTCCCAAGAGAACCTGAATTGTATGCAATTCTCATAAAACTGTGAAACTGCATTGAAGATACATGGCTTCAGGCTATGTGAAACGGAACAACTCCCCACAACAGATTCATATAAGCAGCTTTTGGTCACATGCTCTTTGAGTTATCCCTCTGGAATAGTATGTCAGGACCTTGCTGCTCTGATGTTTAGAGATATTCCTGATTCAACCTCAGATGAATCCACAGACAATTTATATTTTTGTTATATTACTATATTATAATATACAATATATAACATAATTTTTTTTTAGTGTGAATACTATTCTCTAGTTTGAATATTTTAAGGCAAATAAACATATCCTCTCTCCACTTTCATTTTGCCTGGCTAAATAAGCAGAGCTTTTAATCTTCTCTAGAGTGATAAGTTCTTTGTATCCCTGATCAAACTAGTAGCTTTTTATTACATCCATAAAAGGTTAGTTCCTATTTCTTGAATACAAATGAACAAAAAAGTAGACCAGTTCATACAGAAGGCCACTAGGACGTGGTACAGGATGCTAATACTTCATGTATTTTTACATGGAATTCAGATTAGAACTGCATTGCCTTTTTCGTGTTTGAACTATTTTCAATAGATTAATTTAATAATTTACATGCAATTTCAGATTTGCAGAAATTGTCTCACATATTATAGACAGCTGGCTTATGGAAGTATGAAAAATGGAAGGTGGTTAAATCTCTGTCTTTTATTCAAGTAGGAGGACTAGATCAGAGCCTACTTCTCTTGTGATCCCTGGATAGCAGCCAGCTGTGCAGTAAGCCTTTAAGTTCACAGTGGCTGATCTGTAATTGTATTTCTGTAAGAAGTTCCTGCTCTGTGAATATGGAGTGTAGCTTTGACTGCTTTGAAAACATTTATAGCATCTCTTGTGTGCAGAATCTCTGGTCTCTAGTAGATATTGTGCTCATTTTGTAGCCTGTTGTTCAGGTGAGTCTCTTCCTTCCTCTATCTAGCAGCAAAACTCCTGGGAAACAGATAACCTTTCAGAGGTCTACCCTTTCTGCTCTCTCACACACCCTGCTTCCTCTCCCATAAACTTCTTTACCACATTCACTGCCTTCAGATGTTAGTGAGGAAAACTGACCACCTTTGAAAACCAGACCAGGTACGGTTCTTGCCCATTACACTTTTTATAACTCTCCAGTTTTGTGGGAAAAAATTACCATCTGAGTACACAAAAATTTGCCAAAAGAACCAAGAATGCTAAAAAACAGAATAGAATAAGAAAGCTAACGAAAATTTAAGACTTTGTGTATTGCTAGGCACACTTCCAACACATCGGTCTATTCAGTGTGGACTTTCCCATGCCCGGTATAGAAGCCAGAAGTGTTACTGCACATTAATAGTTAGCCTCTATGAGCTGTGTCAGTCTTCTTGTCCACAGGGACTGATGTTCACATATGGGGGTGGGGGTGGATCTGGCAGTGCAATGTGGGAGCCAGATCCTCTCAGAGGAATCTGAGAGTGGTGAAGGTCGTCCAAAAGTGGCTCAGGCTATCACCGGCACTCCAGCTTGCAAGTGTAGATTCCCACTGAATTTGATGCTGAGTCTTGCCTAACTTGTTATCGGAATACTTTCATAGGAGTGTGATTGAGCAGTGTCATGAGAGGTGACATCATGAGATGTTATTCCTCTTTTAAGCTACAGGGGACAGTACATGGAATGTTCACATTGTAGGACTACAGGCTTCTAACTCAGCTAGCCTTCCGTTCTCGCCTCCTCCAAAGCTTCAATCAGAGCAGCAGTGTAATTTAGTGATGGGATTGAATATACTCTTAGTAAATTCGCAGATGACTCTAAGCTGGGAGGAAGTGTCGATCTGTTTGAGGGTAGGGAGACTCTACAGAGGGATCCAAACAGTTTGGATCGATGGGCTGAGACCAACAGGATGAGGTTCAACAGAGCCAAGTGCCCAGTCCTACACTTGAGACACAACAAGCCAGTGCAGTGCTACAGGCTTGGAGTACAGTGGCTGGAAAGCTGCCTGTTGGAGAAGGACCTGGGGGTGTTGATTGACAGCTGGCTGAATACGAGCCAGCAGTGTGCCCAGGTGGCCAAGAAGGCCAATAGCATCTTGGCTTGTATCAGAAATGGTGTGGCCAGCAGGACCAGGGAAGTGATTGTGTCACTGTACTCAGCACTGGTGAGACTGCACCTTGAATACTGTGTTCAGTTTTGGGCCTCTCACTACAAGATAGACATTGAGGTGCTGGAGCATGTCCAGAGAAGAGTGATGAAACTGGTGAAGGAGCTGGAGAATAAATCTTACAAGGACCAGCTGAGGGAACTGGGGCTGTTTAGCCTAGAGAAAAGGTGGCTGAGGGAGACCTTAGCACTGTCTACAGCTACCTGAAAGGAGGTTGTAGTGAGGTGAGTGTTAGTTTCTTCACCCAAGTGACAGGCAAAAGGATGAGAGAGAATGGTCATAAGCTGTGCCAGGGGAGGTTCATATTAGGCATTAGGAAAAATTTCTTCACCAAAAGGGTTATCAAGCACTGGAACAGCCTGCCCAGGGAGGTGGTTATGTCACCATCCCTAGAGGTATTTAAAAGACAGGCAGATGAAGTGCTTAGAGGTATGATTTAGTATTAGACAGGTACGGTTGGACTTGATGATCTCAAAGTCCTTTTCCAACTTAGTGATATTATGATTCTAAGATAAGATGTGCTGAATGGATCCTCTAGCCTGCATTGAAGTACTTGTGCAGCTTTCCAACTCAGCCCTTGAAGTCCTGGGCCTAAAGTGTGGTTGTGTGAAGTGGGGTATGGAGTGATTTGCTGCAAGTTAGGAATTAATGAAAATAAATTCATCCCACTGCTCCTTTGTTTTCATATTTCTTTTTTTTTGAAAGGAAAGAGTGTTGGAGTGACAACACAAGCAAAAGAGTTTTGACTGCTGACCCCCCCTATCTCCCAAGTTGTACAGATAAAAAGTTCATCGTTGTTCTGATTCATAACGTGCAAAGCATGAAGGATGAGGTTCAATCACTGAGCACTCACTTTAAGAGGTATTAGGTAAAACCTGCTAGTAAAAAGATACAGTTGTCAAAGATTGTATGTATCATAATACTGAAGTTACCAGCTGAGGGGGTTATCTGAAGGGGGAGACGTGAAGGGTGAGGGGGATAGTATCAGGTCTGCCTATGACAAGCTGTGGGAGGACACACAGTGGTTAGGGGAATGGGGTGCTAATATGCATGGGCTGCAGTGATCACGCAGATGTGGTTGTCAAGCCACTCTCTATGGTATTTGAAAAGTCATGGCAGTCAGGAGAAGTCCCTGGTGACTGGAAGAAGAGTAGCATTGTGCCCATTTTTAAAAAGGGCAGAAAAGACAACCCTGGGAACTACTGACCTGTCAGCCTCACCTCTGTGCCTGGGAACATCATGGAACAGATCCTCCTAGGAGCTATACTAAAGCACATGGAGGACAGGGAGTCTATTAGTGGCAGCCACCACGGCTTCATAAAGGGCAAGTCCTGCCTGATCAACCTAGTGGCTTTCTGTGATGGGGTGACCACATCAGTGGCACAGGCTGCCCACGGAAGCTGCGGATGCCCCCTCCCTGGAATTGCTCAAGGCCAGGTTGGATGGGGCCTTGGGCAGCCTGATCTAGTGGGACGTGTACCTGCCCATTGCAGAGGGGGTTGGAACTGGACTATATTTGGGGTCTATTCAATCCAAACAATTCTATGATTTTATGATTCTAACTCAGAAATTTTCATTCATGGACTAGACATACTAATTGCAAACTTATTCAAGAGAAGAGAAAGTGCCTTTTAACTCACAATTCAAACTTTTATGGTGCTGCATACACCCTGGAAACTGCTGACCCACTTTAAATCTCCCATTTAAAGCCTCTTGTGTCTGGGTGTGTTCAGAGTATTGCAGAATTAGATTCTTAATCAAGAAATAATATCTTCCACTAAAAGCGAAAGAGTAGTTTAGGGTAAAGGAAGGCAGGGGATTGTTGAGAGAAGGAAAGACTTGCAACTGCCTTATGCAATGTATCAACCAACAATAATAACAGAAATATATCGTATTATCTATTATTAGCACTACTTTTTACTTTTTTTAATACAGCTTGCAAGAGGCTTTGGTATACTCTCTCCCAACGATACTTTGACACATTTGTTAGGAGTACTTCTGTTGAATAGGAGCCTTGGTCCTGTTCTCATCTGCACCTTCCAAATAAGGTTAATTTTAGAAAGAAGTTTTTAAAAAGAGATCGCATACTTGATGCTATTTAGTTCTGTGCCAGAGGGTGTGTTCAAGAGAAGTAAGGGTGGCAAGAAACATCTGAAAATAGCTATTTTTTACCAATTTTCTCTTTTTTAAAACTAGGAGTGTCTCAGGTTGTACAGATCAGAAAAGCCACATGGAGAAAAAGCATCTACTTCATACATCACTGGCAGTAAGAACAAACATGTGAAAACTTCTGTGCCTTAAACTGCCTTGTTAAATATAAATTTAATAAAAACTCTCATTGCATTCAGAGTACTAGATAATATATTTTACAAAATGGGGAAATAAAATATGTTTGTTATTCTTCTGATATACTAACTTATTATCTCTGACTACTATCCCTTAAGTTATATGGCAGCTGTAAATATGCAGGGGAAAAATATCATAATGTGTACCAGGCTTCCACAAATATCTAGCATTGAAATCTGTTGAAAAACCTGTAAGTAGGTGTCTGGATTTAATTCAGTATAGTGAAATCAGCTTCTTGGGTGGAATCTTGTAGTAGATCCATAGGGAAAGGGCATACTTCCATTGTCTTTACAGTGTTTAAAATACCTGCTCCAAGATCTACAGTTGCCAAGGTGATGTGAAACCTTAGTATGCCTGTAAGAAGAGAACTGTGGATGAAATTATGAGAAGCACTCTCTGCTATAACCTTGTTAAACCTGGAGCAGAAAAGCTGTATGTCTCCTCGCTTGCTTTTGCTCAAACCTGAGGAAAACTGGTGTCTGGTATGTTGACTTTCTGAAATAATATTTGGGGCAAGGCTTGGTCTTGGACAGTATGATTTACATATATCTATGTGGACTTTTTACTGCTGGACAATGCTACTTCAGCATGCCTTTTTCTGAAGACCTTTAGTGTCTGTGCCTTTGCTGCCTTGATAGCTGTACATCCTACTAGTTTTTACAACTTGACTCCTCTGTTCATTCGGTGAGTGTCATACATCACACTTTTCAAATGCAGCAGGTTACTGGCTCAGGAATCACTTAATCCTTTAATTTGGTTCTAGTTATTAACTCAAAAGCCTTTTAGGAAAAGAAGAATCTGACTTTGGAGTACCCATTAAGCTGTCCAGATGGCAGACAGAATTCCTAATCCCTTCAATAAATATTAACAAAGAGAATAAAACATTGAAGAATTTAGCGGCCAGAAATGGACTTCTCAAAGGTCTGGAAAAATCCAACCTTCTGCTCTGTAATTGACTTTGTAATTTACTTTCTGCTGTTAAAAGTAATGTATTGAATCATATGGCAAACTGAATCAGTTGATAAATCATTAATGTAATGAATGCTGGAAAAATGAGTTTATAATGGAAGTCAGCATAGATTGTCAATATTTTACTTTATAGAAATGATGGGGCATAGAGTTCATTATGTTTCATGCCTACAGTTATTGCCATATCAAAATCTAACCAAGGTCACTGTTGCAAGGGAGAACCACATGTGATTTAACAACTGGAAAATTACACAACGTTCTAAATTACACAGACCTTGGATTTCTACTCTGCTAAATCCACATCACATATTTCTATTTAAATAAGCCCTCAAGGGCTTTATTTGACTGATTGTTTTTTAACTGGGGAACATACTGTTGTATTATATTTGCCAATATCAAATATGGAAATAGATTCAGACAATAGGAATGAAGACTCTATGTACTTTCATTTAGGCATCTGCTGATGATATCTTCCACTTAATTTTTCCTATCAGTTACCAAAAGCTTATGTTTTGATGGTCATGTTAAAATAGTCACAAAAAAGTCACAATGACATATTATCCTTCACAGTGAAAATATACTTGAGTGCTGTTAAGTGATAGCCTAGGAAAAACATCTCCCCAAGAAGTGTATTTCTGCACTGTTAAATCATTTCAATTAAGTCTTAGGCAAATCTTTACCTTTCTAAATTTAACAATTTTTACTGTCATGGTAAAAATGTTCACTTGTGAAGAGAGACCTTTGGGATCTTTCAAGTTTCACTTTCAAGTTTCACTTTAAATAAATGTTTAAAGTGTCTGGAACTTTTTTCCTAAAAAATTATTTTCTGAGGCTTGTGGCTCTTATAAATTCCTTGTACCGTGACTACTTCTTTTAACCTCTGTGCTTCTCTCATGTAGTTCACCTTTCTTTTGTCCATTTCTGCATTGCACTGAGAAGAGAAACAAAGTCAAACAAACAAAATAACTATACTTTTTCACAAATTCATAATTAAGGCTGAAAATTTCAAGTCACTGGAGTAGGGAGGAAATGAATTAGCTCCTTTGCTTTGGGAAATATACAACTATAGGGCTTGTCCAACAATAAGTAGATATCTTGTCAATAAAACAGAACACCAAAAGATGAAATATCTAAAAGAAACAAAGGTATCTTGAATCCCAGTATTTTCTCACATGATTCTGCAAACCCTTGCTGAACTTTCCCTTTTGCAAAACACAACAGTAAGATTAAGACTTATAATAATTCAGTTAAGTATAAATGTTCTCTAAGATCACAGAGATTGTAATACGGATGCTATGCCTGTACACTTGGAGATTTAGAGAAATTGTTCCCTGAAATTTATTTTCCATGTACAATATGTAATGAACACTTCAGACAGACATTTCTGAAATTCAACATATGTGAAACAACAAGGTGGGGAATCTGCTCCCTGAACAATGGTCCACAAAAGTACTTCTACCTTGTCAATTTGGCAATTTGTTTTGCTCTTTCTTACTCCCTCTTCCCCTGCCCACCTGTTGTAGTCAGAGACAGCACAGCTAGATCTGAGACTGTGGTACCGCTGGGAGGAAATTTCTGTAGTAGAGCACTCCTTGACAGTGGAGAAATATGTGTTACCATTTGCCATTCTCCTCCCCTCTGAAAGAATCCCAACATTTTCCCAGAGCATTTTGCTTTCAGGAAACCCCTGAGATGCCGTCATTCCTCATGAGAATCACCAAACAGTATGTTAAAAAACTTAAGTTCTGCATGCAGGAGAGCAGCCAGTTCAGGATTTGGCCCTTATCTTTACTCTGGTGTTGATCCTCAGCAAGAAAGAAGATGACTATGGGACACAGGAGAGTGACATGAGGACTAGAAAAAACCTCACAGAGTTGCTCTGTTGTTTTAGGAAAGGGCTGAATGTGCTGTTGGCAGGAGACAAACTTTTGGGTCCATCAACACCAAGGTATTCTGATTCACACTGAAGAAGACAAAGGCAGGTAACAAACCTTAGTAGGTTTCTTAGGGGAGCTTGTCAAACATGTTCACAGCACAAAAAGCTGTGATACCATATCTGCAATAAGGGTGACGCTATACCAGAGGGGTATAGTGCATATATATATATATAGTGTATGTCTGCAATAAGGATGACATTATACCAGAGGGTCACTTATCTTTATGTGAGGGTCCAGGCTGACAACTCTGGCCCATCTGGAATGCCTTCAACTTTGAAAGGCTATCACAGCAACTGAATTGTTAACCTCCTCCCCAACTCCCCTGCTGCATCAGGAAGGACAGAAAAGGGAACAGACAGGCACCCTTTGCTGGGCAGGGCATGAATACCTTAAGCAGCTTCCAGGACCAGCTCTTCTATATATTTTGTTTACATAGGAGAACTGAGGCTTTAATGGCAGTTTCCTGTGCTTTATAGAGCATTGCCAGCCCACCTTTGTGGCAACTGTGCATGAAGTTCATATGCACACAGGTAATTTCCTACTGAAAAAAGGTCCACGTAGGTATGTATGTGCCCCACCCCCCCGCCCCAATCATGTAGTTCCGTTTGCCAAAACAATGCTGCACTTTGGGGTTACGGAAAATAGCTTTGCATATAAGGACAAGAACCCAACTAGAAGGAATTCCATATGCTCTGCTTATGAGTAAAAATACAGTGAAACAGCATTTGCAACACCTGTTCTTCTTTTCATTCCTGTTTTCAATAACATTACCTGATCACACTGGGGCTTAACTTGGGGATATCTTCCCCCATAGTCCTACAAGCAAGGGAAACATCTGCCTGTAGTTCAGTCACACTGAGAAGCTCTGCAATCCAAAGATGAGTCACTCAAAGATTGTCAAGAGCCCTTGTATCGTTGACAGTTCAGCAGAAAAATGGTCAAGCACTTTGTGTAGCTTCTAGTGGCTGCAAGACTGCTGTTCAGTTGCTGCTTGGCATGGCAGGTATGGCATCATCCGGACAACACCCAGTATTGATTTACAGAAGGAAAGGTCTTGAATGAAAGAAAGAGTAGGCCCTATGGAAGCAGACCATCTTCCTTAGGGAAATGGTCCAGCTCTACTTAAGGAATGAAAAAATTAAGCATGGTGGCCAACGGCAAGGATTCACAAAGAAGCCAAAGAGAAGGAGACAAGACAAGAGATCAATGCTGTTGTGGAGAAGATGTAAGCTTCATGACTTTGCAGGTTAAGACACATCAGGTTCAGTTTCCTAATGTGTTTTCATGCTAGCTTTCCTCTTGGGGAAGCCACCAGATTCTTCAGGCCTTCGAGTCTAGAGACAGCTTTGCTACAAGCTCCTGACTCCACACCAGCTGGGAAGGGGACAATGCCAGAGCACCCCTCCACAGCCAAAAGTGAGTGAAGAACAGCTGTTTGGAAGCTAGATAGGATGTAACACTTCAGTAAATCCTTTTGAGAAGAAAGTTTCTGTTTTCCTTTTTCTGTTCATTGGACACATAGGTCTTTGTTTATTTTATTTGGCTGATTTGGTTCCATCTTTCTTTAATTCTGCTGACTACACTAATATTTAATGTGGTATTACATTCCTGCCACTGCCTGCTAACCATGTTGGCCAAGGTATTGCTATGCAAGTACCAAACATTGTAAAGTTTTATTTTATGATTAAGTTCTGTGATACCACCTTATACTACGGAGGGTGTAAGGACATTTACTCTGTTTGCTCCTACCCTAAGTTTCAGCTGTGGAGAGGCCCTTGTGAAAAGACGTCTGAGGCCAATAAGCAGCAACAGATGAAGTGCAGCAGGCAGTATAATTTTGCCGGCAATGGACTACCAGCACCTAGTTTCTCCTTCAAAGTCCTCCAGCATAAAGTAAAGTGCTGGAATAAATGCTCCCTTTTGGCTCTAAAGGCAGCTGGCATAAGCTTGCATGCTCTCTGAATACCCCTTCTTTACCTGGGAGACCTAAGCTGCAAGAAGAGGCTGGCTCACTGGATGCTGACATACCCCAGAGGGAAGTGGGTGACAGCTTCTTTATCTCTTAAAAAAAATAAAAGTTTCAGAAGACTTGCTATCAGAAGCCTATAAACGCATCAGCTGGGTGGGAATAACATGAGTGAGAATGTAAATATTGCTGATTTTCCCACTGTGAATTTTGACAATGACTGAAAGTCACCACGTTCTTGGCAATGCTGCCAATGCTGACCAAATGATAGCAGGAGCTCTCCATAATGATCACACCATCAATGACCACTGCTGTGAAAACTGGCTGGCCAGCAACAAGCATGACTGGGCAGTAGCAAAGGTCTACAAACTAATGTGCACCCTTTTTTTTTCACAGAGAGAAATGATGAGAAAGCAATACATTGGTGTTGAAGGGCAGGCAGTAAGTAGAAATAGAATCTTTCAGATGTGAACCTTCATATCTGCAAGCTCTGCCCCCTTACAGTCAGCTTGGGCTACAATTATATAGTCCTATTTCTAACTTTATTAAGGCAAAATCTTTTCTCACTCTGGGGACACCACAGTGTACTCCAGTCAAAGGCCAGACAAGGACCCAACATTCTGCTCTTTAAGGAGCATTCCCTCAGCAAATTCTTCTAGCTGCATTAGTAGCAATTTTTGCATGATGATCAAATCTGAATACGTGTTGGGGTCCCGTTTGGCATGGTCCAACGGCATCAGGCCAGTTGCCATAGCCTGGCTTGCGAAACAGCAGCAGTGAGCAGTAGCATCTCTGAGGCAGAGGGAAGGACTGGAAAGGATGAGACTCTGGAGCATTGCTCTTGCACAACCTAGTGATGTGCAATGCACGTGAGGCCGATTGCTGGCAAGCATAGCCACAGACAGGTCTGCCCTGTGTGGGCACCAAGACCATGGAAATAGCTATTGAGCCAGTAGGGTGTGAATCATTCTCTTGAGATTTGTACAGACAGAGATCAGCAATAGAGGTGAAGTTGGCAAGTAATAACTCACTCGGTTCAGTGGTTCACGTTGTGGCATGCAGCAGCAATACAGTGTAGACGTATGCTTTGTGTGTTGACTATAATCATTAAGTTAGTTAACTGTTAACCTGAGACTGGGTAGTTAAGTACAACCACATCTGTAGCTGTTTGTGGTTAATGATACATCTTGTCTCGCATGTATTTTTTTCTAGAGATAGCGTCCTTTCCACTCAGATGAAGACCCTTCATCCATGATAGTTCACTCATCCTGACTGTGAATAGCGAGCAAAAGTATGTTGGAACAATATCCTGGACATTCCACTCTGGGAACAGATTACGTCAAATACTGTCTTTTCATGCATAACCCATGAAAATAATTGACAAAGATCAAGAACACAAATATAATACTACACAGGGTGAGAAACTTTAAGAAGTTTGAGAAAAGATATTTCCTGAGCCTCAGAGCTTTCAGCCCAGGAATGTCAGAAGCAGTTCAAACTTTCTTCAGAACCCACCCCAAAATTTAATTTTTTCCTGCAAGCCAAGAAGCAGTAATGGAAACTGGAAAATACTGCCCAGGTGGAAGTGAAACAAAGTGAATTCAGGTATAACACTGGACAAATTTTGGAAAAGCACTTGTGAACTCAATTATAACACTCTTTCAGTCTGAACACTGAGGTTTCTGTGACCCTTATTTAATAAGCTATTTTCAGAACCTAAATTGGTAGTCAGTAGCTTAAAGATTACTGTGTAGTATGATCCTCCTTTTCACAGAAGGTTAGTAAGAGAGATTTCACTGACAACTTTCCAGTGTCAGCTTATCTCCTTAATATTACAGCAGATAAAGGGCCAAGGCAATTGCTTGAAATTCAGCAGGATTTCAAGAGGCATAATTCAGCCAAAATTGATTCTGGCCACTTACTGTGATGGCTGCTTGTCAGTAAGATGATAGGAATAACACCAGTTTCAGTTGTTCTGCATATTGTGTTTTACATCAGCACCTTACTTAAAAGAAAAAACCCTCAATTTTTAAAGTGCAGAGAAAACCAAATTATTATCTGAAAAATGTGCTTCCATGTGGTGTGAATATGGGATATGAAGCAGCATTTCAGTGAAGTCTTTATTATGTATTTCTGGGGTACAAATGCCTTTTTTATTTTGCCCTCTACATACAGCATTGGAACTTCTGTAATTTTTGGACAGCAATCAAAAATATTTTGCTGCCATCACAAACTTATACATAAATATTGTAGCTGAAAAGGTCACATTTGCTTCACTGAATTATGGTCATCATAAGTCAATGGGAAGTTTCAAGACAAACTGACTCTTCAGTATTTTAAATGTAGCTTTAGCTAATTCTTATACGAAGATCATAGGATGCATTTCCTCTGTTATCCACTTTTTCTTTCACCTCTGTTCTTTCTTTCTAAACTTAAATATACCATGTCCATTTCTTTTTCTTCATGTTGGGAAAAATGCTCTAGGCAGATTATTAATACAGTCCCATCAGTTAAGAGAATTTTCATTGGGAAAATCTTGGAAGCTACCTTGCTATCATGATTTTAGTTTTCATTAAACAATACTGCTTCATACTACACTCAGTTGTGGTCTGCTTATTTTCTTCTTGTAAGTTGATGCTGAGCCTGTGACTGACTATTTTAATGGGAAAAAAAGATAAAAATGCTTTTTAATACTATTTTTTTTAATATCAGTTAAGGGAATATTCCCTGCCTAGGATTCTGGATGAGATATTCTAAAAGTAGTCAGAGTATTAGAGATGCTATAATTTGGAGAATCTCTGCATACTCTCTAGGATCTGTGACAGCTTCTTAACACTTCTTCTCAAAGAGAATTCAATTACTCATTGTCCTTCATGGTTGATACCTGACTCTGTAAGTAAAATCACTTGCAAAATATCCAATTCCCATTTTTAAGCAGAAGAAACACATTTTTCTGCTAGATTTTAATTAAAAATAAGTTATTTAAAAATTAATAACACAGCTTTTCTTCTTAGTTTCTTTGCATAGCTAGAGATCTAACTTAGAAGTACATCTGCTCAGATATGTTCAAGCGCAGCTTATGTATGGGGGAGGTGGAGGCCTCTTAAGGGTTTCCAGTTCTCAGCATAGTCATCCATCACAGCAGTGTCCTGCTGAGAAGCAATGAATGGCAAGATGAAGCAATTGTTTTTTACTGAACTATCCAGCCAGCAGAAGAGTGTATATAGAAATATCTATTAATATATGTATGGATTTGCAGAATATAGTAAATCTCTAAGCAGTATTTACACTACTTCAAGAGTTTAAGAGTTTTGAAACATTTTGTAGAAAATCTGTTTCTCTACCAGCTATATTGAGAAATACCTCTCTCCATTTCACCCTACAAACCTTGTTGTAATAACTGAGCCCTTCCTTTAACTGCTATACTTTCCTTTAACTACTATACTTTCCTTTAACTACTATATGTGGTACGGTACACATCAGCTCAAATATATCACAGCTGGCCTCCCAACACTGTACCCTCCAGGTAGTTGTCCTACCATGCTTTGTTATGAAAAACACAACATTTTCAGAGTAGCTGGATTATTCTAACCTGTTTGAATTGCTCTCACTTAACAGACAATTATCACTTTGCCAAAATCTTACTAGTTTCCTCAGTTGGGAGGATCCTCATGTGACTAACTGGACATATAACCTGCATCATTCCAGAATTTTGTGTCTTTCATTTCTCTACTACGCATTTCAGACCAGTTATCACATATCTGGCCACATAACATATATGGTTTATCATATATAATGTATCATACTACGTCTGACACAAAAAAAAAAGAGATGAGACTGTACCTATAACTCTTTTTTATTTAACAAATTAAGAAAATCAACTATAATCAATTATCACATAACATATCAGTTCATCTGTGTGCAGAACAGGATCAAAACCATTCCCATGTCCAGAGGTCTGCCACTATTCTTTCCTGCATAAATTTTCTTTTATAACAATGCAGCAATGTTTTATAATGCAGCAAAATCAAAGATTGCTTTGAGTAACTGTCAAAGGAAATGTTAAAAGGTCAAACCTAGTAACCATTAGCTGAGTTAAACAATAAAGTGAATGCTGTTCTCTGCATCTTTTACCTTGTCACATGCAGGTCCTGCTGGATTAACTTTGTGTGTCCGAGTGCATTTGCTATGAGAAACTTCCATGTTCTCTGAAAAAAGTTCAGAAGTTATGTAACAAATGTAAACAGACATGCTGTTTCTGAATCCATGGTACTGATTATCTCGGGTGTAAACACTAGTAAGACACCTAAAATCTGCAAGTGCATTTGCATCTTTGAGTGTTTGGCTGCTATCAGTGGTAGCAATAGGCAGTAGGTAAGGGGCAAATAGGAGTTTCGATGCGACAGCATGTGAATACCTGCCACATCTCCTCAGTGAGTGAAGTTACCCTGCCTCATCAGCCCCCAGCCCAACTCTTAGGGGTTTGTTTTCTTATGATTTTCATTTCTCTCTTTTACCCTTTAACTCACCTTGTTCACTGTCACCACTTACTTTCAGCTGGCCCTCTTGCCTCTGTATTACACAAAAATAACTGAAAACTAGACAGCCAAAACAAAGCAGAAAGTGCAGCAAGCTCACTTGGCTTGCAAAACCAAAGCCAGCTAAACACCAAGCCAGAGCATATGCAGAGGGCGATGAGGGGCTGAAAGCTGAGGCAAGAGGAAGGAAAACCAAGCTAGTGCTCTGCCTTGCCGCACTGGCAACAGGTAGTTCAGCTCAGCCATACTGTGAGCCTGTTATAGATAAACACGGTAGTGTGGGGCAGGGCATATCTTCTCTGGCATCCTGGCACCAAAGAAAGCTCATCTGGAAAAAAGCTGTAGCACTGCAAAGCTATAGGGTCTGCTAAGGGCACATGCTCTGAAATGTGGTTTTGTGTTGGAAAGACACGTGTGAAAAATCTTCTTCAAAAGGCTTCTTGTTTCTTCAACAACAACATCCTTGTACTGTGGGTCTTCCTAAGGGTCTCATGCACTGGCATTTTAAAAAAAAAGGTGAGAAGCCGGTCTGCGTTACAACATACAGGTCCCGTAACAGAATTCTGCAAGGAGGTTCTTCTACTCCCCTTGACATTAGTGTCCGAAGTCCTTAAACATGAATTTAAGGCATTTTGCCATTTATATTTCAAAAGGCTGTGATAGTGTCCTCCACTAGCACACTCCCAAAGAACTAATGTTTATAATTTGAAAAGTGGTATTAAGATCTTTAACAAAAGGAAGAAATAAATTATAATTTTGTTACCTTCAGTAGACATTAAAACAGTAGAGCAGCACTGTGAATATGGTGGAAGACAAGAATTTTCAAACTACAGAGTAGATCTGTTCAAAATATATATTATAATGATGTACTGCTATTGTCAGTCCATAATTATCAATGTACAAGTCACATGATTCTTTAGTGTATTACTGACGTTGATACATTATTTTAAAAAGTGTGTTAATGTTTGTACTTTATGGTAATAACCATTATTGTTTCCTTTATTTCTAACATAAAAAGTCTACTTTGTTATGGATCTTACTGGATATTTCCATTAGGAGAAGGCAGATAAAAAAATCAGATGACTTAGGTATAATCCAGTTTGGTTGGCTGGTTTGTTGTATTTAACAAATAATGTGCAAAGACCTGTATGCTGAATTACAGGAGAAAGTGTTTTGCACAAACTACTTCTTGCCAGCACTGTGTCCAGAAGAATTTCCTTGGTGAGATGCCACTGGAATATCTGTGGGCTTTTTGTTTGCTTTATCCGTTATCTATAAGCCCAGAGCTGCAACTAAACCAGTACAGTCTGCCCACAGTAACATGGGCTGCCCTAACCTCCATGTCTTCATCCCACATACCAGACTCTTTAGGTGGAGGATTCCCTTGTCCTGGGTATAATTGTCCCTGCAACAACACTGTTAAAACCACCAATTTCGAGTTGATTTCATGGCTGTGTGATAACATTGAATATATGTCCATAAAGCTGAATGGCCACCTGTAGACTACACTTGAAATTAAGTGTTAATACAAGTACATAAATTTATTCTTTGTGTTTGTATTAAACTAAAATGCAGCCTAGAGAAGACCACCTTTAAACTAGTAAAATATAATTTAAAAACACAAGTCTACAAAACCTTCCGGATCTAGCATGATGATTCAAATCCAGGCCTACCTGAGTAGGTAGGAAGAGATGCAAAATGTCTGAGTGTTCAGGTAACTCCATTGAACATAACAGAATTTTTTATCTTTTGGAAGCAAAACACAGGCTTTTGGGTTTTACTGGGCAAGGGTGAAAGCTGACTCTACTGCTTATGTTTATAGAAAATAAATACACTGATACCATTCTAGCCTTCAGTGAGTGGCCTTCCTCAGGTGACATTAATCAAGAACCTGGTTGGTAGTTGCAGCAGATAGATCAGAACTTATGCATATATGGCAATTTAATTTTCTTGCCCCTATGTATTAGTTTAGTCAGAGCAGCAGACTGTGGAGTGCTATTTTTTCTTGTTATTCTTGCTGTACCTGTACTATGGATTAAGGATTTAATTTCCAGGATTGTTAAAACAGCTTCCATGAGCGTGAAATGCAAATGAAAAAGGGTTGTACTTAACAGCTTTCCATAACAATTGCAGTAGGCATAACTTTTATCAAAAACTGAGTTCAATTTATATATGCACTCACCAATAATTATTTTGCCAGGTCAAAAACTCTGGCAGGATGCTGAGCAACTGGTTGCGGTGTAAAGTCTCCTCTTAGCAATGTCTTAGTTTTGCAGCTATTGATGAACCTGAAGCAGAGATAAAGCACATATTCACTTAAATCTGGAAGTCTTTTTGCCATTAACAGTAGGACTTGAACTTGTCTGTAATGAATTGAAGATGTACAAGAGAAAGAGTAAATATTTCTGGGGACAGGAAAGACAACAGCGCTTTCTTCCAACTTTACTTACTCACTGGAGGTAGCAAATGCCAAAAGATGATAATGTATGCAGTGAATCACATTAGCCATAACTACAAAGGAAACATATTTCATGGCTAGTTAATTCTTAATTGATTCCGATAGCTCTGGCCTAAAACAGACAGCAGAATATGCCTGTGGTCTAGAGTCTTGTAAAGTCCACACTTTACACAATTCATGCCACTTTTATGGACACTATCCATTGAATTCTCAAATAGAAAATAGTATTTCCAACACTCATTTCAGATCTAAGTGAACAGAGTGAAATAGGGCGATGAAAAACTCTAAGAAGAGATGAGTCTTTATCCAGTTCATGGTGTCTCAGATTATGGTCATATCAATCACTCCTGCTTAATAACAGCAATTGAACTACAAAAGAAATGAGGGCAGAAACGGGCCAAAACAAGAAGAAAGGAAGCAGAGTGGTCAAATCTGGAGATAACTTGTATTCCACTCATGTAGTACAGCTTCCGTTTCCTCTAACCAAAAGGTTGGCAGAGAAAATTCATGATGCTGAATAATCTATCTATGCCTTAGCAAGAAAGTGACAGGGCTGAAGAAACACTGGCAGGACTGGAGGCAGTGCAGTGATTCTAGTCATTCCTTTTCCTCTAGGGTAAAATGCGTGCCCATTTTTTGGTGGCCCCATATATTTTTCAGCCTGTATGTTAGCTTTCATAAAATACATTAATCTTGCTCTGTTCTCTGCTGGCAAGAGAAGGATATGTAGAGAGCTTCTGCTGCCCTGGAGCAGAGCACACTTGCCATAGTCTGTGTGCTCTTTGATAGGTCTCCACATTTGTTTCTATCCCTTAATGAGGCCAGTCCCCATTTCTAGAGAATTGCTGGAACACATTGATCAATACAGAATACATGGGCATTTTTTACAAGCCTCAAAGCCTAGCGTTTATCAGAAATAATGTGTTAGTAACTCGAGTCATTTGCATATTGGCATAAACACTGTTAAGTTTCTTTTTTTTGCTTGGAATATGACAGCAATTCAAAGCTGTTTAGAAATAGGTGTTGTTTATCTTTGAAAAGGTGAGCTGGGGAAACCCTTTTGATCCAAGAGGTAACACGTCTTGAACCAGGCAAGGCAAAAAATGGCTCAAGAAATTTGAGGCGTAAGACTGGATATTGTGTCACAAAAAAAAAATCTCCCCTTGCACAAATCTGAAGATGCAGCAAAATCGTGAATTATAGAAAGACAGACAAACAGATCTCGAGATAAAGAAAAAACAGTGCTTTAGTTCCAGTAAGCGCAGATTTTTCCTTTGAGATGCAACACCCGCTGGACCAGGCAACAAAAAAAACAGGGGTAGGCGACCTCAGACAGAGCTCCCTTTCGCGTTTCAGATCTTGGCTTTCCTGAAAGGACAGAGCGATGTCATTTTAGATAAGAAAACAAAGTGTCGAGGAACCATCTCCGGGCTGTGCCCCTCGGGGCCCGGGAGAGATCCGGGGTCGGTGCGGAGCATCCCCGCGGAGCATCCCTGAGGAGCATCCCCGCCGAGCAGACTGGATATCAGGGAAAAAAAATTTCACAGAATGGGTCATCAGGCACTGGCAGAGGCTGCCCGGGGAGGTGTTTGAGTCCCCATCCCTGGAGGTATTTAAAAGACGGATAGACGAGGTGCTCAGGAACGTGGTTTAGACAGGAATGGTTGGACTGGATGATCCAAGAGGTCTTTTCCAACCTAGGAATTCTATGATTCTGTGATCCATGCGGAGCATCCCTGTGGAGCATCCCAGCCGAGCATCCCTCCGAGCATCCCAGCCGAGCATCCCCGCGGAGCACCCCTCCCCGCGGAGCATCCCCGCCGCGGTCAGCATGGCAGCTGCCGGGGGGGAGGAGCCAGCATCCATCCACACACGCTGTCTGCTTCCAATAAATCCTCCCTTTCCTCTTCCCACCTGCGCCGGAAAACGCGAGGGGGAAAAATAATAATAATAATTAAAAAAAATAAAATAAAAAAAAAAAAGAAGAAGAAGAAAGCGGGTCTGGCAGGAGGAAACAGGCGAGGGACTGCGGGAGGTGCATGAGGAGCCGCCATGGAGCACATTCGGATGCCCAAGGTGGGTCCCGGCGGGCGGCAGTGGACCAGAGCTGCGGGGAGAGGGGGTCCCCGAGCGTCCCCCCCCCCTGGTGCTGGCAGGAGGCGCAGCCCTGCGGGCCCAGGCTGGGCACAGCCACCCTCTGCGCCTCGGGAGCTGCTGGGGCCGAGCACGGGGGGGGTGTTAGAGGGGTCTGGCGATTTCGCTATGAAATCCGCCGAGAGGTGAACGCGGTGCTTTGCGGCGCGGGCTGAGGATTTCTCGGAGGTTTTCATTGCCTTTCATTCAGCCCCTCCTGTTAATGCGGACATCTCCTGTGAATTGTAGGTATCCAAAATGAAAGACGTGTTATCTGCTTTCCAGATGCCTTTAGTTTACCCCAGTATTTCAGGTTCAGTGATGAATTTGTTTAGTGTTTGTATACTGATGTCTTCCCAGTGTAATCATTCCTTCTATATAGCTTTCTAAGCACAAAGCCTGTATTTGTTAAAAAAATTACCATCTTGTTCCAAAAACGAGGATAGGGTTGTGATACACAGAAAAATTATCTTAAAAATAATCATTAAAAATGTAACCAGAACTATATGTTAATTTGAAGTGAGGATGGAATATATTTTCATTTATTTTATCTATCTATCTATCTATCTATCTATCTATCTATCTATCTATCTACCTACCTATTTATTTATGTGCCCACCTCCCTGAGATTAAGAAGTTATTGTGTTTCATTTGTGCCTATTTGTTTATTAGCAAAATGATGACATGAATATGAGATGAGGGCCTCTTCTTACTTCATGTAGATTTTGGGGCCTTTAGGTGTTAACCTGCAAATATATTAACAAGATAGGCTTTTGTAACAACTGCCTTTCCTCTCATCTCATTTCATAGTGTGTTATCTGTCTTTGTGGGAAGGAAGAACATCAGAATAGTAGGAGTGTATCCTACTGCAGGTAGGAAAGGATCAGTGAAATTTGTCTGAACAGACATTTCTGAGCATTAGCAGAATAATGCTGAAAGTGTGAAGGAAGAAAACAATGAAAACAAATTAATAAGGATAGGAAAAATCCTAAAAATAAATGGTTATATTTGCTGTGAATGAAGGCCCAGGCAAGTCCCTGTTGCAGGCAATTGAAGGTTATCTTTTATCTTTCCTACAAGCAAGTCCTTAAAATGTTGCTATGCATATGTAAAACCCGTTTCTGCATCCGACAGTTGTGGGAAGGCACTGTACTGGTGACTCAAGACACTGAAAATCTTACTCAGTGCAAGGTGATTCTGCAGTCGTGATTCCTGGCATTCCCTTACTCGATAGCTATGCTAAAAGTTCTCTCTCTAATATAATAAAGCTGTTTAGAAGGCAAGATTTAAAGGTAAAAGTAAGACAAGCATCCTTTAAAATTTCTTACATAAATGTAGAAAAAACAGGACATTCAACATGAGTCAATATTGAAATACTTCATGTCTTCAGTTACTCCTAAATACAATGACAAGTCAGTGTACCCACAGTTACCTAACAGAATTAATATCTTTGATTTGTTTGCTCAAAGAACCTCAGCTTAGTATTAGCCACCAGAACAATGTTGGGTTTATTTAGTTTTGGTTTTATTGAATTTGGTTTTGATAATTTGGATTTCAATGTTAAATTATTTCCAATGCCTGTAATGTAAAAATAGTTAAGGGACAGCTCTGTCAATGTAAGGATATTCTTAATGCGGCATGTGGAAGCCTCTGGTGTCACATTTCCTGACAATTTTGTCCTGAGCGAAATTTGACAAACGAAATTTGACTGCCCTACTCTGTAATTATATTGACCTCAAAATAGTGACACTTTCCTTGATTTGCAAACCCAGCCAAATAGAAATCGAGACAAATCCCGTACTTAGAAAATAGATAAACTTAATAATCAATGAAAACAAAATTCCTGCCCCAAGTTAAACCTTTTCCTTCAAAAGGCATTAAAAAAGGTTTGTATCACATGATGCCCATTAGGACATGGTACTTGTTTTTCCTTTTAATTGAAGTATAGCTGTAGTGAGTGACAGTTTGTAAATATTAAAATAAATCTTATAAAAGATAATTCTCATAAAAAAGAAAGAAATTCCATTCCAGTTGGACCAGTAGTACATTGAGGTCACTAGTCTGTGTCTGACCATTGCAGAAAAAGCATAGAAACCTGGCCACATTCTATATCCTCTCAGCATCCCCAATTGTATTAGGGTCCAGCCTTCCTAGTTTGATTAGTGTCTTTTCATGGACCTCTCTGTGTGAATTGGCCAAAGTTCCTTCTATACATACTGACAGCCTTTGCCTCCACAGCCTGCATGGAAGCAAACTACAGAAGATCATGACTGTATGGAAGAACTACTTTCTCTTATCTGTTAAAAAGCTTTTTCATAGAATCATAGAATAGTTTGAGTTGGAAGGGACCATAAAGACCATGCAGTTCCAACCCCGCTGCCATGGGCAGGGACATCTCCCATAGATCAGGCTGCTCAAGGCCTAATCCAACCTGGCCTTGAACACCTCCAAGGATGAGGCATCCACAACTTCCGTGGGCAACCTGTGCCAGTGCCTCCCCACCCTCATTGTGGAGATCTTGCTGTCTGTATTGACGAAGATATTAAACAGCACTGGTCTCTGTATGGACCCCTGAAGGACACCACTTGTCACGTATCTCCATGTGGACATCAAGCCGTTGACTCCTACTCTCTGAATGTGACCATTTCGTATCCACCAAACAGTTCACCCATCAAATCCACATCTCTCCAATTTAGAGAGAAGGATGTTGTGGGGGATGATGTCAAAGGCTTTACCGAAGTCCAGGTAGATAACATCTGTTGGTTTTACTGTGTCCACTGATGTGGTCACCCCATCATAGAAAGCCTCTAGGCTTGTAATACAGGACTTGCCCCTGGTGAAGCCATGGTGGCTGCCACTAATCACCTCCCTGTCCTCCGTGTGCTTTAGCATAGCTTCTAGGAGGGTCTGTTCCATGATGTTCCCAGGCACAGAGGTGAGGCTGACGGTTGGTACTTCCCAAGGTCATCTTTTCTACCATTTTTAATAATGGAGACATCATTACAATTCTTCCAGTCACTAGAGGCTTTTCCTGCCTGTCATGACTTTTCAAATACTGTGGAGTATGGTTTGACAACCACATCCACCAATTCCCTCAGGACTCTGTGAAGCATCTCATCATGTCCCATAGGCTTATATATGTGCAGGTTCCTCAGGTGGTTACGAACCTGATCCTCCCCTACAGTGGGAGGGGCTTTACCCCCTGGTCCCCTTCTTGTTGTCCATCGACTCAGGAGAGGCGAGGAGAGCAGTTGTCAGTGAAGAATGATACAAAAAAGTTGTTGAGTACCTCAGCCTTCTGCTCGTCTGTTGATATGAGGTCACCATTTTCATCCATCAGTGGGAGTACACTTTCTTTAACCTTTTTTCTGATTGACATACCTGTAGAAGCCCTTCTTGTTGGTCTTCACTTCCCTTGCCAAGTTCAGCTCCAGCTGCACATTGGCCTTCCTGACTCCATCCCTATGCAACTGGGATTGTATGTGATTTTGTAGTGCAAAAATTCTATACTCCCTGCTTCTGGCTTTGAGGATTTGGTGAATAACAGTTCTGTGTTCACCTTATCCATGACTTCACCATAAATCTTAATCACAACCCACCAGATTCTGATAATTTCAGAGGAAGGTCTACGATCATCCCAAGACTTCTTTCCTGTGTTGTAACTATCAGTTCTGAGTTTGTGGTTGTATAGATGCGGTTTAGGTTGTTTTTCCTATAGGTTAAATTCATTATGTCTGTCTGTGGTGAAGCTCTTCTGTGTCTCTTTTGCCGACACACTCTGTTTTGCAAGGCTCTTCTGGAGTTTCCGTTCCACAGATAAAGCATTTGGCTACCTGATGATCATCCAAAGACTTGAAGATTTCACTGTTTATTCTTTTCTTCAGGTTACTGAGAAAGTTAAATAAAACCATTCTCAGCACCAGATTTTGTAGTCCTTCACTGTTGACTCTTCTTCATCCTGAAAAGAGACCATTAACCCCTCATCCTGGCTTCCTGCCCTTTAACCAGCTTTGTCTTTGAATGGACCTTTCCTTGAGTACCATGGTGGCTAAGTTTCTCAAATAACCTTTGACTGTCAAAGGCTTTTTTGTAACTCTAAATATATTATATCCTCTGGGTCACCTTAACGGTGAGCACCACAGGACTTGGGCAGGATTCCCCACTGCAGAAGCCATTCTGGTTCTTTCCCAGCAGACTGTGTGTATTCACCTGTGCAACAGTCCTGTTCTTTCACATGCAGTTGACATAACTATGTAATTTTTCGAATGATACACTCCCTAGTCTTTCACTAAAAGCCAAAATAACTTAAGTCTAGTTCTGAAGAATTTAACTGCTGTCTTTTCTTAGCAAGTCAATAGCAGAAATAGAAGCCAGGTCTCTTGACAGTTGTCTGATATATAAAATTACTTTTCTTTGTTATTTTTGAAAATTGTATTCCCTAGAATTTCTGGACCTTCCCTGGAATTTCTGGATAGCCAAGTGCCTAACATTATTTTATGTACTGAACACTATTGTTCTATCATTGTACTTACTATTGGTAGAACACAGACTGCATGCATGATGTGTGCTTATACATACGTACATACATATTGAGTAATGATAAATGTCATCCTATGTATGAAGGTTGTAATTAGAGTACATTTAAGAGTCGCTAACAGTCACTCATTGCTAAATAGAATTATATATAACTCAAATAATCTTTTTAAAATTGCAAATTAGTAAAACCACTGTCTGCCATGGGTATGGATTAAGCAGCAAAATAGTTTAGGATAACTGCCAAACTCCAAAAAGTGATGGTCTGGTCATAGCAGTCAGAAAAAAATGAATAAGCAGTACTTCCGCACAGACTAGAAGCACATTTTGTTAACTTCTGTAGAGATATGTCTGGCCATGGGCAGGCTGAAAGATAAAGAGCTCTGAAGATATGTTTACATCCTATGGGAACTTAATGCACTGTTGCTAATCAGTTACTTTATTTTATTTACCATCATTCGGTATCATTGTACTTGTATATTGACAGCAAGCCTACTGAATGGCCTTCTTATAATGAAGAATAGATCAGATTTGTCCCTGATGTAACAGCTGTCTTCAGTGCAGTCAACCCAGAAATTAATTTGGCTCATTATCTCTTGTTAACATAATACTTGGGATGACTTGAGTTGCTCAAGTGCTTTCATTTTTGTTTTGTTATGGTTATGTATTTCCTTTCAAGAATGTCTTTCTCAGGCAGAATTTAAGATACACAGCCATTTCTCATGATAATGACAAATGTTTCTACCAGCTGTATTACTTTCCAAAACAAATTTCCAGCATGTATAAATTAGTTCTGTTTCCCTTTTCCCCCCTCCAGTCTGTTTTCCTTTCATAGTTCTTCCTTTTAATTAAAAAAGCTTTATAATACAAGCCAGTTTTCTCAATGTCTCCATTAGCAAACCCATATTACTTACACCCACTTTATATACATGACACATGTAAACAGCAAAAAAATTGTCCAGGTGCTTATCTAGGTCAATGGCAACATGGAATCCAGCAGGCTTTATCTTTACTCTCCAATTACATCTGCTGGATTGCTCTATCTCCACCTTTTTTTAAGCTAAGCTGGCTTTTCTACCATTGCTCTTTGTGTGCCTTCAGTTGAGGCAGGAGGTGATGTTATATTCGGTTCTCCATATTCAGGCTACTGGTCTTTATGGAAAAGTTTCATTTCCTTTCAGTGATGTAGGAAGGTGGCAGCTGTCCTGAGGCAATATCAGGAACCGCCTGGGGATGTGCTCTGGTTGTTTTTACTACAAGCCTGAGAATGGAGTGTCACACACACTTCACCACAGTGGCCAGAGCTCTTGGCTATACTTTTATTTAGTTTGCTACTTATGAAAAGCAGAAGAGGTGAGGCTGGCAGAGCCCTGCCATTTATTGGTGTTTGGGCTTACAGTAGGCACTTTCCTGCAATCTCTTTTGATTGCCAAGTGGATTTTCTGCTTTTAGAGTGTAAAGGTACACAGTATCCACTTTTCTATTCTTTATTCTCAGTACACAGCTTAGAGCAGTGAACCTTACAGCTTAGCTGATACCTTCTGATTCCATAACTGTTTTCTAACTTTACAGCATGATTAGGAAATGTTTAACCTATTCTGGGGCTAGACAGGTTTAATGAGTACAAACATGTCATTCTACTGGATTGCTAATACTCAAAGCGATGCATTAAAACATCTACTCTGATTCTAGACATTTTTGATTCTGATTTTGTGTATTATAGATTTTTTCTTGTCAATAAATCTTCCCTATTTAGAATACAATTCAATTTTTATTTGCGTTCCATTTATTCTGCCTTTGTGCTGTGGAACATTAAGCACTAATGATAAATTTAATGCAAGTGATCTTTGTAATAGTACACTGAAAAAGCATTCTGTGGTTTGGCATTCCAGATTAAAGATGGCTAGAATTAAAATAGGAACTGCAAAGGATATCTAGGTGATGTGGGACTGGATTTAAAATCTCAGTTTGGAATTTGCTCCTTAAATTTTTGTTTTGAAGCAGAGTAATAAAGACCCGCTTATTTGTGTCAGTTTAGACTTAAACAAAATCATGTAACAGCTATTATTTTCAAAAGATTTAGTCAGAAAATGATCAAGAGGTCACAAGGCATGGTTATTGTGCATTCATGATGCCAGTTTAATTATATTCCAGCTCTAGGGTGGGGTGAGGTTTCCTAATTCACCTCAGAGAATTGTTGACTTTTAAACTTTAGCTATATTTGACAGCCTCATCACAAATTTGATACAAATTATATTTACAGTTTATGTCACTCATAGATCACATTTGCCTAGCTAACCTGACTGGCCTACAAACCAGATGGGGATTATCCATCTAAATTTTCTCATAATCTTTATCATTTAAGTTACTTAATACGTCTTTTTGGAACTAGAGGAAGTCCAGCAGTATCTTTGATTTGGGTGGGTTTCAACATAATTTCATTGTTAGTGAAATTAAGCTAAGTCCTGCTAGAAAGAAATATTACAGTGTAATTTCAATGACTCTCTCAGCCAGAATTGTTCTTTGGGTTTTGAATTTCCTCCTCCCCCACCTAATCGGTTTAGTTTGACTCATTCCCTCTGTTTATACATATATGAATAGCAGACTTTGTCTTGTTGTCCTGGAAGATTTTGTCTACTGTTTTATTCCCTAATGTGTATTTCCTTGTTCTTGTTCACTTATTTGGAATTTCTCTCTCTTTCCCCCAGGTTTGTCAGGTTGTAGTGTTGCTGTTTTCCTTCTTTTGGAGTGTTTCTGGTGGACTCATAGAATCATATAATGTCCCGAGTTGAAAGAGACCCATGAGGATTACCTAGTCCAACTTTTCTTTCCATTCTTCAGCTGTTATGTTTTTTTTTTTTTCTCATTAGGAACTTTTAAATAAATCTAAATTGAGATGTTCTTATTTTCCAGACCAAAATGAGTCATAGAAGGCTGAAGTTCTGTAAAGCATCAGCAGGGTTCTGATGAAAATTTAGCTGTTTTCCTGGCTGTCTACCCAGGAGATTTCTGAGGATCAGAGAACTGTCCTAGGTCAATTCTGTAATCTGAAGACTTAACCATAGCTAGCTATTGTTCCTGGGTTCACAGTTAATGACCTGCAGCTCTGACAGGCCGTGCCAAACCAGCACATCTCAAAGTTCTGGTAGATGCGCGTTTGGCTGTGGATTTTAGAACTTCAGTTCATCTTGTCTATCCAAGAAACTGGAAACTCAGGTAATTCGGCCTTGTTCACTGTTAGGACACTGATTTGGTCTCCATGTGGTAAAGCTGAATTTTTTTTTTTTTTTTTTTTCTCCCCATGAAACTCTCCTTTCTTGGGTTGGAAGTCTCATTTCTGAACTTTGGGGTGCTCAGGGTATTTTCAGGGTACCAACGGTCTGGGAAGAGGGCTGTCAAAGGGATGGGAGTCTATCACATTAGAGGTGAGCAGATGAAATTTCAAGTTGTGGAATGTTGCATTTCTCAAACAGTCAAAATCTTTTTATCCAAAGTGAAGAACCTTGGAAGTCATAATTTTTCGTACTGTAACAGAAGAGGTTTTCATCAATAGTTACTTCATTTTCTAGTAGTTGCACCTATCTTTTCCTTTGCTGCAATTTCAGGTATATAGTTTAAGAACAGAGGCTCCATAGACATAGCCAAAGAATTTCCAGAATCTCGTTAGACTAGATTCATGGTCTCCATTTACCATTTATTCTTCATGTGCATAAGCTTCTAACTTAGTTACCTAAATAAGATACTGAAACTTAAATAGCGTTAATACCTTCTTCATTTTCTGTTATGATAATCAACTCCTTCTGTTCACTAATCTTAGATCCGTTTTCTCACTTCTGTAGTATGAGTCATAATCTTATACTCATGTATTAATATACATTCTTTTGAATGTATAGTGAAGAAACAGGAAATCACTTTTATTCCTCTTCATTCATCTCTCTGTTCTGAATCTTTGGTCGTGCCATTGGAAGTGTCATATGAAACAGATAAAGCTGCTAAAACACGTCATGTATTTATCATCTCAAAACTCTGTGCCTGTGTAGCAGTAAGAGCCTGTAGGACAGCTGACCATTTAAATAATAGCTAATTCAATGTTTACTGGTTATATCTAATCTAGAGCAAGCCCACGATCATACTGACCTTTTGAGATGTAAACGACTTACCAAGTGAGCCCAGGAGCTGTTTTAGTAGGTCAGACTAGTGGTACTAGTCTAATTTTACAAAATTTACCAAAACATTTGATTCAGAATGCTAATTAACAGACAGTGTAAAGGGGAAAGCATGATCCATCTGGGAGGATGATTCCAAATTTATGTCCTGAATCACAAACACTGATGGAGCCAGCAGTCCTATCCAAAGGTCATTCAAGGCAATAAAAGAATTCCTCTGACTTGAAAAGAAAGGATCTAGCATTTTGGCCTTTATGTTTCCATTTTCACTTGTTTTTCTTTATCTTACATTTCCCTTAGCATTAGGGCCCTTCTGTTCTGAATGCTTTTTCACCTTTGAAACTTGATTGTCATACATATGCCTGTTTCAAATATACACTTTATTTCTGGTTTTGTTGTAGTGTTGGTCGTTGGGTTTCTTTGTTTTTTTGTTTTGTTTTGTTTTGTTTTAAAGAACACCTTTCTCTAAGTACCCTGGGTTGCCCACATTGTGTGAGTGGGAAGGCACTTTCTGCCTTGTGAAATCCGTATACTAATTCATTACATTAATTGGAAAGGTATTTTCTCTTCAGGTTTCTAGGGGAATTTTTTCTATTCTTATTATATTTCTAGTTTTGTATCTATTTATTTTTATTTAGATTGCTCTATTAAGTCCATAGGAATGTGTTTTCCTAAACCTGGAATTGGCAAGCCTCCTTTGGATTTTCTATTCCGGACTTTCTTATTTTCAATAATATGACCCTCAATAAAGAGGCAGCTGGATAAAGATTAAAAAAACTCTAAAAAACATGGATAACCACATTACTTTATTTTTCTGTCTTGGTATCCATGTCTGAACAAGTAACTTTCAAAATTATTGCACTTTGAAAATGGTACTGAAAATCATTAAGACAGCATGTCTGCAGGGTACTCTTTGATTTCTGTTTGTGCATAGTAGGAGACTGAGGTTGGAAGAGAGGATTTGCAAAGTTTGGCTTTGGAGTGGTCAGGGCTGGAATCTCTAAGACTTTTGTTAATGGACTCCAGTGGGTGGTATTTGATCTATCCATGTCTGAAAGCTAAGGGAACGATCTATTTGCAATAGAAAATTCATACTGCCATTTCTTGGTGCGCAGGTGTACTCTGCAGAGAAAGCCAGATCCGTACCTTGAGACCTATACTCTGCTGAGAAAGCCTGAGATCCGTACCTAGACTCCTACAAAAACATCTTTAATGCAACTCTTTTGTGTCCTGCACAGCTCAAATGGCCAGGTACTGCTGCTCTAAAATAGACTGATGAACAAGGCATAATTTTGAACACGCAGTGAAGCAGCCTGTATCAAATGGAGGAATGTAACCCTCATTTCTTTTCATTGTCCCTTGGCTGCATGTAGAATTCTTTCTCCCTACTACGGCATACTGCTGTGAGCAATAAAATAATTTTCTGTATATCTTTTCAGAACTAAATCTAAACAGTTTTGGCAAATGTAGTAAGATTTACTGGCTTGAGGAAGTATTCTCTTCCCTAAATTAAAGCTGTTCGATATGAGTTTTAATAGAACACACAAAAAAATTGCGAAATTCCTCAGTTGCTCTCTTTTCCTTTTTTAAATAAATGGGATCTAATATTGACTAAAAGAAGGAACACGTGGAGCAGCTGCTGCTCAGCTCTGTCTGATAATATGGTACTGACTTCCCACTTTTCATAGATCTTAGCAGACAATAGGGTTTTTTAAATCCAAATTGTTAGGTAATTTCTTCACTCTCTTCCTAACATTACAAGTCATTCCTTATAATTGTTTTCAGCTCTTTCCCAGTATTCCAGTTTCACTTTACTCCTCTATTAAATTAGACTTGCTTATTTTTTTTTCTTGAATATCTTCCCCATCCAGTCAAGTTTGCTCTGAGGAAAATTTTTCCAAGGCAGGCCTTAAGGTATGTTTACTTAAATTTAATAATTTTGGTGGGTTTCGTTGATTCTTTTGACATATGCGAACACCCAATTCCATGTTACAGATTGAGCATTATTATTCCTGCACTTAGGAATTATTTTCAGAGATGCAAATATAAAAAAATTAAATGGATCAACCACAATTTTCATGTTTCTTCTGAAAGAGAATAGAAACCACATTAAATGGCACCATTGATTGGCAATTTGGTTTTCCTTTATTCTTGTTCCAAGATTTTCCAAAAAGATCGCTTCTTGTATACTTTGTTTAACGAGTATAACACTGTACTATCTTTGTGTGAAAAAGAATATAATAGCACTTAGTCTTTTGCACGTTGTATTTTTCACTCTGAGGAATTATGCTAAACACATGGATAGCTGAGGTCAGCCAGGGTGAAGAAAGCTCAAATATTCCACTTGGCCTCAAACCATACCAGCTGTGCTTCTTTTTTCTCATTAGGCTCAGGCTTTTGGCTTGCACAAGCTCTTCCCTTGGCTTTTGTGTGCCTGCAGTGCTGAAGCCAGTCAGAGTCCTGTCGCTAATTCCCAGGATTCAGTTTCTTCTTGCTTTTAGTCACATGTATAACATCACAAGGTGAGTTGGGAGGGTGGCTGAAATCCCCGGGTGGTCTGGGAGCCCAAGGGAAGACAGTCCTGGACAGACAAAGAGAAGCCTTTGTAGGGCTGTGTGTGTTCTGCTAACCCCACAGGGGCTGGGCCCCATGTGCTTTGGGTCAATCTTTTCAGCAGTATAGACCATTGTGGAAGTGGTCAATTTTTACCCTCAAGAATCACTGAAACTCCTTTTTACAGTCAAATTTCAAGACACTTGATCAGCTTTTGTCTGGAACTTTCTTTGACAGGCTTTTGTTGTAGAACAATGAATTTTAATTGGATAAACAACAGAGTAGCTCCTGAGGATGTGGGCTGAGTTAGGACATTCCTTGCTTACCTTTAATTAGCAGCTTTCTCCTCCTTGGAGGGTTTTCTGACCTTTCTTGCCTTTTTTTGTGATAACAAATAAAAAAAATCAGTAATGGTTCCTCCTAAAGGAGTGGGGAGATCTTGGTGATAGGTGGGAGCAGAGCAATTTTGATCTTGCCTGCCAGATAGGTTTCTCCACTTGTGTTCTTCCTGATGCTCAGTGATCATTGTAATGGGCAGCTCAGCAATTATCATGACAGAAATAGAAGTTAAAGTGCCTTCTGCTTTAGGTTTAGGTAATAGGAAACAGAGACCCCAAAACTGTGTAGTGAGAATAAAACTCTTTGAGATGTCTTTTTCCTCTTTTCAGACTTCCTTGTATTTGAAAATACTACAGTAGAGACAGTTTTGTGTCAGACTGCATCTTCCCACTGTACACGAGTGTTGTATCAGGAAACAAAGCAATGTGGAAAGGCTTGCGACTGAAGTTTCACTCAGAGGCACAGTTTCTCCAGTCTGACCAATTTACTGTACAGATTTGCTTCTCTCTCCTTTCCCTACTCAAGTCTGAGTTCATAGTCAAAATTAATCCTGCACCTGAAGGAGTTTTCCTATGTACAGTTTTAAATAGCATGAAAAGTAGCAGTCACTTCCGCATTGCTTTGTGATGCTGCCCTTTATTTGGAGATACTGATACATCTTAAAGAAGTGAAAATAAGACACCACATTTAAGAAGCATTTAAAAATAGACCATGCAGTCAGAACTTGTTCAAGAAGTAATCTACACTAAAAATTAAAAAAAAAAATTGGAGTACACAGATATTTTAGGAATAACATTTTGGCACATCAACTTTTATGAATATTTTCAGGGTGTACCTTTGCCACTCTTCCTTATGTGTGAGTTCCATTGAAATTGGTGGGACTTGCTCCTGAATAAAGCTTTGACAATGCTTTTCTCTAATATGACATCTTTTTCTTGAATGACCTCCTGGCAACCTTGTTCATAAGTCATATTTCTTCTCTGAGTAAAAAGTACCTTCCATCTGTTCTTAATCTGTGTTCCCTTTAACTTCTATTTTTGATTCCTTTTTTCTGTCATCTGTGTTGCATTGAAAATAGAGTTTCCGGCCAACTTTATTTATCCCCATGTAAGGGGTTGTAATTGTTGCAATAAATCTCCTTGCAGTCTTTTCTTTAAGCCTAGACAACCACAGTCATCAGGCAAAAACAAATGATGGAGGCAACAGCTTCTAATAAATTATTGAAGTTTTTACTTAGATGCCACTCTCTAGCCTGGCGTGGCTAATGCTTTCTTTTTTACTCCTTCCAGTGCTTAGCTTTACCAGCTGGGTTTCCTCTTTTTTATTCTCTACCTGGTGTTTACTAATCTGGTCTGTCCTACCAGCTGTTCATGTTAGTTTTGATGAAAGAATGGAACATTTTTTGGAGAAAAAGCAGGAGAGGAATTACTACAATGTCTCTTTCTGGTATTAATTTTTTTTTTAAATTTTTTTTTTTTTTTGCTTTTAATGCTGATTTCTCAGCATGCTGCTACTTTTTAGATAGAAAACCTCAGCTTCTTCCAAACCACTATGACAATGTGTGTTCCTCTTTTGTGGAAATTAACATATTCCCATTCCCACCAGACCATTTAAAGACACTCTTTTACTTTCTTTTCTTGATTGGGAGGGTGGAGAAGAAGAAAGAAGGCTCCTTCTCTGAATCTTTTGATCAGCAGAATAAAATCTAAGATTGAGACTTACCCTGTTTTTCAGAAAGTTTGAGTTACAGGAAACTAGGCAGAAGAAACAACATGTAAATCCATGTAGAGGGTTATGCAGAGTTTTTAGAACAAGCTCCTGAAAGCTTAGGTACCCTTTGTGTGGCACTGAACTCAGGCAGAGCCCAGGAACAACCACGAAGCCACTGATAAAATGAAAAGAATACATTCATTTCTGTTATTTCACAATCCGGGGCAACTCTGAAATAGCACCCAGACAGAGGAAATGCAACAGGAACACAGGCACCGAGGAGCTTATTCCTTGCTAGAAGAAGTGTGAGTGTAGCCTGCCACGGTGCTTTAATCTTTCTCACAGCAGGGCTAGAATCTCAAGCATATTCTCTAGGATGGCTTTGAATTTCGTAGACCTGTGTTACCTGAACACGAAAGGTTCTGCTTGTCAAGCACCCAAGACTAGGCAATGACTAGCATGAGTTAGGTGTTTTTCTACATCCCAGCTGCAAGGTCACTTGAGCATGTTTATAGTTCCTCCCCGCCAAGTCTTGCATTGTATTCTCACACCTTGCTGCTCTCAAAGGCACTTCATGCCGCTTACTCACTATAAATCATAGAATCATAGAATGATGTAATGGTCTGGATTGGAAGACACCTCAAAGATCATCCAATTCCAAGCCCCCTGCCAGGGACAGGGGCACCTCTCGCTAGACTGGGTTGCTCAAAGCCTCATCCAGCCTGGCCTTGAACACTTCCAAGAACAGAGCATCCGAGACTTCTCTGGGTAACCTGTTCCAGTGCCTCACCACCCTCACAGTAAAGATTTTTTTTTTGTTCTTGTATCTAATCTATATATACCTTCTTTCAGTTTAAAGCCATTACCCCTTGTCCTATCACTACATGCCCTCATAAAAAGTCCCTGTCTAAGTTTCTTGTACGCCCCTTTCAGGCATTGGAGAGTCACTATAAGGTCTTCCTAGAGCCTTCTCTTCTCCAGGCTGAACGACCTCAACTGTCTTGTCCTGTCTTCAAAGGAGAGTTGTTCCATCCCTCTCATCATCTTCATGGGCTTCTATTGGATTCGCTTGAACGTACCTATCCTCCTGAAGTCCAGAGCAGTGAGCTTGCTCTGCACCCTCCTCACTGCCCTAAAGATCTTGAACGTCACCATTCAGTGATCACTGCAGCCAAGGCTGCCCTTGAGCTTCACCAGCCCCTCGTTGTCAGTGAGCACAAGGTCTAGCATAGCACCTCTCCTTGTTGTTGTCTCTGACTTGAAGAACAGAAGTTATCATCAATGCACTCCAGGAACCTCCTGGATTGCTTATGCCCCTCTGTGTTGCCCTCCCATTGGGTATTGGGACAGTCAAAGTCCCATATAAGGACCAGGGGCTCAGAGTGTAAAGCTGTTCTTATCTGAAATAAAAACTGTGGATTTGAATATGGGTAGAGTTTAGACTTAAGCAATTAACTTTCCCCTTAGAAATTATATTATAACAGATGTGATAACGTGTTTCTTTGGTAAATTATTTGTAAACCTGCTTTATTTTTCTTATGCTGCCATCACAGATTGGCAAATGTTACGTGAGACTTAGGCAAGGTTTAATGAAGGAAACATGCTAATTTTTATTGAGCCAAATTATGAGGTTCTCATTAATTTTAACTCTTACTGTGATCATTGAGGTTAACAGAAATAAGGGCTAGCTAAAAATTCAGTCTCCTTCATCGTCTCACAAACATTACTTTTTCCTTGTTGATCGTGGTAGGAGAGATCGTTCTGTGTTGTACTTATCCACACTGAAGTACTCAAAGGAAACTGAGAAGCTCTAGTTAGAATGGGGAAGATGTATGATTTTTTTGGATGTTGTGCTGTGTCACAAAATAATCTGTCGATATGAAAAAACTCTATAATCTAAAATAAATAGAAGTTGTCAACAGTTCCACTTAAACAAAGCAAAGAAATATAGACAATTGGACCAAATATATCTGTGTTTCTTTACAAATATTAAAAGTCTGGGAAAAAAACGTCAGTGTTAAAGTTGCTGCTTATAATTGAGAATGTTAATGTAATAGGCGCATTAGAAACTTAGTGGAAGAAAAACAATCAATGCAACAGGCTAATATCAGTGGCAAATTACATGAGAAAGACAGGTAAATTCCTGCCTGTCAAAGAGCAGAGTTTTTTGCCTTGAAGAGTACTTAAAGTCAAATCTCATAGATTACCTATGTCATAGAAGGAAGGATACCCTACAGATTGAAATTACGAGATTAAATAAGGAAAGAAGAACTGTAGCAATGCAAGACTGTACTACAATATTAGGACTGTAATAGTGACTATCCTGCCTAAATGGTGACATTGTCTGTGGCAACCCAAGCAAGATCAAACAGGGCTTGAAGGCAGGAAATACAGTAAGAGTAGGGAGACGTCGTTTACTAAATTGAGATAGGCTAAATGGTCTAGGGGGTTGATTCTGAGTAAAATGTTAAATTTTATAAAAGATTGCTTATACAAGGGCTATTTGTTTATCTTGAAAAAAAAAAGAAAGCAATTCTAAGTAACTCTAGGACTTGGTCTTAGGCAATGATAGAAAGATTTGGTTCAAAATACAGCTCGAACCTGTCTGTGACAGCAACTAGCATACTTAGATGCAGTGTTCTTGAAATTACAAAAAAAAAAAGAGGGGGGAATCTCCCATGGTGATGTTTAACTTCAAAGAATAAACTACAGAAAAATGTGAAAACTGTTGAAAGCAAGCCAAAAATTAAAATGTTTATAGGAATCATGAGAATTGTTTAAATATAGAATCTCACTGCAAGTTGACTTCCAGAAAAAGGCTTTAAAAGACTAAAAAAAAGGTTTGCATAGCTAAGCAGTGGGGTGAAGGAGTATCAAGATCTCTCTTATTAAAAAAAGACTTTTTTATTAGAAGTAAAAGCACTTTATTGAAGTTGAAATTGTGCCTAAATGAAAAAAAAGAAAACATAAACAAGTTAAACATATAAATAAAATAAGGCAGGCCAAAAGAGATCATGAAGAACAACTTAGCAAAAACTACTAGTAAAGCTATTTTCAGGCTTTCCTTAGATAGGTTAAATCCTGACAGAAAATGGGGGGGAGGTATTTTAACTTATGTATGCAGACGTGACTTGGAGTTACAATTGCAATTCCTAAAAAAAAAATATCCCCCACTGTATTCAGTAGAGGACAAAAAAGCAATTGATGTTTGAAAAAGTTTAAAAATTGAATCAAGAACAAAACAGCAAACATCACTGCTCCCCTACAAAAACCTGTCATACGCCCACATCTTGAATCCAGTTTGCACATTTTGCCTCTTCTCAAGAAAGAGACCTCTTGCAGGATAATCAGCGGTGTGGAACAGCTTGTCTGGAATGGCTTCCATAAAAGTCGCCACTACATAAAGTTGGGCTTTTCAGTCTGGGAATCAGAGGGTGGAGGAAGGATCTGTGATGGTATGTTTGGCCCAGAGAAAGTAAATGAGGAACAACGTGCCCTGTTCACCAAATTTTTCACCCAGTGCACGGTGCATCTGCCATTGGAAAGCTCTGTACAGCAGAGTCTTTTGCGTACTACTGGTTGCATACCGGCTCAATGCTGGGTTTCTTCTATTCCTCCTCATCCCAACATGTGACCTCTGAAGTAGATGGTCCTGGGAAAAGACTTTATCCATGCTTTCTAGCTGTTTTATTTAAAGAAGATTATAACTGGCCTTGAAGGAGAAGATTTGGGTTTAAGCATTTTGCCACCAAACTGGCTTATTTTGGTTTCAAGGATTTCTTTGTTTCTGTTTTTAAAACAGTGTAACGTCTTTGGAATACACACGTAAACATGTAATTCTTAGATGCTGGTGTCATTCTGTGTCTGGTGTAATTTCAGCGGAAGAATTTCTGCAAAATTTTGAGAATATGTGGCTACATCTCTGAGAACATTTTAGTAAGTTTCAGTCAATCTAATCTGGAATCTCCACATAACTAAAAGTCAAATTGATTTTGCTGGTCCTTTATTCTTTTTTCTTCATATTTGTTGCACTATTCTGGTTTTCATGGAATTAGTGCAAATTACATTTATTTCAGTGCAAAAGTGATAAGGCCATAAGGCCTTCTGTAACTTTCTTCTTTTTTTTTTTTTGTTTTTTTTTTTTTTTTTTTTTGCCTCCCTCTTCTGTTTTCTCAGAGCAACACTCGATTCAGCTTCAGTACTGCAAACACATGATTGGCCCCTTTTGATTTTAATGAGGACATATCTCTTCAACAGTTATTAGCCTTGAGTCCTTCAAATAACTAACTGTATAAAAGAAATTGTAAGCCTTGAGTGAAGAGTTGAAGGGAGGATGTAGAGAAAATTAGCCAATATGTTGAAGTAATTTTCCAGCAGTGGGCAGACTGCATAGATCTGTGCTGCTGCTTGTATGAAAAACATGTGTTCTGCTACAATTCCATCACCATAAAATCAGAAGAGACCATTTTGATAATTTACTCCAAGCTATATGATACTGAATATCAGCATTCCTTGGTTTAACTATGAACTAGGTACGTTTTTTTTAAGAAAAATGACTAAATTAAGTTTTAAAATTGTTGCAGTAGGAAACTTACAATACCTGTGGTGACAGACTGTTAACTGTTTTAGGCAGCTTTTATCCCATTTAATATCAAACCAAATGCCTCTGACGCATGCTGTATACAAAATATTAATAGTTTGTAAGTCATAAGTTGGTTTTCATAGAGTCAATAACATGGGGTGTAGCAAAGAGAGAACGTCTATTTTATGTCCAGTAAGGCAGAACAGTGGACGTGAAGTCTGTAATTCCCATTGAAAAGTCACTGAAGGGCAAAAATTTCTGGTGTGACCACTGCTGTCAGCCCAAATAGGAACGTAAAGACAAATGCTGGAACATTTTTTTGAAATATCAACAGAGACTTTCCCAGGAGCCGGAGTGAGGCACACGGAAGAAAGACGTTCTACCTCTGTCATCTCCTGCTTATTATTTTATTAATTAGCTTCTTATGTATTGCTGGTAATTCTGGAATGGCTTGAATAGGCGACACAAAGCTAAAGCATAGCTGAAGGCCAGCTCCTGTCCTTCTAACACAGAGTTTTGGTAAGGTGAGATGATAGGAAAGACTCCAAGTGAGAAATTGTCTTTGGAAGTTTTTGCTAACAGATTTTTGGATACAGAGGTACCACAAGAGGCAGAAAAATTAACATTAAGGTAGATCTGGGAATAGATCACTTAATATAATTGTATTTTCTCATATGGTTATGTTCTTTTGATTGTCATTTCATGTAGTACTGGAAAGAACTGACTTTGTAATGCACAAAATGTGGATGTTGAGATCTCACTGTGGAAGGCTATGTCACAGCCTAATTGTTACTTTTTTTTCTCTGTCATTTCTTTGTACAGGTGGAAAACGTTCGGTTACTTGATCGTTTATCATCAAGAAAAGCTGCACTGGGAACCTTGTATTTAACTGCTACCCATGTCATATTTGTGGAGAATGGTTCTGAAACTCGTAAAGAAACCTGGGTACGAATTTTTGCTTTTTCACTTAGCTGAAAGTGCCTTGTACTTTATTGATGGTGCTTTGAAAATAAGTCGTATAACAGTTTAAACATAGTAGATTAGTTCATATGGATGCTTTTATAACTTCAGGGCATGTGAAATTCCAGCCTGGTAATTTTTGAAAGTATTCCATGGATTCTGGTTATTGCAACATAGCAAGAGGAGTAGAAGAGTCTTCATGGTACGAATACCAGATGTGATCGACCAAGGAACAGCTGCTGTAAACTACAGTGTTGCTGCTATACTTCAGGCAGAACTGTACGGGTCAGTCAAAGAGTAGATTTCTGTCTCAACATTTCTCATCAGGTGCTAAGCCTCAGAAATCACAGATGCAGGACCCAGGACCCATTGATGCTATTGTTCTCTGAAGACTTATCCCCGTGGCTTTAAGTGACTCGGGGAGTCCCCTTATCAAGGGAGTCATAATTTCAGAGTTAGCAGGCAACATCATTGGTGATTCACATCCGGGAATTGATTTTCTCTCGTGTATCATTTGTAGGCAAGCAGCTTTGTGTACACTTTCTAGTAACTGGTCAGCTATGCCTGGTATTGCCAAGGGGTCTCCGCTATGCAGAGGGTTTAACTCTCCAGCCCAGTAAGCAGCACGCTGAGTTAAGGACCCTGGAGCCTGGCGATCACCTGTTGTTAAGAAAACTCCATGGCCCCAATAACCCTCGGCCTCCTTTTCGCCCAATTGAATTTGGTCACCCCCAGTTAAAGACACAGCCACACATATTCTGTTTCACGTTCTTTGATAAGACACCCATATTCCTTTTTCAACTTTGCCAGTTCAGTGGCAGAATAGGGTGTTTCCTTGGTGCTCATATGGGGGTCTGTATCTTCATCACTAAGATAAGAAAATTCAGTTTTGATTAAGGGTCTTAAGAGAGGGGGATTTTTATCAAGTTTTCTCATCTCTTCCAATTCCTTTTGTGGATACATCAGGTTAATTTGATGGATAACCTTTCCAGGTGGATAACCTTAACAGATCCTGATGATACTGTGTCCTGTGAACTAGTGTTATGTGAATTAGTGGTACTGATAATGCGATTTACTTCAAGAGCAACCCTTAACGAATATTTTTTCTTCTTTGCGCTCTAATTCCTTTTCCAGATTGGAAATTGTTACTTGTTGACAGTGCATCAGGTTTTCTAAGGATTCTATGATTTTTTTTCTTCATCACTGTGCTGCCTAGGATGGTCTTTAATGGCTGCGACCAAACTAGCACCCAAAACAGAGCAGACTATTGCCCTGTTTTTCCCTGGTTGTAAAGACTTAACCTTAGCCTCATTCTGCAATAAAGAAATTTGGTCCATTATACTCTGCAAATTTTTCCAGTTCTCTTGAGCCCAATCCACAATAAGAGAGGGTCAAGCACCACGGCAAAAAATGCAAAAAATAAATCTCTATCATTAACCAACTGAGAATCTCTATTCTCCTGTTTTTCAGTAATCATTTTTCCTATCCTGACTCAGAAACGAAACAATCTCATAACCGTCTCAGAAACAACAGCAAAAACCAACTCAAATCCACTTGAGAAGGTTAGATACCTGCCAATGGCACTCTTACTCTTTTTCAAGTGTCACTAAAATAAAAATTCAACTCCCCTTTTTTGCGCTCTAAGTTCCGATAGCTGGAATCCCAATAGAGTCCTCAAAAAAAGAGTTTGGAGGACTTTTTACCCCTCTGACTCTATCAGAATCCTGTCTGTGATGCCAATTTATGTCACAATCCGCTCATAAGCGTATGTGTGATGGTTCTTTTCAGCTCTGATCTTGGATTGCAAAAAGAAAGCAAAGCAATAATTCAACAAGTCAATTCCATCCTCTTTTGGTCCCACTACTGCCTCCTGATTCTTATTATAATGTTTCATCACATCTGATGCAGTATTTAAAATTATATTAGGACTGTCATTCTGCCAGTGAGGAGGCCCACCGTTTTAGCCTTATCTGACTGATGCTGGTTCATCTTTTTACTGGACAGATAAATGAAAAGAGCTCCTTTTCTGACAAAAGCTAGCTTACATAGAAGCAAATAAACAAAAGGCTTTGACAGCACAACTAGGCTAATGTTTGAGCAGCTGAGACACTTCAGTGCTTTGTTGTCTGTAGGTGATGTATTGGGCACTGCTTGAGCCTGAAGCTGGAGATAGGACAAAAATAAAAAAGGATGTGTATGGGGATTTTCTCTAACAGTAGTGGAAGCTACTTTGCCTACCCTTCCATGTCATTCTAAATAATTATTTTTATTCCAAAAGATTTAAATCACTTGGCATAACCATTTTCAATTCTCTTACAGGTTCTTCACAGCCAAATTTCCTCTATTGAGAAGCAAGCCACCACTGCCACTGGTTGCCCATTGCTGATCCGCTGCAAGAACTTCCAGGTCATCCAGTTGGTAATCCCTCAGGAACGAGATTGCCATGACATTTACATATCTTTGATACGTCTGGCACGACCAGGTATGGGAAGGAAACTGGCACAAAAGTCAGTTCTCATCCTGAGGAGGGAGAATATAATGGAAGAAATGTAACTCTGCATCTTTGTCATCTGCAAGTTCAGAAAAAAGACTTCATTAGAGATGTGGTACGAGAAAAGTTCTCTGAGCAGACAAGCATAATAAAAGAATCACTTCTGGAACAATGAAGAAAGAACATTATAGCAAGTAGTTCATTCCATAAAGTATGACATTAACTTTTGTTTAGAATAATACTCTGGGGTATCATGGGCCACAAAATATATCATAATGGATACCTTGTGTAGATGTGAATTTGGGAAAATACTGACAAGTCTCTAAATCCAGGGATATTCAACTTCCCACAATGACAAAAAACATACAATATATTTAGTGGACATGTCAAGATTTGAATTTTCCCTTTCTGTGCTGTGCATAAATTTCTTAAAGCAGTGAAAGGCTTTGCAGCAGGTAGTTGATTTATTCCACTAGACTGCCTGCTTTTTTCTGCCTGCTTTTTTCTGTTTTGAATGTGCCCTTTTTTTGAATTCCTGAATTCAGATCAAGATCATTTTGAAACGTTTCTTCTTATAAATGAAAATCCAAATATTGCTTTGAAATCCAACATCTGATCCTCTGCACTGTAGCTGCTCTCCTAAGAAGCAGCTGACAAAGCTTCTAGATTGTTTATCTTAAATGATAACTGTAGAAATACAACACCAACCTCCATCCTTTTATTATTTTAACAGTATGCAAAGAAAATGTTTACCACAGTCTCTACAAAGCTGACAACATTGGCTTTAATTGTTATCTTGCTAGGAGAACATCAATTTTATCTACTGTTCAGAAGGGTAAAAAAATCACAGGAGCAGCCAGCACAGCTAATGAGCCTTATAGAGTATCTTCCGTAATTAGGCTAGTAGTGGTAACATGCGACTGCCACAGCTATAACTGTGATGCAAAATGAAAGTAATCTGAGAAATATAAAAGCAATGAGACAAATTCAGTCAATGCTTCTGCTTGATGTAAATCTAGAGGAATTCTGTGGACCTCGGATGCAAGTATGTGTTTATGCATGCTGGAAGGAACACGATTCTGGAGCCAGGAGGAGGTGTGCGTGCTGCTTTGCCCCAAAACGGCACACTTGATACAGGCATATCGAATGACAAAGGGAAGAGTAGCTGTGGACCCTGCATACAACTTCAGTGGCAGACTGCAGTGGACAAGAAGAGTTAAACAAAGAAGGTGTGATAAGAACACCACAGAATTAGCTCTTTGTATAGTTCAGCTGCACAGCAGTTTTCCTGCTCCTGTAAACTATCCAGTCTTCATGTAAGACTTCTCATTTAAAATCAGAAGGCTCCAATTGCAAGTTAAACCAAATGTACCCTGAAAGTGCTCTGCTGTGCCATTTTGTCTGGGCACAAAGGTGTATGTTTTTTTGCTGATACAGTTACTCAGCATTAGAATGTATTAGAATGTACTTCATAAGGAGAAAAATCGACTTCTTCAGGCTCTGTTTTCCATTCTCTGCATGTTCTTTTCATTCATTCCACCATAGCCAAACCTGAGTGAAGCCAATGTTGTATACTGGCTTAATATATTCTATGCTATCTGATGTCTTAGTTATAGTAAAAGAGCAAATTTGTGTTTGATTTTATTCTTGCTGGTTATTAATAGCATTTTAATAAGGTCAAGCTGTCAGCTGAATTTGGCTTTTTTGCTTAATTAAGCCATTTTGTGAAACAATCTGACCGTAATAGTTATTACAGGTGTGATAGCAGGACTGTTGACGCTTATGGCAAAATGACTATGAAAGATTGATGAAGGTCAAAAACAACTGTTGGCAGATTAGCGGTGCAAACAGAGACTATGGAGTGAGCTGTGATTTTTTTTTTTTTTCAGAGGCTGTAAGTACTGGCGAAGAATTGATAACAGAGCTTTAAGGCATTGACTATTAATACTTGAATATTTTTGTTGCCACCTATAGATACCATCATGTAATAATACTCATAATAGTGAGTCAGACTTCTGTCATAAGTAACCTGAGTGTATTTTTAATAGGTGAGTTTTTAAAGGCTTCTAATATACCTGTGAGCAACAGGTCCAGTTAGAAAGAAAATCCAGATTCTTCTGACAACCAAATAGTGAAAACAAGAGCTCAGATTGCTACTCAGAGCATCTTATTAGAAAGAACTCAGATTAGATTTATGGATTATGCTAAAATTTAATATTAGCAGATGAGAAATAAACCAAACTGACTTCCTAATCTGTGCCAGGACAGAAATTTGAAATTAGAAAACACAGAAAGAGTTTAAACTGTCAGACAATGTGCAAATCATTCTTTTCTTTCTCCTTACTTGTGACTTTGTTGACTTTCAGTTCTTTCCTGACAGTTAACATGAAATTTTCTTTCCTTAGGCTCATCATTTTGTGCATGTGTGTGTACACAATCAATTTAATGAGATTTAAAAAAGCAAAACATAAATTAAATCTTTAGAAGACATTCAAAATAAAAGACTGTTGAAAATGCTGGAAGCCTTGTTATTAGTAGTATTGTAGTTGGTTTTGTTGTTGTTATTTTTATATCTAGTAGTTCCTTACTGTAGTGTTTTAAGATTCTGCTTATTAGGTACAGATTATTAGACAAGAAAGTATAGTATTGTAATTCACTGATCTTGTTAAAATTATATAGTGAAGCACCTGTATCAGTGTGGAACTATGAAATCAAAGAGAACCTAATTTATAATTTACTTCAGTTGTGAAGTTAAAGGTTTCTGTTGGTCAGAAAGTTTTATGGAACTTAGAGCAATAGGATGAAACATGCCCTCATGACATAACAATATCTTAATTATCAATGTGAACGTTAATTTCAAGCTATATGTGGAGTAATTATTTGTATCAGTGACAGCTGGCATTTAATGGCAATGTTGGTCACCAGGATTAAGATGCTCATTAGAATGAATATTCATGCTCCTAAAAAAACCTTCACCACTGCAACAAATGCAAGTAACAAAACATCTATTCTTTCAAAGTATGCTAGAAAATAGTTACAAGTGAGAACATAGGCTTTGTATAGCAAAGTGTACTATTTTGAAAGAGAAGCTACATAAACAATAATAGCAAATTTTGGTTTTGAAGTGTGTTTTCAAGATGAGACAGTTGAAGTGGTTTACTGTTTTGTTTTGTTTGCTTGGTGTTTTTCAGTGAAATACGAAGAGCTGTATTGTTTCTCATTCAATCCAAAATTAGATAAAGAAGAACGAGAACAAGGCTGGAAGTTTGTGGACCTCAATGAAGAATACAATCGGATGGGTATTCCAAACAACTATTGGCAGATTAGCGATGTAAACAGAGACTATGGAGTGAGTTGTGATGGTTTTTTTTGTTACAGAGGCTGTGAAGTGAGTCACCAGTTCTGACTGTGGACTGCTAAAGTGCTTACGTGCAGGATCCCTTTGTGCTCGGTGCTGTACACATACATAGTAAGGTGCAGTTGTTCCACTCTTTCACATAAAAAGGCGTATAGAAAGGATGTATGTTTGTTTAATACATGTGGAAAGTAAGCACAGAAAGCTTGTACACAGCCAGTTTTATACATTAGTGCTTATCTGCCTGGGGAGAAGTTTAAATCATACCTAATGTTCTATGTCTGAATGATAATTTTCCTGACATGAAGGGTTATGTAAAATTACTACACAGTCATTTTAAGGAAAAAATACTTTAAATAATGAATTTGGCAATATTTTTTCCTCACTGGCTATCCTCACAATCCTTTTGAACCCTCCGTGTTTGACTGTTAGTGCTTTTCACAGTCATTTGACAGATTATATCTCTTCCTAGCTGCGTGCTGTCCCATCTAATTCAGTCTTCCATTATTGAAGTCCCTCAAATGTTAACTATTTGTGAGAAATAATAACCAAAGTATATTTGAAGCAAGTTTGTATGTGCATTTTGTTGGCTCTGTTGCTGAAACATATACATGTTAAGGAAGTTCTCAGAGAAGACCGAGTGTGCTCTCAGGGTTTGTTTTCTTTTTGTTAAAACACGTGGAAAAAGTGTTTGACCTTTTTTGAGATAAAGTGTAGGAAATATGGCATTATGCATATAACCCAGTTTGCCATAGCAGTGTCTATGACCATAAGCCCTTTCTTTCTTTTCCTTTTTCCTTCATTACATGTGTCTGATTCTCTCAAAACATAATTTCTTCCTGGGTATCCTAGTGTCTTCAGTCATCTCAGAAAATCCCAGGGAGATACTGGATATCCTTTTGATCCTAGCCAGAACACCACAGTATGAGAAAAAGGAAGTTAGACCAGGGCCCCATTTGTGGTTCCACTTGTCTCCAGAGAGACTTCTGGGCTTTTTTCTGTAGGCTTATTGCGTTCCTTTCAGAAGTGGTAGGCATCATCAGGGCTCCTTGCCTTTTGGTACCCTCATTTCATACAGACTAATTTATTAATTATATTATAATTATAATATAAATTATAATATAATTATTATTAATTAATATTAATTATAGGTCCCCATTTTTGTCCTTTTTTTTTTTTTTTTAAGATCAGATTTACTAGACAAATTTGGCTCTGTAGTCCCTTCCCATCATAAATGAGGGGTGCTTGAGACCTTCACCCACTCCCATCCTTACTTCCAAATTCTACTACAGAAGAAATTGTAGTTGTATATAGAACCTTGCCATACACGATGGATCTTTTCTGGTATGAATGTATGTTGCATGTGTCTATTCTCAACAAAGCATGAATTAACATTTGGAAACAGCCCTTCAATGCTTCTGCTTCAATTTTGGCATCTGTAAGTTAAAATTAATACTTTCCAGCTTCAAAAGACTGTATTGAGAAATTGCAGTGATGTGTATACAATAATAATGGAATATTCCCTGAGATTAGAGTTCCTTAGTATTTTGGTTTTGCTGTGGAGATGGCTAATGCTGCTTGTATTTTGTACACCAAATAAGCAGAATTTCCTTTCACAGGTCTGTGACTCCTATCCTACGGAAGTGTATGTACCAAAGTCTGCAACTGCACACATCATAGTGGGGAGCTCTAAATTTCGGAGCCGAAGGCGTTTCCCAGCTCTTTCCTACTACTACAAGGATAACAATGTGAGTGTGAATTTGTAGCTTTGAAGAGTTTACTTATTTTAGCCTTGCTTTTAAAATTCTTCCAGTGAGGTTTCACAAGAAGAGATCAGTGATTATTGTATACAATAAAGAAGATGGGTTAGTGCAGTCTGGTTAGTGTGGTTTGTGCATATGGACACACTGGAATTATGTTTAGTTCAATAACAGGCATTTAGTGCAGTCATTTAAATCCAGCTTCATCATCCAGTTAACACAAAAAATTGTAATCCTTGTATCGCGGAGTAGTACAAGGGGTCCTGACACATGGGTGGCAGGAGAGTGAAGGCAACTTAGCAGGTGATTGGGAGGAGGACAGAGCAATTCAGCATCTGGTAACCACAGCCTGAGAGCAAGGCTAGGAAAAGGGTTGGGAATGCTGGGGAAAATACCTTCTTTTCAGTTTGGAGGTTGGCATAAGTTGTCAGCTAATAGAGCAATGTGCAGGAGTGGGGTAAGGTTTGCGATGGAACAGCTATGGTAACAGCGGTTTGGGAAGGTCTGCTGCGGGAGACAGGTGCCACTCATGCAGTCTATCATACCCCAAACATTCCCATAGTTCTTTAGTACTGACAAGTTTGATGATGATGTGACAGCTTTCTCTGTGTCATACAAGATCTGTGCACATATGGTAAGATCAAACTCTGGAACTATCTGTTGAGTTGCTGCAATAGCAAAAGTTGACCTTATCCATTGCCCTACTCTTAAACATAGCCCAAGAAATTTCGTAGACGTGCATGCTTATCCTAAGCAGTTGGCCTCAGTCAGCAGGAGGTGGTCTCTTGATGGATGTCGTGGGTAGTGATTGCCACTTAATGATATCTAGTGGTCACTAAGTCAGATTATCTTTCTAGTTTGTGGTTCTGGCAGTACAGCTGTTTCTAAAAGAAGCTAAATAGCATCTTAACCCCAAGCCTATCTTGGCAGACAAGCCATTCTCTCATACTGGTGCCAGCACATACCTCAGCCATTTGGGCCCCCAGAATAATGTAAAGTGATGGGCTCATACTTTCCTGAATCCTAACCTTCATCCACAACCCAAAAAGTAACCATAATCTCGAGGTCTTTACCTGCCTCGTGTATGGTACATTATAGATAAGGGAGAAATGTCTTCCTTCTATTAAAGTGACGGGTTGTGGATATATTCATAGGTACCTTTTGCTTCATGCAAAGGAGGTATAAGCATATATTAAATCACTGGAACATGCGCTCATCAGCAGGCAAGACTCTAGATAACTAGTAATCTGCTTGCAAAAAGTACTAATAAAGTATGAGCAGGTTTTCATGCAATTCAGGGTTTCTGTATTAATCTATTGATCTATGTTTTACTGACTAACTACTGATAGCTCAAAGACTTGGCTGAAAATGAGCATGTCCCTTCTCACAGTAGTAAATAATCTGTAGGGCAGTCTGTGTTGGTCACAACTCAGCAGGCAGATTCTCTTTGTGCTTATGTTCAGTGGAAAGTGCATGTGTTGGCCCCTTACCCTCTGAAGATCTAGTGGCCCTCTGCCTAGCAGAAATAAAATACTCTCTGCTCGCCCATTTCACATTCATTTTTCTTCTTTTCCAATTCCTTTAGCAGGTCGGTTCCTAGTGGGTCTGCAGAGAAACTCTCTTGTCTTCTTCAATAGCACTGATTAATACCTGTACTTATCGGTACATCAGGCTGCCTGACCCACTTCCCATGCAGTAAGGTCTTTCTCCAGAGGCAGTGCTAGAAGCACACACACACACACACACACCCCTCCATGATCTAACTGTGATATGCATTTGCCTTTTCTTGGTCTCAGAATATCTCAGGCTGCTTAGTAAAGCATGTATTGGTGCAGGTTGGGTATTCTCAGTATCATAACCGATAAGTGTGAGCGACAGTACAAAAGGACCAATTCTTTATGTTATATCAATGTTCTTGTAATTGCAATGTTGTACTCTAGAGACCACCTTTCAAGAGTTATTCCAAATCAGGGAAATACTATGTTTAAAATAGCTCTAAAACTTGGAATCAAGACTAGACTTGGACCAATGGGGTTGTTTCAATATTTTCTTGCCTTTTAAAATTAATTTACCCATTCTGCCCTTCCCACATAGCTGTACCCCTATGCAGACATCTAATGAGCTGGTTTTGTAAGTGTGTCTGGATGCTAAATAATTCTGCTTAGTAACTATATTGAGGTTTTTTGTTTGTCTGTTTTTCTGCAGGCCTCCATATGTAGAAGCAGCCAGCCTTTATCTGGCTTTAGTGCTCGATGCCTTGAGGATGAACAGATGCTGCAGGCAATTAGAAAAGCAAATCCAGGAAGTGATTTCGTATATGTTGTTGACACTCGACCCAAAGTAAGTACATTAAATTTCTTGCACGTTGCAAAGCTGAATTTGGGCTGAATACATTAGGGAAGATGCACAGCCCTACTGACTGACCATACTTCTGATCTTAGTTGCACCTGTTGAACTCCACCGGTAAATCAAGATTTATCGGGGGAATTTTAACTATGAACCTTGCCCACATTTTTATCTTTAGATTATTTTTTTTACAGTGAGATTTTGTCTTTTTTATTCTTTAACAAAATACTAAGGAGTCAAAAAATAAATAACTTGAAATAGTAACAGTTTCCACACACGCAGGAGCCACCACTAACTATATTACTGATGAGGTTATTGAAAAATAATTCCAATTGTAAATCTGTATTTACTCTATTATTGCTTGTAATGCTGCAAACATCTGCCTGCTTGTACTAAAATTTTCTGTCCTGCAAGTGGGAAAATTTCAACAACCTGTGAAGAGGAAACTACATTTACTCAGGCTAGAAGAACTGAGGAGACCTTCTTTGAATATCTCCAGCACTTTTGTCTTTTCAAGAGAGAATCTGAACTATGGTGAATAGTGATCTCATATGTGATGCCATATCTTTATAACTTACTAAAATCTTCAGCCCAGATAAAAGCTTTAGAAAAATTATGCTGTGCAGAAACACATGAAACTCAGTAATGATCCAGAAGATGTTAGAAGCTAACAAAACATCTCCAAATTCAGTGTGCTAGCAAACAGCCCAAGGTGATGGGGACTAGATAGGCTTCAGTACTTGGAGGTGGGAGCAGAGATACGTTCTTTCACATATTATCAGGGCTTTGCCTACTGAACTTAACAAAGCATCTGAAGAATAGGACTTGAAGGGGCGTATCTCCACAAAATCCCTAGTACATAAGATGGACGAAAAGATAAAATGAGAGCAAAGGCTTGAGGAAAAGAAGGCTGTTTCAGCATCTTGAAACTGGTGACAGAGCCTGAAAGGGCAAGGTGACTAAAGCTGAGAAACATGAGGAATGGACCAAAGAAGGCCAAATTTGGCAGAACTGGAGAAGAAACAAGGAGCCTTCTGGTTCGCAGTTCTCTGAAGACCTCGGGGCTGGTGAGAAAGTGCTGAGTACTCACAGCTGAAATGGGAGACAGCAGTCAGAAAATCAGGGTGCTGAGATGTCTTGTTGCAGTCTGTAATCTGGTGACAACTTTGACCTTCAGTTCCCTCTATTTTTATTCAGAAGACCAAGATGGTACCACCTTACTTGTGGTCCTGAAAAAAATGAATGAGCACTAGGAAAAGATTGGTACGCCCGTGTTTGAAGCAGGCTTTGGAAAGGAAGTACAGATCTGGTTGCCTAAATAATGCTTGTTTAACAGTTTTCTGTTTGTACTAATATTTGCAGTTTAGCATTTCCTGGCCATTGATATTGGCACTCTTCCCTAGTTAAGGAGGTCGCTCATTGATAGGACTTATTACTAAGCACTTACTGACTTAGCTATTAATGATGTTATGCCAAGGTAATAACAGGAAGGTCTCATCCTGTAAACTTTTCTGGTAAATTACTTCAGTGAGACACCTCCTGTGTGCAGTGAAAAAAACCTGTTCCCTAAGTGGAAAGTGAAATTGGCTTGCTCAGTCATGAACGACTGCGTATTTCCAGCAACACTGGCTTTTTCAGGAACCAGTCAGGAGACAAAGACTGTTTGTTTTCATTGAACTTCTCTGGAAGAAAAGGGTTTTGAGATAAAGAAATTTGTAAACACAGATTCTTAGTTCTCTCTCTTTGCACAGCAAGAATGGACTGTTTTAATAAAGCTTTTGTGATCCTAATTGCCACATAGAGTCTTGTTAAAATTTTGTGGCTCCTAAAGCATATATAAATCTAAAGCATGTAGAAGGTGATAGGTATCATTGCAAGCTGCTCCTGGCATTCCTCAGGAAGCCTTTAACAGACATAAAGGTAAGATACCAAGTCTTGTGCAAGGCTTCCTATTACTCTAGGAGGCTAAAAACCTACCTGTCTCTTTTTTCATCAGAACTGGTTTCTTGTAAAGATTCTGAATATTGGTGGGCCCTTCAGTTCAGCATTCCCAAATGCTCTTCATATGCTGTCCCTCATTGTGCTTGATAATCTTAAAAACAAAAGCTTTGGCTGCAGAAGAAAGATTTACTTCCACTTCGTCTAAATATACCGAGATGACCATACGCAGAGCTTTACTTAGGCTCCCGTCTTTCTTCATTTTTTCCTTCCTTTATGTGTTGACAGAAGCAGCTATATAAACTTACTGCTTATGAGTAAAACAAATTAGTTCTATAACTCATTGAAGCAAAACAGGACTCGGTTATCCTGTACATTAAGGAAGATGCCAGGGAATCTGTCAAGTGAGGTCTGTTTCCTTTAGAGGTTGTTGCCTCATACTCACTGGGATTAAGCGAGGACAGGCACAATTTAGAGAGCTTTACAACTACTTTAAGAGCAGCAGATGGAATTTTGGTAGGTGATGTGGAAAACTTGTTAGTAAATATTGTGGCAGCTGCGAAGTTTGGCAACTGACAATATTTAAAATAAATGAGTGTCAGAAAGCCTTGCAAACTTAACCTTATATTTATTTGCTTTTAAAGAGGGCTATTTCAGACTGTCTTAATAAAAGATTTCTGTGATAAAATTGCTCTGTGGCAGAGTCAGTTAATAGCATTTATTATACTGAGGACTCGGTCACTTAGGGGCCAGACATTTTTCATTTAGGGTTCCAGGGTTTGTGGTGGCTTAGACTCATGCATGCAGATCTTTCTTCCTGGAGCTATGTGCTTTTACAGAGAGAGACTGCTTCATTTTGCTTATATTACAGCACTGATGTCTGCTTCAAAAAAGAAAGATTAGGATTCAGCAGATAATTTGTATCTTTCCAGCAAGTCACACTGAGGACCGTGTCCTTAAAGGACATGCTGTTCACAGGCTGTATCTTTTACTTTTATTGTTCACGGGTAGTCAAAACATTAGCAGACTGCTGGTTGATAGACAAGTAAATTGGTTTCGCCTGCACTTCCTCCTGAACTGCATTCTGCAAGTTAAAATAAGTTTTACGCAAGACTTGAGTAAATGAAAAATGCTGGGGTTTTGCCTAGATTCCTTCTGTTGTATCATGAAACTAATGTCACGTTTCAATTCCTAGGTGGTCCACAAATGTTAACTGTTAATAATTATAAATGTTAATATTCCTATTGCCAAGTTCAGATCATGGGAATGGATGCATTAGAAAGTATGAAAATGGGAAAAAGATCCTCTGTCTTCATATATTAAATTGAACAGAATAAAAGAACTGAAAAGCAGTCTCGCCTATCCATTTTCTTATGTATCTAAAATGAAATTATGATGGTATGAAAAGCTTTTAGTGTTTAGTTGTTACCTTTGAAAGTTAAGAGGTCAAATTTAGTTCATGTAAATGTATTTTGACATATGGCATTAAAAAAATGAGACTTTTTAATCTTAGATGGTGACAAATTGGAGCAATCACTCCTACTCAATTGCATGCATTTGGCTCCAAATTAAAATTGAATATAGGGAGAATCTGTGTTTGCAGTGGAGGAAACACATTTTTGTATGTCCCATGATGCCACTAGCTGAAAATTGAATTATTTTGTTGTGAATTTCAGAAGGGACCACAAAAGTACAGCAGATCAACACCACTTCCTGTGATGTTGGGAATTAAATGGGAATCAGAGTTACCTGCATAGCCCTCTATCCCCAAAGGCAGTGCCCAAGAGATACTTTCTTTTGATTTTTTTTCATGAGCATTGGCTCACTGCAATGAAGATGAGTCACTTTTTGTCTGTCTGGTGCTTGATAAGGTCTCTCAAAGCTTTGTTAGTGCCCACCAGTGTGGATTTGCAATATCCTTTGCTATTTAAAACTTAGCTTTTACCTGAGTGGAAGCTGTTGTGCTTGGAGGTGTGGAGGTTGTGCCACATGGGTCCCTTTGTTACTCCAGGAGCCTTCATATTTCCTGGGAATTTCAAGGCCTCCCCAGCCTTTAAGTGTGCCTTTCATAGAAGAACAGGAATGTCATGCAGAAAGGCAATTTCTTTCTATTGAGAGTGAGATTTTGCTAGAGGAAATAAGTAATAGTAAGAAAAACTCAGATAAGGTAATAAAGTAAAAGTACTTAATTAATTTCTGTCAGCTCTAACTTTTAGCCTGGAGATCAAAATTTGATATAAGGAGCTTGGCAGTTTTCTTTTCCCCCAAAGAATCTCAAAAGGGAGGAAAATAGACATAAACCCCCTTTAATTTTGTGCTAGGGAAAACTGAACTAAAGAAGCATCTAGTAACTTTCTCAGGCCCGGAGGCAAGTAACAGATTCAAATTTAAAAATCCAGCTTGCAGTTGAATGTATTTTTTGCTGAAGCACAGCAAAATATTTGATAGTGCTGCATTGCTCATGAAAATATTTGTGGTAATCTTGTTAGTTCAAATATTTTGTGGTCTTATACAACCACAGCCAAGATACTATACACTTAGGAAAAACTACTCCAACTCTCTCTTCACTATTCCAAGCTTTAAAGGAGAAGCTATATCAACTTTTGGATGACTTGAGGAGTAAAACACAGTAATTTGGGCAACATTATGGTGTATATGCTCTACAAAAGCTGACAGATAAGATACTGCCATCTCCTGGGTGCGTTCTGCTAGTAAACATAATGCTGATCAAAAATAAAATCAGAATAGCCTTTTGAAAGCAAAACCAAATCTTTGCACTCCTGCAGGGGTGCCCTACCTGAGTTGTATTTGTTGTGCCTAACCTCACTAATGAAGTTAATGCTCAAAATGTGTGAAAGAGAGGCCAGATTCTCAGCAGCCCAGTGCCCTGCAGAGGCTGTAAACAGATCCCCAGTTCCTCACCTGTTGTGTTGACATTGTGATAAATGCTTCCTATTTGTGCGTAGCTTAAGTCACTCAGATTTATTGCAGTAGACCACAAGCTTTGTTTTGAAAACGATCTGTGTGCTACTGAATTTAATCCAATTTTCCCTGGTTTGTTTTTTTCCAGCTCAATGCAATGGCAAACAGAGCAGCAGGGAAGGGATATGAAAATGAAGATAACTACTCCAACATCAAGTTTCAATTCATAGGCATTGAGAACATCCACGTCATGAGAAACAGTCTGCAGAAAATGCTTGAAGGTAATACTCTTCTTTATTGAAAACTAGAGGAAAGACACCTTTGCCTGGTGTGATGAATGCAACTGCCTGCTGGCTAATTGGACCCATGCAATGGAGCATCATTGCAGGTAGTGATGTTTTCCTGATTGTGCAAACCCCTTGTTTCATGGGTGAAATCCAGGTATCATTTACTTCAGTGACAGAATTCATTTGAATTCATTTGAAACTTACTGCTACTATGTCTTTTTTGTGTTTTACAGTTTGATGGTATAAGAAAAAAAAATTTACAGCTGACTTGATGCTAGTCAAAACCACAGGATTTATTTTTTAGGCTCAGAAAAACTATGGTTTGGTATTTTGTGTGTGGTCAAAAAGGTAATCATGCATTTTAGACTACGAATTTGTAATAGAAACTTACTCATGCCCTGTATTTACTTATGAAACACAATCAATAGGTGTAACCGTTCAGTACCTTCATAATCCCATGGAAATTAAGAATAATTGATTTAGAAAGACTTATCAGAATATAAATGAGCACATCTGTACTGATGTTGAATATTACTTTTATTACTTTACTTTTTAGAGGCCTTCTGGGAAAAGTGTAAGGATAAATAAACCATCCTTGACCCTCAGTGGCTTGTTGATTTTTTAACAAGCCAATAGTAACTACTGTTCACGCCACTCCACAGAGTCTCAGTATTTACTTCATGTATATGATTAACACTTTCTGTGACCTCCTGGATCAGCTTGATCTAGCTATTCTTGACTTATCTTAAGAGTTTCTGCCCATGCTCTTTTAGTCTTCATCTGTCTTCCATAGTCTGCATGCAAATGTGAATTTTGGATCTAGGAAAGGCTTACATTTCCCATGAGTGTAAGAGCAGTTTATGAAGAGTAGCAGTAAAGTGTGATGCAGGTAAAACAGTCAGTCTCCTCATGACATATTTTTACATAATTCCTCAATCTAAAGGAAAGAAAAGGATTTTTATTTCACTACAAAGACTTGTTTGGCTAGGAGAGAGGTTGGGTGAACGAACCTGTCCCTTTATTTGTTCCGCTTAAGACCATCAAAGTTAAAATAGCAAACAACCAGCCTGGCTGCATTGGACAGTGCTGCGTATTATTTTTGAGCCAAAAGTTCGTGAGACAGGTCCATGGCCCAAACTGACATGTGACAAGGTAACTCCTAATGCATTTAATTCTTCAGGCTGCTTGAGGGAGCAGAAGTTCTTAGCATCTATTTTTAAATAAGACATATGCTCAGAACACCTGCTTTCTTCATAGGTTTTGTATTTGCTGTGTTGAATTCTCATATTTAACAACATGGCAACGAGATTAGAAATTACAGAAGTGCAGTCCATGATTTCAAGTACTTGAGGATTTCTTTTTTAAGAAAAAAAATTATTACTTCCAGGGTGTGAACAGGTTTTTTTTTCTCATGTAAGGGGCTGTGTAGTTTTTATCTTTTTCCATTTGTAGTAATTGTTCCTCCATCTGCTTTCTTTGTGGCCCTTAAAGTTTATTTATTATCTGAGCTGTGCATACAAAAGGAACCAGAATCAGAAAGGCTGCTAAGGACAATGATAATATAAATTTAATATGGCTTTAAATTTTCATTAGTGAGTACTTAAACACATCTAAGTAAAATATCACATTACACTACAGGCATTACAAAATATGTCTGCTCCTCACAATCTGTTGTGAGATGTAATGGGGTACATAAAAATATTTGAAGCAATAAATAAGGCCGATGAAAACTGAAAACTGATTTTAGTTAAATGTGGGCTGTAGTGTTGCTTGGAAGTGTACAGCATAGAAAAGAGGACATAAAGAGTCTGATGTGTTGCAGGGATTAACGAGACATGAAGGTTGGAGGACTTTTTTCAAGTAAGAGACTGCAGATTATTTTCAATGTACAACTTTAAATAACTTGCAATACTGAGGAAATTTGAATGAAATTTGATTACTTGGTTTTCCATTGGAGAATGCTCTTACATTAGGAATGTGTTAATTTCAATGACATTTATTTAGGAAAAAGCTGAAGAAATATATTTATACTTATAATAACTTCAATAATTTATTTGAGTAGGTAAAAAATATTTGGTTTCAGCTTGTGATTTTTACTTTATTTATTTATTTTAAATGTTACATCTATTTACTCTTGTATAATGTTACTTTTTGGCAGTATATATCAGCATTACGAAATTATTCAGTTATTAGGATTATAGGAATTGACTGTACTCTTCAAGTAAAATGTGTTTCAATATGTTGGAATTTCCTTCTGGAAAAAGAGAAATTCTTTTACTTTTGTCTCTGCTGCATCATATTGCTTTAGTATTGATTGTTTTTTTCATTTAGAGGGACTTGTATGTGAAGATCCTCGTGATAGTTTTGATCCTGTGCAAAGCCTCCTAGAAATAATTTTGAATATTAGAAGGAAATGCTGCACAAGGACTTTTCTCAGCAAAGAGTCAAGGGCTGATTGAGACTGCTGTTTGGCATTTGTGATGGGGTTAGCTTTGCTTAGGGCTCAACTAAGACCTGGCCTCCCCTTTGTTGTGCATTGAGATGATGACCTTGCATGCTACCTGTCTGTATTTAACCAGCAAATATGAGCTTCTCCTCCCCTCTTACCAGGAGCACTAGTTGCTGATGTAAGGGCAGCCTTCTGATCCTTGGACTTCAGTGACAGTTCAGCCAGAAAGAGAGCCTGAGGATTTCACCTGCAGCGTTTGCTCTTTCCTCTACTTATGGCCATCCTGCCAGAAATGGGGGGAGCTAGTCCAGCATCCCACTCTGGTACTTATGCTGGTGGAAGAGCCGGTTTCCACCACATGTCCTGTTTCTTCCTCTCCTCCTGAGGAAGGGAGCACTGCTGGATTACTATGAGCTCTCAAGGTTTGCCTGTGTGCAGAGAGAGGGTGGAGCAGGTCTTATTTCTCCAATATTCTGATGCCTTTTCCCCTTAGAATAAGCCTCATAATTGAATTCATAATTGAACTCACTATTAAGGTCCAGATCAGTAGCCAAAATCACGTGAAATATACAGCGTATGCCTTTAGGACAGTCTGAACTTTGCTCAGTGAAGTGGTTGGTAAATATTGACTCTAATTTGGTGGTGGGAATGAGCAAAGCACTATTTCAGCTTTACCTTCAGCTTTTGTAAACAGACACAGCAGCTTCAGCCAGAATGCAGCTACTAATTGGTCATGCTTCCATCTGCACAGGACCATTAATCATGAGAAAAGCTCTTTGCTGTCAGTGTGGCTATCTATGCATTTTTATAAATATCTTTCAAAATTACTTTTAAAATAACCATCTGGAAGAGGCCTTAAGTACAAAGATTTAAAGACTTTGTATGGACAGACTAGACTCTTTTGCCTCTGAATTAAACAGAGTTAAGATTGTCAGATAAATTCAGATGTGGTATAAACTCCAAATCTGGCTTATAATATTAACTTCCAATCACATTGAAAGAAACAAAAGTTTTGCCATTGGTCATAATGGATAAAAAAAATTAACAGACTTAATGATTCCCAGAGACAAGAGACTTCCTAAGGCATTACTAATTCACAAGTCATACACGTATGATTCTACAGGGATCAGAAAAAATTTGTAATCTATTTATGTGGCAAATTTAGTAACTTGCTCTTGAAAATAGATTGCACCAAATATTGTTGACTATTTGTTTGCTGCTAGGTTGAGATATCTGAAGTAGTTTCTGATTATCCTTTTTTTCTTTTATTGTCACAAAATCTGTAATAGACACTTGGATAGAGCAGGATAGAAAATTTATGTTAGAAAAAAATGAGGGGTTTTTTTTTCTTTAAACATGACATAGAGGTAGGGAAATTTTCAGGAAAACATTTTCCTTGATGAATTATGGCTTTTCCTCATCAGCAGAATATTTTCTGGTTACAGTGAAGCTCTAAGAAGGTTTTGTTTAGGGATGGAGAACAGATGAGTACATTTTTTTAACTCAAACACCATATCTCTGGTGATGCTGAAGGATGGGTTCGGTGGGTGCTCTTACAGAGCTTCATCACGAAACGTGGATGGGAATAGGAGGCTGTGGCACCACTTAAGTGGCCATCTTCCAGTCTGACAGCAAAAATCATATGCCTTCTGTTTCCAACAGAAGATCCTCTCTCAGGTGTTTGAAAACTTCACTCCCAGCACAATTTTGGAAAATCTGTGCTGCACGGAAGGATGTATTTGGTAAACTGCTTGTAGTTTATCAAACATGTTTTTTTTCCAGTGTTTGACTATGAAGTAGCCATTCTTTGCAAAAGATGGTTTTATACAGGGGCTATCTGGAGAGGTTGAACAACACTTAGGTTGAACAGTCAGTGAAAGCTTAAGGGACTATTATTACTGTACATTTAAGATCTATCTTATTTTGCAGTTTGTGAGCTGAAATCGCCTTCAATGAGTGATTTTCTGTGGGGCCTAGAAAATTCTGGCTGGCTGAAGCATATCAAAGCCATTATGGATGCTGGAATTTTTATTGCAAAGGTAAAAGCATGTAAAATGAGAACAAAACTTGGATGAACCAGATACAGAAAGTGAGGATTAAATTCTCTGCTTGAGGGTACATTCTGGTATCTTCTGTGACGTGTCTGAAAAAAAACCCCATCTTGCAATGCTTCATATTTGAGGCGAGATGATTCTTGGGTGCTGTTGTGTGGACATTTTGCTAATATGATAAAAAAACCCTTTGTGTTCTTTTCACTGAAGAATTCAAGTACTAAAGCCTCTACTAGCTGTATCTTGTTATGGCACGTATTTCAGTGTTCTTACTTTACTCCCCAGCAGTGACTGTTGCTGTTTCCTTCCCTCTTTCCCTGCCTCCTCCATTGGTTTCTGGACATTTTCTTTGTTGAAGATTTCTGTTTGAAGACTACTTCTTTGCATTGTAATTCTTATAGAGGAATATTAGCTACTTAAGTTATCCGCTCTAAGTTTAGAGACCAGCTAAATTTACCTTCCTAAACCAACTCCTACGTATTATTATGGCCAAATTCTCTAGCAGCTTCTATTCTTACATACTTGGGAACTGTTTGAGAAAACATTTGTTGGCTTTGGTAAGAAATTATTTCCCCTAATCCCATCCAATGTAATGCAGACATTTATCATCTACCAACAGGAGTCTAAATTTCATTACCCCCTTCCTTGTGCTCTGCCTTTCTCTGTTTCAGTTCTTATTCTTACTATGTCAATTTCTTTTAGGCCTTTTTATTCACATGGCATACTACATATGACTATATGGATAAAACTCCATGGGTTTCCCTCCTCAATAACTGCTTGTTGCTCTTGCTTTGGTTCTTCCTGTACAGCAGGCAACCATAGTTTCTTAATTGAACAGCAGCTCTGCGATAAATGCTCATGCTTTTATTTCTCCCATCCCTCCTAGCTTTCATTAGCTTGTAGATATCAGGTCATTTACATTAGCTCTTGCCAACTTTTCCCCAGTGGCTAGTCTTAAAATACTGTCCAAGAAAATTTATGTTGTCTGTATACTTGCCAGCCTCATGCCTCCTCAGGTCCTTTTGACCTGTTCTAATTTGTACAGTTCCCAGTTCTCTGTTTTCTATCTCCTGCCTACAAGGGCTCTATTTTGGTAGAATTTACTTGTCTCTTGAGATTAACACACAGAATTTATTATTATTCCTCATTCCCTGTTAAGCCCAAACTTAACTTAAATGTTTGTTTTTCTAAGCAGTATCTTTCCTAACCTTTTTTATTTCTCTACTTTCTAAATTTAGTTCTCTTTAGAAATGATGAAGGCCAAAACTCTTAGCATTTAAAAAAAAACCCTCAAGTTCTCCAGGCACTTACTATGATCTTACTATGATCTCTTCCTTGTGTGTTTATGTATAAAATGGGATCCTCTCTACCCAGTTTTTTACATTAAAGATACTGATACAATCCTGTGTATTAGATATGGAAGTTTACCACTACCCAGGCTTCCCCACAAATCTTCACAAGTGTGTCATCACTGTGCAGTGCAGTACAGTGTAATAACAGCCACACAAGCACTGGCATCAGAAGCAGACATTACTGTTATTGACATTTCTGTCAAGAAGGGAAATGAAGAGCCATGTATTGCAAACACGGCTGCTCTCTTGCTGGTATGCGCATTAGAGCATTAGCAGCATTTTAATCTGCTTTAGGTAGTTGTCTGCTCTGATAGACTGATGTATTTTAATTAAATGGATCCCACATCCTCCTGTAGTGGAGCATAAATAGGTAATGTTGCAACCACAATATTGCATGGGATGGGATGAGATTAAGACTTTTCAAATGAGAGGAATAACACTCAACATAATTCAAGAACTCTGTGGCAGAATTAAAAATGAACAAGGTTTCCCAGTTCCTTAATACTCTATTGTGCTGTCTCACTGTTCCTCTCTTACTGCTGCCTTTCTCTCTGCTTGTGAAATTTCTGACTTTTTCTGTATCCTTAGGCTGTGGCTGAGGAAGGTGTGAGTGTTCTTGTTCACTGCTCTGATGGCTGGGATAGGACAGCCCAGGTTTGCTCGGTAGCGAGCCTTCTATTGGATCCATATTACAGAACTATGAAGGGATTCATGGTAAGCGGGTTGCTTTCACAGAGTAAATAAAAGTATCATGGCATCACTTAAGATTATTGTCTTATTGGTTATAACAGAAAATAAACTTTAGTTAAATATACCTTTTTCTTTTTGAGTAGGAAGGAAGGTTTTTATCTGTCCAAGTTAGTGTCTTCCAGTCTCTGTATGCAATGATATCAAAGGTGGGGATCAGCTGGGCACCCATTTAGTTTTTTTCCTAACCTTGACCAAGAAACTTTCTCACAGACTGAGGCGCTTTCGTGCAAGCAAGAATTTGTATTCCTTTTCACAGTGAAATTTTGAGCATCAGAAGTGTGTGTTCCCTAAGTACTAGACTGCAATGAGTAGCAGTGTCAGAAAAACCTGTTCCTTTTCCAAGCAAATCAGCACTGGGAAAGGATGCTTATCAAGCTTCTGATCACACATTAAAAAGTTTGAGATGGCTTTAGGTTCTATTTTAGAAAATGATACACCAGTCTAATTGAAATTATGCTGAAATAGCAGCATCCTATCTGCATTCGTGACAAGTGCTACTTTCTTGAGTTGGCAGCAGTGTTCATGGCTCATTATTTTTCTGCTTATTCTAAAAATTATCTGGAATTCTAATACTGCTTGCTTACATCATTCTTGCTTGTCACTTTTCTTCTTATTCTAAGAATTAGCTTGGATTCCAATACTGCTTGTTTGCACCACTCTTGTGCCTGCTTCAACTTGTGTCAGCTCTGCTCCACAACACTGAATGCAATATTCTCATTTTAGGTGTTAATTGAAAAAGACTGGGTTTCCTTTGGTCATAAATTTAACCACAGGTAAGATGGTGCTAAGGCGTATTTTTTCCCCTACATATATTTTTATGTAGTCAGTATCCACTGCCATTCCAATTTGATTTTTGCAGGCAGATAAATTACATAGTAGGAGAAAAGGGTATAACTATTTCCTGAGGGCATTTTGTTGATATGCTTTGAAAGGCAAAACGAAATAAAAGTAAAATATTTTCATATCAGTATTTTCTTATAAATGCACTCCAAGATTGCTGTTTGGAATCCTGAGTGCTGGTCTTGCAGTTGCTGGGAGCATTGAGAGATCCATGTGAGAGTAAAGTACTATGTATGTGGCTTGCAAAATCCCTTTGGACTCCAGCAGACCTTTCAGTAGTGCCAAAACTTCCCAGCTAAGTCTTTGTTCAACAAAATCTGTGTCTTTCAGGACAGTAATTAATCTTAGGCATGTCTGTTATCTATTAAGTACAAAACAGTCTTCCTATGATGCACTATTCTAACAAAACCAGTAAGATTTATTCAGAAATGTCAGGTAAAGGGAATTGGAAAGTCATCTATCTGGACAAGATATTTTGTACATCTATTGCATAAACTCTGTAATGTAATGTAAATGTAAATGTTTAAAAATTTTATGTATTTAAATATGGATAAATATCCATATTTTCCTTCTTCTTGTATTTCTTTCTGGTTTCTGTAAAAATAGTAAATGTAATTTTTACATTGGAGTTTAATTATATTATATTGCTTGATTCAAACATAAATTTATGTTCTAGTTTCAAAAGAACAACCAAAACTTTCCGGAAAATTATGTAGCTCCACACTCCCGTGAAGTTCTAGCAGGAATTATAGCATTAAATTTGATACTGTCAGATGTCTATATAAATGATGAAAGATATTATGAAATGTAGTCACTGCTGATAGCTCTGGTTTGCAGTACAATTTTGCTGTATTCTCTGTGAAACTTAATAATGGAATTAGAGGCTTGCATTTTAGATATTTGTGGAATAGCACTCTTGTTGGCATATACACACAATAGCCAGAATACATGACTGAAATGGCTGCTTCCTATTAATTAGAGTTACAAAATATTTTTTATTTCTATGTGTTTTTTATTTTCAGGTTCTTGTTCTCCAAGGTAATCCATTGCAACTGGTTCCAACAGACATTTTTATAGATAGAAAATTTGATATTCACTTGACATATACAGTAGCATATTAAACATTTCCCACTCTCTAAAAATTCACCAAGAGAGGGCAGCTTTAAACTTTTTCCCGTCAAAGTAATTCTGTTCCTCTCCAGTTCAGTTTACTGGTTTTCAGAATAATCAGCCATTGAGTGACAGTCTAAGGTTTTTAAAGCATTTTAATTGCAGTCATTCTTATGATGACTTATGTTACTGTGGCATAACTTTATATTAATAGTATTAAAATGTGGTTATGCAGCAGCCACCTGGTAGTTGCTGTAAGGCAACAAGACACGCTCAAATGGTTGGGGCTTTTTTTTGTACTTCATAAATTCTGCCTTCATTCTACCCCATGAATCTTGCATCATATAAGTAAAAAGCATAGCAGTAGTTGACATTTTAGAAATTAAGGCCTAGGTTGTAACTTGTATGCTAAAAGCGCGGGGTTTGTTTTCATTGGTGTTAATTCAGTTTTCCTAGAGGATCTCAGGTTCTAACTGAATGTATCAAATCTTGTTTCAGGTATGGCAATTTGGATGGTGATCCAAAGGAGATATCCCCTGTTATTGACCAGTTCATCGAGTGTGTTTGGCAGTTAATGGAACAGTTTCCTTGTGCCTTTGAATTCAACGAGAGATTCCTCATTCACATACAGCATCATATCTATTCTTGCCAGTTTGGGAATTTCCTGTGTAACAGCCAGAAGGAGAGGAGAGAGCTGAAGTATGAAAGCTTTTTCTTGAGTAGTATATTTACGTGTGGGGTCTGTGGGTGTTATTGTAGTGAGGAGTGCGATATTTGCCAGTCTACATAGAAGTGCCTTTGTAAGGTGCAGTGTAGGCTTCTTAGCTGTCATGTTCTGGCAACACAGATTACTACAGGAAAAAAGTTGATCCTCTGCAGTGCGGCTCTGCTGGGAGTGTAATCCATGGTGTGCGTGACATGGATTAGTGAAAACTAAGAAGAGCATTAGCCCTTCAGCCATGTGTCCCTACCTTTATTGCAGCATTAACAACATAAAAGGCAAGCTGCCCCTGTAGCTCTAATACAAGATGATATTAACTCTAGTTAAGGTCTTAGTTTAAGAGTTACTGCTTTTCTGTGTTTTAACCTGCCTTTGCATCCCAGCCAACCCTTCAGTCCTGATCTCTCAGATAATTTCTTATGAAGAGCCCTTTTGTTTGGTAATCCTTCCTAGGACTGAGTCAGCAAACTGTCCTGCTGTTTGGCCTGAAGCAATTATGCATTAATCTACCTGCCCTCAGGCTCAACCGGTGACAATAATACAATTCCTGGCAGTGCTGATGTTCGTGTCTGCGTTCTGTGGCGCAGGCTTTTCAGGTGCAGTATGGTAACTGTTATTTTTCTCATGCACCTGGATCGTGTCAGCAGTCGTAATGAGAGGAAGGTGGGAGTTACTGTTTGCTGCTGCCATTTGGTCCTTTTCACTGCTTAAATGCAGAGCAGCTCCAGTGCCACAATCTGTTTAAAATCCAACAACTAGACTGTCTTATATAAGCTTTCGCTATGCCTCAGTTGTAGCAGAGACTTTAATATATTTGGATTTAATATATCTGTTTCAGAATCCAAGAACGAACATATTCATTGTGGGCTCACCTGTGGAAAAATCGTGCCGATTACCTGAATCCTTTGCATAGATCAGATCGCAGCCAAAGCCAAGGGACCCTGCACCCACAGATGGCTCCATACAACTTCTTGTACAAGTAGGTAGTATAGCTTGCTATTTGGAATTGTAGGATGGGTTAGTACAGAACAGAGTGCCTATGTATTTAAGCTTTTCTCATTCCATAGGATAGGTTATAGAGAGTGAACTCAGTCTCAGATGCAATATGTTCATTGCTTGAGTGCTCAGAATCAGCCAATACCTCTGCAGCATTCCACAATGGAGTATTAGTCTGAAAAGAAGCTTAAGATTAAAGCTATATTGATAGTTGTGTGCCCCAATTTCATGGTTACTCACTTCTTCCACTGAGAAATGGCTCTTTCAGTTCTGTTCTTGTCTGTCATTTCTAAATGCGAAGTTGCTTAAACATCTTCCATTCCAAGATTTTGTGGTGTTTATTTGGATCAATTGGTATCAAAAATAAAAAAGGACATTTCAAGAGATCGTATGATTTCATTGCTAAAACAAAGGTTTGGTGAAACAAAAAGCAGACTTTCCCCATGTTATTGTCATACCTCGAAGTTTACACAGTAAGTTTTACTTCATATTTAACTTTTCTCCAAAATGTAACAAAACACCATCATTTTATAAATGTTATTATTGATATTCTGACTTAAGTAATTAATTGTGCCATAATCTTAACAAATTGAAGGAAAGCTTGATTAGAAATTAATGAAAATTGTGATGAAAGTAAAGCTGATCAGTTTGTTTCCTGACTGCAAGTAAAAGCACCTGTTAAAAAGTCAGTAAACATCCTAAATGCCAGAAACTAAAGTCCCATCCACTGTTCCAGGTCACATTCAGTTTAAAACAATTTTTAAAATAGTCATTAATGATATTCTTTAGGATAGCGAGATTTGTAAAAGAAGTACTGATACTGCAGATCCTCCATTGGATGAGTAATCCTCTTGATTTTATTGGAATTACTTGGGTGCATAACAATTTCCACTTGTGAGCTATCAGATGATAAACTTAAAGGGAAATCTGACTTAAATAGTATACTGTTGGGGTAGGGAATAATAAACCATGGAGGAGCATGCATGTATTTCTGAAACACGTCAGCTACTTGGCTGGACAGCTGTGGCTGAGGGCAATTCTCTTGCTCCCTCACAGGGGGAGTGATAGAGTAAACTAAGGGCTTACAGTTTGAGTCCTTTCCTCCTGAAAATGAAAAAGCAACTCAGCTGTTTAACAAAGGGTTTGTCAAATAATTCCATAGAACAGGAAAAGAACTTGCCAACATGTTCTATGTAATTTCCACAGGTCAGTTTAAAATTCTGATTTTTAACTCTTCTTTTCAGGGGAAAAAACCCAAACTGTTAACTAGCTGCACCTCACCCCCATCCCAACTCGAGACAAAACCAAGCATACAGAATTTCAAAGCTGACTTCATGAGAAGTTAAACGATGGTTGAGAACTAGGATTATGAAAAAATGCCTTTAACTTTGGCTGTTAGGTACCATTGCTCTAAAGCCCATAGTGTAGAAAAAGAAAATAATGCAGCAAAAGTTTGCATTCAGTGAACCACCCTCGGCCATGGGATGTAAGTCAAAGGTACATTCACGTTTCTTTCTATCATGTACGAGAATTGGTCCAAGCTATGTATGTCCAGAGAGTTGCATCTTCGGGACAGAGTCAATGCAAATGAACCATAAATCTTACTAAATATTCAATAAACTAATGCGTATGCGCTCTAATGATGAATAATCCATGGATGGATCACTTAGGAAAACTTTGAGGTTTAACAAGGCTAAGTGCTGAGTCCTGCATTTGGGACACAAACACCCCATGCAGGCTTGGTGAAAAGTGGCTTGAAAGCTGCCTAGCAGAAAAAGACCTGGGGGTGTTGGTTGACAGCTGGCTGAGCACGAGCCAGCAGTGTGCCCAGGTGGCCAAGAAGGCCAATGGCATCTTGACTTGTATCAGAAACAGCGTGGTCAGCAGGACCAGGGAAGTGATTGTGCCCCTGTAGCCAGCACTGGTGAGGCTGCACCTCAAATACTGTGTTCAGTTTTGGGCCCCTCAATACAAGACATTAAGGACCTGGATTGTGTTCAGAGAAGAGTGACAAAGCTGGTGAAGGGACTGGAGAACAAGTTTTACGAGGAGCAGCTGAGGGAACTGGGGTTGTTTAGCCTGGAGAAGAGGAGGCTGAGGGGAGACTTTATCACTGTCTACACCTAAAAGGAGGTTGTAGAGAGGTGGGTGTTGGTCTCTTTGCCCAAGCAGTAGGTGATAGAATGAGAGAGAATGGCCTCAAGCTGCAGCAGGGGAGATTCAGAGTGGACATTGGGAAAAAATTATTCTCTGAAAGGGTTATCAAGCACTAGAACAGGCTGTCCAGGGAGGTGATTGAGTCACCATTCCTTGAGGTATTCTGAAGACAGGTAGATGAAATGCTTAGGGATATGATTTAGTAGTAGATAGGTATGGTTGGAGTTGATGATCTCAAAGGCCTTTCCCAACCTAGTGATTCTATGAATATGTGTCTAAAAAAAACCAAAAAGTGTGTATCTAAGCCTTCTGAGGCCACCTCACCAAATGAGGAAATTGCTGACCTTCCTGTCGACAATTCCAGGTTCTGGAGTGGTATGTACAACCGTTTTGAAAAGGGGCTGCATCCTCGACAGTCAGTGACTGATTATTTGATGGCAGTGAAGGAAGAAACCCAGCAGCTGGAGGAAGAGCTTCAGGTCTTAAGAGAGGTAAAAACCACTCCATCTCGATGCCTCAGACTTAACTGATAGTAAATGAAACCCAGCTCCATGCACTGCACAGTCCCCTACATGCTTTTTCCTACTCCAGCATGAGGATGTTCAGCTGTCATCTTCGTGTTCACATAAATTACTATGGATGTTTTGCATTTAAGACACAGCGATGGACCTCTTTTCCTTAGGGACAAAATTTGACCTGTTTTCGTGTACATGTACTACTCCTGAAAGAAATTTTATACCCTTCTGTAACTCAGCAAGATGCTGTAATTCAGCATCAGTTTGTGATAAACTGCATTTTTCACACCCCGTAAAAGCAAATTGGCAGTTTTAAAGGGTGCCAACTGGGTCAGGCTCTGTATTGATTTTTTTTTTTTTTTAAAAGGCACAGACACAAAAGAGGATTACTGGGCCCTAAATGTGTCCACATTAATATATATTCTTTTGTTTATTTCAGAGACTGGCAAATCTTCAGAAATCACAATTATATGATAATGAAGTCAAGAGTAAGCAACAAGACCAAAGCAAACAGTTACGTCTTTCTACTTCCACTTCCAACAGCTGCTTAGCTAACACTCCCCAGGAGTACAGCAACGATCTGAAATCATTCCCATCCCGGAGCCCTTCACAAGGAGATGAGGAAGATTCAGCCCTGATTTTGACACAGGACAACCTGAAAAGCTCTGATCCTGACCTCTCAGCTAACAGTGATCAGGAATCTGGTGTGGAGGACTTAAGCTGTAGGTCCCCAAGTGGAGGGGGCTGTTTGCCTAGTGAAGACAGTGGCAAGGATTCAGATGAGGCTGTATTTCTGGCAATCTAAAATACCTTCACAACAGCAAGCATTCAGATGGAGTCATGTCTTTCACAGTCTGGAATGACATCTTTTCATCAGATGAAGAATGGAAGTGTTTTGTGGCCTAAAGAAATAATCCAAAGAAAGGGAACTGTGCAATTACGTAAGTAAAGATCTAAGAAGAACAAGCCATTATCAGTTTTAAGATACAATGCTAAAGAAGGGTAACATTTACTGCTGTTACATTTAGCTAAGCCAACGTGGTGTTTGTTTTAACTTTATCAATGCTGTACATAATTACTCCTTGCTTTGTACATTTCCGTATTTATTTATTATACAAAATAATATTTCTTCTTCAAAGATGTGAATTTCCAAACTACTCTTACACATAGAAACAAGTTTGAAGGATCATTAGTGCTAGCTTTACTGGTGAATCAGTCAAAACTCATCTTGGTAGAGCTCTTTTGCCTTCAGACATATTGTGTATACTCTTTTTTTTTCATAGGTCTTAAATTTTGAATTCCGACAATTATTTTACATATTCTCCTACTAAAAGCCTTTAGAGCAAAGTAAATCTAACAAATGGACATGCTTGCCTAGGGGACAAATGAAACTTCGATCCTGCAAAAAATATCCTTTAGTAAGCTTTTAAGCTGCTGCAGGTGAATGCATCCCATTTTTACTCAACTCTCCACCAGTGTTGAAAATTGAGTAGTTTCTGTGAGCAAAACTTCAAGGAATGTAACAATACTTACACAGCCTTTGTGGTAAAGCATCCCTTTATAAAGAAAGGTACACTACGCAATGTACGTTGTCCTTTTGTTTTATTCTCAAATTTGATTGTTTATACCTTGCCTTTGTTCTAAACAGCGTACAGAAGATGCAAAGGTAAAATTTTTAAGGTAATAAACCCCCATGTCCTCCATCCTGTTTTGATTCCTATTTGGAAATGTTTTGAGTGGGAGTTGAGGTCCATATACAGTAAAGAGAACAGGGAACCCAACATCACTTATATAAATCACTTACAAAAGTATTACTCCAAATTCAGAATGAAAGGACAGTTCAGCCCATAAAGGAACTGTTATAAAGAACATTTCTTCAAAATTTATTGTTCAAAATGAACCAAGGGATTTTTTTTCTTATCCTTACACAAAATCCCTCTTTAGTATTTCCCAACCTGAAAAATGCTAATTTAATAAATAGACAATTCACCACAACAAAAAGTTTAATCTTGTCGGGTTTAAGAATTTTCATTGTTTCTAAGAGTATGAGTAATAGCTTTTGTAATCATAGGTACAGAAGTAAACCACTGAGAAATGTTTAAAACTTAGGATGTTTTGAAACCTCACTAAAAAGGCTTCCAAATCATGATGCAATTCTTCCAAGTTGGTTATTGTTTTTCCTTAACTTTTTTTTTGTTTTGGTTTGTTCTGTGTCTGTTGGGTATTTTTAATTAAAAGCAATCAGTTAAAAATATAACTCATATGGCTGCTCTTACCTGCTTAGAGACAATGTGGTATTGAACTCTAGTAAAGCAAAGTGGTAGAGATGTAAGTTCACTTTGATTGCATTTCATACTACTCCTTCAAATGCAAACTTACAGGCAGAATTAAATTACATATACCTCACTTTAGAAGCTTTAGATTTTATAATTCTGTCTGCTTTTATGGAATGGCTTATCATTCTGTTATATGAACTTAATATTATAAAAATGAGTAGGTAAATTTCACTAATATTACTACCCTCTCAAGGGAGCTGCTGTCTTTGAACAAATAATTCAATTTGTAACAGCAAGATTTATCTTAATGTTATACTGGAAGGGCCAGACCCTCAATTTAATAAATTACCGTAACTCAGATGAAATAAATACAGCTATAATTTATACTGTTGAGAATCTAGCCTTCTGTTTTTTAATCTTTATGAACTTTTAATAAATGAAAGCCCAGATTTTAATTGTGGTTTTAAAAATGTTTCATATTTTCAACCTAGCCTGTAAAATTTATGGTATTAAAGGAGATTTTGAATAGGTTTTCTCAAATTAAAGAAACATGCTGCAAAGTCAGCAAGCAAAACAAAACAGAAAAATATTCTGCCTAAAAAGGAGTTTGAAAATGGACATTATTGCCCATCCTTAAAATGTAAAATTGTGTATGATGCTATTGTGTCCTATTACACATGTCCAGAAATAAATGCAGAACAGGAATGTATGCAAATTCAAAGCACTGTCTTCATGTCGCTTATGCAGCTACTTGTAACTAGCTTTATAACTAACATATAACATACTAACATTTTATATTAAGCCTTTACTCAGCAGCCCTCCGTGATGTGTCTTTCAGTCCTTGGAATTTTGCGTTGGCGACTACTGTTCTCATTGTAATGTATGCATTTGTGGCATTATTAGCCTGCTGAGAAACATTTCCAAATAAATGCTTATGTCACTTAGCATTACGTTATTTCACACCAGCGAATGAAGCAAACGTTTGATTTCCCAATATTTTTGTAGTACAGCTTTTCTTTTACTCAAGTGGCACTTTATCACCAAGATCGAGAGATTTGTGTATTTTCCCTACTTTGATATTTGAATCCAGTAGTTTAAGCTGTGGTGGAATCTACTAAGATAACTAAGAAAACTCTGGCTCCTGTCAATTGAGTTAAATTATATGGGAGTGTGTTACACTCCCCCTCCCTCTTTATTTGGGGGAGGGGTGGAAATGCAAAACAAAGGATGACAAAACCCACACTGAACTACACTGACTTCTTGTAGTCTTGTGAGGATCCTCCCTCTGCTGCAAACTCTTGCAAATTTACCACGAACCCACTGCAACTTCAAACAAGACACACGCGAACATAAACTTCTGGAACGAAAGGATTACAAGAGTATTACAGATTTCTGTGGTGTAATTTTAGCCTCATTAAGTTCAGGCCGTTCTTTAGTACGAAAATGCGCATCTAAAGGACACTGAAGGCAAAGAGATCAAACAGCTGAAGTTTTCTCTACAAGTGACCACCATCTGAAGAACAGAAAGGAAATGTATTCACTAGCTGTTTTTACTGGTAGCTCTACATGAGACAAAGGTGGCAAACTGGTAACGGATTCTGAAAATCTGAGAAATAAGTTTAAGGGCACAACTCAGACAAAAGGATATCATTAGAAGAAAAAAAAATTGAGAGGGGCAGGGAAGTAAAGTTCTGTAAATTCAGCAGTAAGGCAGGGAATTATGTTCTTTGAAGACATGGGCAAGCCAGAGCACCACTTTATATAGCACAGATGATGTTTGATGACACAAAATAACTAAAACCCAGCAAAAACAAGGATGTAGCCTTAGCAATGAAGATAAGCTTTTTGTCATTGTTGACCAGCTAACTTCATGCTTTTATGTGGTTGCTGCCCTGATCTGCACACAGAGTCCCCAAGATTATCACAAACATCATAGTGGAAGTAATGAGCTGCTTCCGCACGTAGTCTGATGGCTGAGTGCAGCTTTTAGGTTGGCTGGTCACCCTTACACTCTCTGTAATGCAGCAACAGGTAAACACCACAGTGACTAAAAAAGTCCTCCAAGGAGAGGTAAATCACTGACAACTCATTGGGAAGGGAGGAACATGTGGTGGGGTAAGTTAAAAGCAGGTCACAGTACTAAGACCAGTGAAAAATCTGCCAAAGATCTAGGGCCCACCAGCGTACTGCAAACCCCGAATTCAGAGATGCCAGAAAGCGGGGTGAAGAAAAGGAAAGGCATTCAGCTTCACTTATGCTATTTAAATTGCCAGTAAAGCACCATAAGACAGATAATCAAATCCTGTTAAATCTTAAAATAAAATTTAGTGGTCTTTTAATATAAATCATTCTGGAAAGAAGCTAAGGAAACCTTGTAGGTCCACCAGAAACAGTGTGACTGAATTCAGGCAAGGACTAATTTTTAAGTCTGCTACTTGCCAAGGTTATTCAGATTAATTTATTCTGTTTCAGAGGACTAAAAGAACACAATGCTTTATTGTTAAGATATTCCCTTAGTATTAACACACAAGCTTTCTTTGAAGCTTATTACTACATACAAATTTGATCTCCACAGATATCTAACCAAAACAAGGCATTCACCTAAGCAGTACCCAGAGATACCACATGGGTTTTCAAAGCCCATTTTAGTGAAGGTGGCTCCAGGAATTACTGCTCTTGAAAGGATTAAACAGTAAAAGCTCAAATCACCACACACAAAAAGTTTGTCCTTGAGTACCCTTCTGCATGTTCCCAACACAATTCTGTATTCACTCAACAAGTCCTGCAATGCTGAACAACATCCACAAGTCAGACAATTACAAGATATATTAAAAATCCCCAAGCCTTTATTTGTAATTTTGACATTATTACAGTATTTTCTGTTCAAAAAACCGTGCACAATAAGGCTGTGATAACTGACTTAACTTTGTTGCCAGAGTTTTAATTCTCTTTTATCTAAAGGTCTCTTTAATCACTCTTTTAGAAAGATTTATCCTAGTCTTTGAAGGGAGTAGTAAGAACTTGGATAGAAACAAGGCTAAAAGACTTCCGACTTATGCATTTGGTCAAGGTCCAAAGTGGCAAAGCTGCAGGAGTATGTACAGAGCAAACAACAGAACTATAGCAGACCATTAGATGTTACTTAGGAACTAACTTAATTATATAGTCTCTTGTTTGTAGTGGTGGCTAATATAACTGTACATACCAAACAAGCCCCATTTTTCAGAAAGGTCAGCAGGTCAAATACACAGCGAAAACTAGGAAAATTTTATTCTATAAGCCCCAGCAGAACGTACCATTAACACCAGTTGTATACAAGATCATCCTAACGTGAAATTTCTGAATTAAATTTTAAAATTTGTCTGGTCTGCAATAGCATTAATTACAGCTGCTATACAGAGAATCCAGTTCTGGATTTAAATAGTTACTTGACTCCGGAGGAACAAAAGGCATAGACTCAGCTACAAAAAACATTTATCAGTAAGATCAGATGTTAAAATTAGGCTAAATCCAGACTCAGTTAGCAGTTAGAATACATAATGTACCCGCACACTCTACTACCCAAACTACTGCAACGCCAGAGACAAGCCATCTCCTTACTGTTATATACTTACTTCTTCCTAATTTCACTTTTCCACTTGTCAGGACACCTCAGCATGAGCATGACAGTGCAAGGCTCTCCAGCAACCAGTCACTGTGTGTAGCCTATTATTCTAGATTGCTTGAGTTCAACTGACATATTTCACAAGTTTTTAGAATATGCATCTAACAGCAGCTGCCATTCTCTTATACATCACACAGAATTGTTTAAAAGTGGATTCCTACATACCACCTTTTGGCAAAATAAAAGTAAGGAATGTGCTTAAGAGTGAACTACCAGCCTACTAGAAGCCAAAAAACCTAATTCTGGTAAAGCGTCCCCAGCAATCTAATGATAAAACTACGAAGATTACTCATAAGCAAAGATGTTCGCACTGGCAGAGCCAGTGCAGGACTAAAAGAAAATTAAAAAAAAAACCAAACAAACCAGCAGCAGGTTGGCTTGTCCTTAAGGGACAGAAAAAGTCTGGCCATTCCTGCATGTGACAGGATACCTGTAGTTAACCCAGGACACCATTATTTAATAAAGACTTCTGTGTGTCTTTTCTAGGGGATGAGACTGTGACTGTAGAAGGGGCTAAAAAAAAAAAAAGAGGAAATAAATACTAAGAATAGGAACAATTATATGAGAGAATAGAAAGGGAGAAAAGAGAGGATCTTAAACTCTGACAAACCTGAACAAAACCCACTCTACTAAGAACTTATATTGAACAGTGACATTTTCTTCTAGACTCTCCTCGGACGACATGGAAAAGTCCTGAATTTGTAAACTTTCTCACAAAAGTAACATAATAGGAAAAGCTGAAGTGCTGAGAACTTGTACTGGTTTAGAAATCAAATCCCATGGAGGTGACCTGGTGTAACAGTTCAGTCACAGCAGAGCACCATAATACACCATGAAATATTTAACAGGAGGAGACAGACAAGGACAGAAATCTGTCATTCCATGCCATTGCAAAAATGTATACAGAAGATATTATCCCAACATAGGAAGTACACCAGGCGTTTGGTCATCTGTTCCTTTCTCTGCTTATGAGGAAGAAACAACAAAAAAAAAAGTAGCCTTGTACAGGATTGTGTGTCTATTCTTTAAACTCATTAGCTAGATACTCAGAAAAAGATTCCAAACAAGTTGTACACTCAGCACAAAAACAGACAGTTTGCCAAGAAGGTAACACTGATGACTTTAATCTAATCTGGACTCTTCTCCAGAGCTGCAGACATCCCAGTATTCAGACACTCAAGTCCAGAACAACTTGGAAACATACGTGATCTCATTTTTAATTAGGGCTTTAGTTAGCACATTAGCAGAAGTACTATGTCAATAAACAAGCAGTATTATGCAGTCAGTAGAAACATTTCTTTGCAAGAAGAGAACCTAAAATTATTGCTTAACCACGGCACTTAGCTGTTTATTTTTACAGGCACCTAATCATCTTCTTTGAGTTGGACTGTAGTTCTACTTGCTTGGGACATCTAATCTCAGAAATTGGGACAGCTTTACAAGGAAAAATGTCATCAAATACCAGCGAATAGTTTAGTTGCTCAGAGAGTAAAGTTCAAGACAGTCAATCATAGTACTGTAAAGTATAATAGGGCTGGGACTAAAGCCTTATTTGAAGATTCACTAGCCTGGGAGACAAACTTCTTGCACTTACATGATTTTTTGTAACTCTACATTTACTCACCCTTCTCCAGTTCATAAGAAATAACTTACTGAATTTTGTAGAAGACCACAGAGTTTAGGACTGACTGAAGATTAAGGGTACAGAAAAAGAACTCACTTGAACTGATGTGCTTTAGTTTTTGAGACTAGAACCTGTGATGTTCTGTGACCCTATCTAGGTAATGCAAAGGCAGTGTCTTGGCTAAGAGGTTTATCTCCAGATTGCTTCCTGACAAGAAAGAAGCAGGATTCCTGATAGATTACGTAATCAGTGCTTTATCTTATTTATCTCTCAGAACTGTACAATTCCTTTCACTCTTCCAGAACTTGACTATCCCTATGAAAACCTACTGCACTGACAAGGTTAAGAAAAAGAATGTGTCTTTATGCAAGAGCAAGAGAACAAACATGCATGTATTTAAGAGCTGTATTTTTCTCCTACAGAATACTGCACTTAGTCATGTCCATTTGCACCAGATACACCCCCATCCTAAAAAACTCAGCTCACCAGAGGCAAGATTCAGTGATTAAAGGGCAGAACTAAGTCTCACTTCCAAACTCTATCACTGGCCTTAACATAACACACTATGCAACTGCAGGCATAGTAGTTTCTCTGTTCCTTAAAACTTGGAAAAAATAACTGCTACTTCACAAAGAATTTCAGAACTAGTTTTTGTAAGTGCTTTTGAGTTCCTCACATGATGAACATACACATATTGAATAAAACAAAGTTGAAGGTGACCTGCTTATTTTTCCTTTAAGTAAAAAAAAATATGAAAATGAAATTGTTAGATGAAAATTGTCTTTAATTACAGTGATAGGTAATAGCCACTCCTGAAATTAAGTGCATCAGTGCTACCGAGCAACATACCCAATCTACACAGAGATCATTTATTCCGATTCCAATATATCCTTTGCTTAAACCAATTTTACAATTAGGTTTGTATTATTACTTAAAAGTGAAAAAACTTGTTCTTAAACATTTTGGCTTCAAGAAAAGACAGATTGTGAATCCACTGACAATATCAAATTATGAATTTCTTCAGTTTCCAAAGCCCTATCACCATTTACCCCAAACTCTTCCACAGATCAAGCCAAGTCTTTAAAGTTCAAAATACAAAAGATATGAATTATGTTTTATAAAAATGTAAAAAGCTAGTCAAAATTACATGTTTAGGTATTTAATCTCTGGAGAATGGAGTACAGCAGCAGGAACTTAAATATAATAAGAACTATCAATAATAAATACAAGAAATTAGTGCAAAGATTGCAATAGGATTCTTGAGTACAATGAGAATATAAAGAGACATCCTAATTTGTATAAAATCCATCCCAACTCTGTATACAATCTCTTCTATAAATACAACCACACAAGATGAAATGCTTATTTGCAAATAATAGTTATTAAAAAGTGTGCTTTATTGGGTTTTTCACTCGATCTCTTGGCAGGTGTAACTTGCAGGAAGTCTGTAAAGACAAATTTCCGTAATTAGACATTTTTAACTCCTCCAGAAGTTATGTTTTAAATACAACTAATAACAGATGCAGTACATACTTGATTTCCATAGAAAACACTATTAGAATAAACACCAAGCGTTGTAACAAATCCATATGCAGTTAGCAATTTATGTGTGTGTGACAATGAGGTAAATTAAAAAGAAAAAAATATTAAATCAGCAGTTTACCTATAGCGGAGCATGAAATTGGCTGTGCATTGCTATTGCCTGTTGAAGTTTTTCCTCTTTGGCTCGTCTACAGTGGCAGAGCTACAAGACAAGACACAGGAAGAGTGAATTCTGAAAGGATTTTTTATAATGCATGTTACAGTTTCTCTCTAATGATTTAGCTATTTAGCAGTCTCTTTAAAAAAAGAAAACCCTGTGAACCATCTCCCTTCCAAGCTTCAGGCTGAACACCTGCCTATACTGACAACATTCTATCCACAGCAAGCAAAGATAATTGTTTCCTATGTTATAAAATTAATTTATTATGCATCTTTGAAGAGAGGTACACTACCTGTTAAATTGCTTTTGCCAAAGCATGGGCAAGAATGTTGGCTTTTGAACCCGAGTTACTTATTTGGCGATAGCCATCAACAGAAAAATTAGTTTAATAAACTAAACATTCAGGTTGCAACACATCATTCTATGTCGACTTACCAAATTTAAGTTGTCTGTGTGGCTATCTGCCCTATATGTATATAGGATATAGAAGAAATGAAACAAATTATCTGCATCAACATAGGACCAGGGCGTAACGCAGGAGACCTTTGCACTCCCGCCTTAAAAATAAGCGCCTTCAGAACGCAGATTATATTCTAAATAGACTGAAGCCACTGAAGGATGTATTTTTCTTTTGTTGGAGCTTTCTAAGGCCCTGTCCCGTATCACAGGACCGATCAAACTCAAAATCTTAAATTTCTTCACTATGTGTTATCTCTCAATTAGAATGACTTGCATACTACGTACCGTTCTCTTTTCCATAAAACTACTAAGAAAGTCATCTATTTCTGTTTTGCCTTCCAAGAAGTCTTCTGCAATAGTGTCAGATTCCTCTTCAGCTTCATGAGCAGCTACTTTAAGTCTGGCTTGCAGAGCACTTGGACTGCAACTCTGAGAAAATAAAAACTCTTATGTAATATTAAGCTGTCCACCAAAACCTACATTTCCTAGCAGGAAGATAAATGACTATATAAATATGTGATATGTGAATAGAGCATTATATTACCTATAAGCCTAAGTGATCATATGAAGCTTTATCTCCAAAAAACAGTGCAGCTTGTTAAACTACGAAGGATTCAGTGTGAGAAAAGCACTGGTAGTCTAGGTCTTGATTCACAATCATTCCCACAAATGTATAAAGCTTTTAAACATGGAAATCTGACAGGCTCTTGAGCATGTAATTTCTGAGTAAAACTACTGCTTCAAGTGTCTTCAACAATTAGGGTCTACTCTTGAAGCTCAGTAATGAATCTGATAATAATAAAAAGGTACAAAAGCCCTTACTGTTCAGTTTTTAAATAGCTTTGAAATTACTGTGGAGAGAAAGATAGGAAAGGAAAAATCACCTACTCAATTGCTAATCTAAACCATTATACTCATTCTTCTGCTCTTATAAATCTCAAATCTTGTTCCTCTGTTGTACATAATTAAAATATTTTTCCTCTTATATGTATGGGCAGTTAATCAGGACGCAATTCACATCATCAGGAAGCTGGAAAGGGCCAGAATTGCAAAATTATGATATTTATAGATTTTAAATGCTTGGACTACCTTCAACTACTCCTTGAAAAATATTTCACTTATGTACTATGAAACTGTAATGTAATCAGAAAAATCCCACAGAATTAATCTTATGCAAAATAAGAAGTTTGGTCTAATAGAAGATGGTAAAATTCACCCACAGTACAAGTAAAAAGACTTATCTGGAAATTTTAATGAGAGATAACAGGTGATATCAGGTAATGTACAGCGAAAATCAATATATGAAGATACAGCATACGTGGAAAAGCAACACAAAAATTCAGCTGCAACTCCTCAACTCTCAGTCTTCTAACCATCATTAAATTGAATCAGCAAATCTAACTTAGAAAATAGAAAAGGTAATATAGCAGTTGGTTATTATGTCCTGGTTTTAGGTATTTCTTGCAGAAACAGAAAAATTCTCAATGCCAACTACCTCTGCCCACTTTAAAGCCAACTCATATCACACAGAAAGGAGGCACTATGAGTCAGACTATTCTAATTTTCAAGTGAGGAAACATTTAATTCACTTAGATTATCAACAAAATCATTCAGTTTGCCTGAAACTTTTTGCTCACTATTTCATATTCTGTTACTCTTTTAGGATTTTCAAATTCAGGTACCATGCATGCTATTTTGATGGACTGTCGTATTCTGAGATGACAAGTCTGGCAAATACTGAAGAGATTTCAGTGCAGAAATTGTTTTATGAGAAGTTACATCTTTTAACACATATCCTGGTAAACATACTAAGAAATAATTCTCCCTCCCCAAAATTTCTTTCCAAAGTAAGGACTTTACCTTATAGGTGCTTTAGAGTGTGCAAAGTTTGACAGCATAAATAACACATTGCCCAAACTAAGCACACCCAGTAAATCACAGAATTTAAGTTTCTACAGCAATGGTCTTAACCATCTTCATATGGTAATTCTACAAGCTAATTATGTTAAGTGAGTACCACTAATTAAACAAGCCTTCTTTAGAGAACATTCTATTCTTAAAACTTTTTTGACACAGGATTGTACTTAAGAACAACTCTAAATACTCATCACACTCCTTTCTTCCAACTATGCTTTTATTGTAGCGTTAAAAACCAAAACCAACCTCCAAAAAACAGTAGTGCAATCTTAACACCGTTTTCCTTCCAACCTGTTTGGTACTTCCTTCCATTTTATTTCGTACTTAATGTGAATCTATTTCATATAAAATTAGAGTTTAACCAGAAGAATATTCTTTATGGATAAAGATACAAATCAAAACTTCGGTTTTATTGAGGTATTCTCAAAGGATACGATGACATAGATATTATACCTCACTCAGTTCATGCTGTCTTTGCATCTTTTTTTCAAACGCTGCCTTCATCTGTGTGAGTTGCTCGTACTAAAAAAGAAAAAGAATGTTTTATCCCTGAAAAAAACCAGAATATTACAATGTTTCTGAAAAAGGTTTTATTGTTCACTTACTTTATCCAACACAGTCTGTCTTTTTGCCTCAAGACTAGGCTCCAGCAACAAGTTTTTTTCTGTAAAACAAAGTCACTATTACTACTGTTTTTAAAGGATTCAGTTCGCAGAACACAGACACAGATGCTAATATTTTGACATCGTACTTGCCAGCTCTTCAACACTTTTCACTAACTCATCTCGATCAGTAATGACTTGCTTCAGTTGTGGTAGAGTCATAAACTGTTCCAGTAACACTTCCTCTTGCTCATTCATATTGGTCAGCTGTGATATACTACATGTAACAGAAAGAAAGCAGATTTAAAGCTAGCAGCAAACACTATGTTACTCATTTCTGCCAAAACTCAAAAGTTTGAGGCATTTATTGGCACTCTACAGGTACACAACACTTGACCACAACTTATTATTTCCCTTTCTCCTAGATTATGGGCTCTACTATCTGCAGCAGCAAGCTTAAAAAGAAATGTGTTATAAAAAATGCCATTTCAAGCCTCACTTCTATAAACTGCTTTTTAGTGCTACTATAGTGAGTTGACCTTAGCCAGCTACCAGACACCCACCCAGCTGCTCTCTCAGTCCCCCTTCTCAACAGGAAATAGGGGAAAAGCTTGTAGGTCAAGAATAAGACAGGGAGACTGCTTACCAATTATGATCACAGGCAAAACCCACTCAACTTGGGAAAACCTAATTTAATTTATTGTGAATTATAGTAAGAGTTGGATGGTGACAAAGACAGACAAAAACTGAAACACCTCACCTCCATTTTCCCAAGGCTCAATTTCACTCCTTCACTCCCAACTCCTTTACTTCCCCATGCAGCAAGCAGTGCAGGAGAGGGAGGAATTGCAGGTGTTGCAATCAGCCTGTAATAGTTTGTCTCTGCTGCTCCTTCCTTCTCACTTTTTCCCTGCTTCAGCACAGGTCTCTCTCAACAGGTTGCAGTTCCTGGCAGGAGAGCCTGCTCTAAGGTGGGTTCTACATGGCTGCATTTTCCTTCAAACAATATCTGTCTTTTCCAAAACTTCCACAGGCTAGAGATGAATACCTGCTCTAGTACCTGGAGCACCTACTACCCCTTCTTCTCTGACCTTGGTGTTCGCAGGATTCTCATACTTTTCTGCCCCTCCCCTCAAGCCACACCAACTCTGCTGAGTTTGCTCTTTTTAAAATGTGTTTTCAAAGCACCCACTTCACTGACCAACTAGGCTGCCTTGTAGTGGGTCTGCTGCCAAGCCGGCTGTGTCTGGCACAGGGGCAGCCCCTGCCCCCTTGTCACAAAGGCCACTCATGCAGCCCTTCAACCTGCACCCAACAGGGCTATTCAGAAAAGTTGCACTATCATTTCTGATTTAGTTCAGCTACCACCAGAAGAATCATAGAGTTTAATCATGGTCTTCTTGGAAGGACCAAATGATTAGAACGTTTTATTTAAACAAACAAATTACTCTTCTCTTGCAACCCTCTAATTTTCTGCTACACAATGAGAATGCTGCAAAATCTTCATCTGATTTAGCTAAATAAAACAGGATCTTAAGAAGGTGTCAAGGGGGAAAAAAACCCAGAAGATCTTCCCAAAAATCTTTTCCTGTTTTGAAAGGACAGAGTTTTCAATTACTAACCTATGACACCACCACAAAGATATGAGATCAGAAAGAAACCAACCTCTTAAGACTCTTTCAGAATTAATAGCTAATTTGTAATCTATTCAATACCAGATAACTGATTAAGAAGGCCATCTCATTAGACCTGAGCAAACTGCTGGTAACAATAACTAAAATTATTTTTGGAATTGTGACAAGATATTACTTTTGATGAAAATATTTGTGCAATATGTGTACAGAGTATTTAGATGTGGAAGTGATTTGCACTGGCACACTTACCACCTGGATTTATCTAACCCAACCCCCCTGTACATGCTGAACTCTTCAAAGTAGTCCATTGTTTACCCTGTACTACAGCCCTCTGAATTTAAGAGAACGTATTTTATGAACCAATCTCAAGTCCATCTCCCTGTCCCCTTTCCTCCTTCAAAAGTTATGCTTTATTAATTAATAGACGTTAAGTCACTGGCAAGGCCCCAGAACTCAGAAGAACACTGACAGCTAGGAAAAGTAAAAGTAAATACTCTTCTTCCTGGTGTTAAATACTAAAGTATTGCTCCTGGTGAGGAAATCCTAAACAAGCAATACATTTAAGTACAAGGTTGGCTTACTTTCTGACTCAACAATTTTGCTAAGTAGTAGTTCTATTTATAATTTCTACAAAGACCTTTCAGTGATATATAAAGACTCCTGACAAAAATCAGATACAGACCAGCAGTAATTTCCTTTCAATGACTATGGAATGTTTTGACGCCTTCTGAAAACGTACCTTAGTTCTGAGAGTTCTGGAAAAGTATCAGGAACATCAGGCATCTTGTAAGTAAATCCATTCTGGCCAACCTAAGCAGTTTGGAAATGTTTAATAGATTTTTGAAGAGTAATTTCTTGATATTTAACTTGATTAATCTAAAACTGGAAATGAATATTTGCCAGCAACAAGAAAAGCAAGAAAAGCAGTAAGAAGCAGTAGCACTAGTCCCCAAACAAACGCCTCAACTCACTCCTGGTACCAAAATACTTGGGGATGTCTGGGGTGGCAAGTCATAAAAGACGAGTAAATTTTGGACACAAATAAGTCTGCTCCCTCGAGTTTTGCAGCAATGCCCAGTGCGGCCTCAAGGGAACTTCTACCCAGTGTCTAATAGCTTAAGCAGCAAAATTCAGCACACAGACCTGAAGCACGGCTTCTGCCGTTGGAACAGGTAATGGCAGATCAGCAATCAAGCCATAAGAGGGAGCAGCAGGCTTGTCTGTAGTGTAGCTTGAAGAAACTGATTCAGCAACAGGCACGGCTGCCACTGTTCTATTTGTTTCTTGAGTTGGGTATGGAGGAAGAAAGGGAAACCCCTGAGGAGCATAAGGAGGCATTCCAGCTGGTTTGTTGAAAATGCTAAAAACAAACAAACGAAAACCCACAACCATGAGCAACCAACTGCTTATAGCATATTTCTTATCATCTAAATTATAATTACTAGACCACATACAAGACGTAAGATTGAGTTTTTAAATGATCATAAACTCTGCGATTTCTGTTCTCTGCTTCTTCAAACACACTGTCTACTTTGTCTTACACTGCAACATAATATGCAACTCTATTAAACTATATTCTTGTAGAGCAGCCAAATACACACTCACACTCTTAATTATAAGAAAACTACTTCTCAAAAATTTATAAAACATAGATTTAATTTTTCTCCATCTAAAAGTCCTGAGAAGTGCATCTGTATTGTCCATTAGATGTTATTTATGGTACAGCACCTAACAGCTTGGGCAACACACATGTAAATTACTTTTAAATAACACAAAATTTTTTTTTTAAATCCACACCTGCAGCTGCATCTAAACCCAGTGTCATCAGTCACAAGCACCATAGCTGTACTGATAAAACTGTAATGTCTCAGACCGCTTTTGCGTATTTAATACAATTATTTAAATTGCACAATTTCTGTTGCGCAGTTGTGCAACAGAAGCTGCCTCTAAGCCTGGGAGGTTATGAACAGAATATGAAGAAACAGAACTGCTCAAAACATGATCTACAGCAAATTGAAGATTTCATCCGACAATGTAAGCATTTATTGTTTTTCAAGAAAACAGAGGCACATAAAGTTACATCAGCATGGTGACACAGTAACTCCACCGAAATTTAGCATTTCTTCTGAAGCAACCATGCTATCAAGCACACACATGAAATCATGCAAGGGCAGGGCATCTACATCTCCCAATACATCCACTATGTTATTCATGTTACTGCTCTCATACTTGATTGCATCTCTTTTTTATAAATGTAAGTTAATACACACCTCCATTCATCATGTTTATATAGATACTCACTATGGAAATGATGTTGAGCTAGGAGCTAGCACTGGAGGATTCTTCCAAAACTCATCCAGTAAACTCTGAACAATTTTTCCAAGATCCGAGTGCATTGTAAACTAGTAAAAACAAAAAAATAAAACCCAATGCAGAAGAAAAATCATGCCTGGAATCCAACAGTGCTGAACTTGATTGTTTATTATATCTACATGGCAGTGCTGAAAGCTGTTACAGAGACACAACAGCTAATGTAAGCTGTGTAAACATAAACTCCAAATAAAGTGATAAAGCCACCCAGAACTGAACACAAATTGTAAGTGGTTTGCATATACCGTTATCAATTGAGAATCAATCAAGTACAACATTTCTGACGACACCCGAAAAAAACCCACCTTCATTACCAAGCCACATTTGGGGGAAAAAAAAGAAAGTGGAAAAAAAAATTAATCAAGATTTGTGACAAAACCCACTAATTGCATTCTGAAAAAGTCATAAGTTCACCACCCAAAAAACACTACTACATCCTTGTTGGCAGAGAAAAGGGAATAAAAAAGAAAGAACAGCATATTAAAATCCTGAATATTGGAGCTAAAACCCTGACATCTTTCTAATAGGATTAGGGTGGGAAGAACTATGTTACAAAACAGTCTTAAAGCATCCTTCTTCCTTATTTGGAATACACTGTAGAGAAACAAGAACTGTGCTATAGGTGCTAACAAGAGAAGTGATAGGAACCTTCTCAGCCATCATAACTTAAAATAATTACAGATACATGGAATACTCAATTCAGTAATGCTAGCAGTAAATGAATAAATGGTAGTATATTGAATACTGCTGAATTTTTTTTCAGACCCCTCAAAACATAGCTTGAGAGGGAATAAAGATCTTTACTACTCTCTTTTACCAGAAGCATTAGCAATAATCTAGTATGACATGTACTAAAATTGCTATTAACGGTACATATATGTGAAGCTACAAATTATACATACATTACTTATTAATGGACCAGTCACATACACTCCCTGTTTGTCCATTAAATGATGTCTCACAGGTGGGAAAACACTGATGACTGGTTTTTCCTGAGGAAACTGAGGTGGAAGCAAGCTGCAAGTACAAGAATAATCATTACTACAGCTTCATCTCATGATAAAGTTAGCATAAGAGGGTTTCCTCTAGAAAGGAAGAGAACTATTAATTACATAAACTTATTTTTCTACAAGAAGAGTCATGTAGAAAACCCACAGTGTATGAAGCACGCAAAAGGATTATTAAATTACAAAACTAGAAGTCAGACAGATTAGAATAACAGACTTCCAAGGAACGGAAGAGAGCATTTACTGGGCAAAATTGTAGTCTAACAATAAAGAAATTATGTGCTTGGACAAAGAAAAAGCTGTAGCATAACAAGAATATTTTCTAATACAGATGTTATTACTACAAAGACAACGCAGTGCAACCTTCAAGAATATCAAACAAGTTATCAGGCTAAAGTAATGAAATAACTTGTGACTAGAATACCATCAATATTTCACAGAGCAAAAGTACCCCAAAGTAAATTCACAGGAAATGTCACAATAAATCACTTAAGTTATGATCCAGACACTTCCTTGGGCAAGAGTTATGATTTAAAGGAAATTATTAAATTACTAAGTAATCTTATTTTCATTTGTAGAGTATCCAAAATCATCGGAAACCCTCAAGCATTTTCTCCTACTTTCTTTTAGCTAAAAACACACAGGTATCATAGGAGCCAAGCACACCAAAATATAGGTTTGCTTTCAGCTGAGCACCTGCATCTTGTACAAAATCAGTTTCATTTATATCACTACAACTACTAATCAAATTCAGGTTACAGTTCCTGAAATTACTTATGAGATGGGTACCATTTACGTTATATTACTATTTTTGTTTTTGAGAACAGTTTTAATTTTCAAGATGTGCACAGAGATATCTCACTCTACTTACATGTTAATATTAATTGTCAAGTTGTTTACAGTGAAGGGCAGTCGATATTCCACATCTTTCTGAATTTCTGCGATGCTGTCAAAGAAGACATTGTTAGCATCCAATTCACAGTCAATGCAACAGCCTGAAGTCTAAGAGAAGACATAACCTCAGACCTTTGTGCTTAATTCAGTTTTGAAAAGCCCTGTAAGAATGCAATTGAAAATGCTGGAATAAGTTAATATGCTTCAGGATGCTACACTGAATGTTAAGATTAAAGCAAAAAATAGTAGATTCAACTTTTACACTTAGTACATGATCACAAGCAATGGAAATGCAATAGGAGAAAGAAATTGTGCTACTCGCAGATCTGACAATGATCTCAACTTATTTTTCTCCACTTACTGGCTTAATTTAAGACATCATGTCAGTAATTTTTTTATATACTGAATTTTACCTACTAAAACATTTACTTTGTGAAGGCATTAAACCTGGTTCACAACTAAGCATTGCTCTGCAATGCTGCCTACAGATCAATATTTAGAACACAGATTACACTAGGCATTCCTTCCTTAACAGATTAACTTACTATTTAACAGTAGTTTCTTCCACATGTATCAAGTTTTATGAACTTCAACAGATATTTTCAAGAATTATCTGGAGAAGAGCTAGTTGCAAGAATGAAAGCTTTGTAGTCCAGTGACACTCAAGACACAGACCCCCACCAGGTGAAGAAATATGTATTTTATGAAATCTAGTAAAACTAAATCCAAAGTTGCTTCTCCTGTAACAGGCAAGTTATTGAGAAGACTCTATGAATCAGTTATGTCAGTAGGAAGTTGACTTCAATACTCAAAGCACTCCACAATTTGTACGTGCAGCAAGACTGTTTTGAAAGATGACATCTCAAAGAATTCCGAAGAGGAGGAGGAGTAGAAGACAGCTCAGAAGCAGAATTTCTGGACAACAGGAACATAACTAAGCTGGGATTGGGAAAGAAAGGAGGGCAGAAAAGTAGTTTCATTTTACAATGCCTCAATCAAAACTAACTTAAAAAGCAGACTAATTTCCTCTTGCTTGTATTTTTCCTGTCTGCACCTGGTTAACAATAGTCTTCTCTCACCTCTCTAAGACTCCCTTATAAAGGGAGGGAACACAGCTAGAATGGGGAAAAATAGCAGACAGACGTTCCCAAAAAGCCTCTTTGCACCCAACTTCAGAAATGTGCCTCTACCCACCACAAGGTACACTCCACACAATTGCTTCCCTCAAAAACACCAGAACACATTATCTGCAAATGTGTGTTAAGTGCAGTGCTATCAGTGTTTTGTATCCCTGCAAAGCATTATTTACTTACAGAATTTAAAACTCTAGTTTTCGCAGATTCAGGAATAAAAGGAGTAAGACACAAACCTAACTATGCACCTTGCTTTCTGCAGCCTGACCTTTTTCCTTTCACAGACAACTAGGTATCTGCTCTTTCCCTGTGAATCACAGGCTGCTTGAAGAAACTGTCAGACTTCTTCAGCAAAAAAAGACTTTGTATCAGAGCTTTGGGCTCTACTGTGATACACCACAAACTGAAATAACCACCTCCTCATTCTTAACTGAAGGATTCTCCCTGGAATCTCTCACACACGTTCCTGCCCTGTAATGATCTGTCAGGCATTTTAATAGCTAGCAACAAAATCCTTTTGAGAAGGGTATATAATCATGCTCCACTCATGTGCACAGTCTATAGGAACTGGGGAGGAAGATAATAGGGAGAGAGAAACAAGAAATTCAGAATCTCATTGAGCTGTTCAAACTATTGAAACCTACTTTTAGCAACACCTTGAACAGTAAATCTTAGTTGTCCCTTCTCCAAGTTGGAATCAGTACACTGAAAAAATGATGCATTCTTAACTTCAGCTAAAACAACAGCAAATGTAAGAAAACTGTTTTTTAAATACAAAAACTTGATTTCAAGCTCCTAATTTGTGAGGGATCCCGAAAAAAAGAAGACTAGCTACCTTCACGAAATTAAGATCACATATATCTGAGCTTTTACAAGCTAAGAGAACACAAACCAAACCTACCTATCTTAGGTAATGAATGCCAAGAATTTTATTTTGAGTATTTCAAGGAGAAGCAGCTGAGATACACATAATTAATGACATAACATACTTATCAGATAAAACAATCACCAGAATTACATTTATTTAATCACTGCTAAGGAAACAATGCTGTGGCAATGCTTAATGCACATTCTTATCCTACAGATCTGTGCTGCTATGGAGTCCATAAGCAAGCAATTCAGTCCCACCCAAAAAAGCCTTTCTGCTTTTTAAAACTTGAACAAGAACACATACCTTTATAAATGCACGACATTCGAAGGACTGTTAATCAGATTTATTCAGTAATAAGTATGGCTTATGAAAACTGCACACTTTGCCAGAATTTACTTCTTCTCTTGCCTAATTTTTGGTTTTCTACACTTATCATCAAGACAGATAAGGCAGACTCTTTACATGGCTGTAAAGTTACATTTGAGCAGCTACCCTCTTCCCCTCATCTCCATTCCTGGCTGCAGGGTCCATTCCCTCTCTGCCTATGCTTGAACTGGTGCCTGCACAAACAGCTAGTAAACCAGTTCAGCAAGCTGATCTTGTCAAAACAAGGATCATCTTTTTTGAGGACTTAACTTGGGGCAGAGAAATACCCGTGGCAGAGAAAAAAAGGGTAGAAATAAAAGGCTAAGTACAGCCAGTCCAGTAAAAACTACTAGTTTGGTAAGCTGCTGCACACCCAAGAGACTTATGTTTCCGCGTGTTAATTCAAAATATTAGGATAGCAAGTTATTTGCAATGATTAAATTTGGAAATACAACAAGCAACTCCTTTAGTCTTAGTCCGACATAAAAGAAAACATTCATTTTTCTGGATTGCTTTGGAGCCATCTATCATTCCACTTCAAAAGACATCCTAGGAAGCATGATGAATGCTTACATGCTCACTGAAAATGTAGCTTGAAATATATGAAGTTTGGATCTCATTTTGAAAGATGAATGGTTTTAAAAGGCTATAATTTAGGCCAAAGTGATCAGCATACTGACAAGCTGGAGTATCTCAGGAAAGCGGAAAGAGTTTTGCTGTGAAAAGTGTGGCTATGGAACAGGAAAAGCATCTAAACAGAAAAAGTTATTAAGGAACAGTCAGTTATGAGCGAGTTAGCACTGTACATCAGAGGAATTTTGTAGAGCCAGTGGGGCTGTTATGCCACTACTGACGATCACTGCCAAGCAGAGCTCCTTTACAGCACGTTTTATTCTTAATTTTCCAAAAACTATGCCTCTGCACCCAGTTTCCAGAAAGAGGGCTTTATTCCAACAGGTGCAATCTGCGTCTTCTTGAAGACCTGTAAAACCCATTAAGTCATTTAGCCGACTTCCTGGCCAGTGTCTTGAGGCTCCACAACCTCCAAACCCCAGCATGGGCAACCCACACCAAGGGTTTCTGAGTGCAGCTTCATGCCCTCCTGGGCTCCGATGCCCTGCGTGCCCGGGGGTTCCTGTTTACCGGACCCAGCCAAGCCTCATCGGGAGGGGACAGGGTGAAACCATACAATGGTATGGGTTGGAATGAACCATAAAGACCATTCGGATCCAGTCCCCCTCCTGTGGGCAGGGACACCTCCCATCAGACCAGGCTGCCCCATCCAGCCTGGCCTTGAACAACTCCAGAGAGGGGGCATCCACAAACTTCCCTGGGCAACCTGCGCCAGTGCCTTGCTGCCCTCATCATGAAGAATTTCTTCCTAATGTCTAGTCTAAATTTTCCCCCCCCTAATTTAAAAGCCATTCCCCCTCATCCTATCACTACATGCCTTTGTAAAAAGTCCCTCCCCAGCTTCCTTGTAGGCCCCCTTCAGGTACTGCAAGGTGTCCTCAGAACCTTCTCTTCAGGCTGAACAACCTGAAGTCCCTCAGCCTGTCCTTGTATGGAAGGTGCTCCAGCCCTCTGATCATCTTTGTGGCCTCCTCTGAACCCATTCCAACAGCTCCATATCCTTCTTATGTTGAGGATTCTAGAACTAGACACAATAGTCCACGATACTCAAGCAAGATGAGGTATCACAAGAGAGGAATAGAGGAGCAGAATCACCTCCCTCGACCGGCTCACCACACTTCTTTTGATGCAGGGCAGGTTATGACTGGCTTTCTAGGCTGCAAAGGCAAATTACTGGCTCATAGAAACATAGAATAGTTTGGGTTGGAAGTGACCTTAAAGATCATCCACTTCTAACACCTCTGTCATGCGCAGGGACACCTCCCACTAGATCAGGCTGCCCAAGGCCCCATCCAACCTGACTCTGAACACCTCCAGGGAAAGGGCATCCACAGCTTCCCTGGGCAACCTGTGCCAGTGCCTCACCACTCTCATCATGAGGAAATCCCTCCTTACGTCTAGCCTAAACCTGCCCCTCTCCAGTTTATACCCATTGTCCCTAGTCCTATCACTACAAGTCTTTGTGAACAGTCCCTTCCCAGCTTTCTTGTAGGCCCCCTTCAGGTACTGTAAGGTCCCTATGTGGTCTCCCCCCCAACCCCGCGGCCACTCACGAGGCGTGGGCGCCGCGCAGGGACTCGATCTGCCGCTGCTTCTGCTGCTGAAGACTGGTGAGGGCCGGCAGCGGGGCGGCGGGCGAGGAGGAGCCGCCGCCCTTGGTGAGGGGAAACAGCCAGTTCATCCTCCCCGCGGCGACGGCGGCACCGGCGGCCCCAGCCTCGCGCAGGCGCGGCGGGGCGGCGCGGCCCCCTCGGTCTCGCGAAGGCGTGGAGTGGCAGCCCCCCCACTTTTGCGCATGTGCAATGGAGCGGCACCCCCGTAGGCTTCGCGCTTGCGCAGCGGGGCACGGCGCATCCCGTCCTTGCGCATGCGCGTCAGGGCAGAGCTCCCTTCCCGGATTCGTGCATACGCGGCGGAGCTGCGCTTCCTTCGGTGTCACTCATGCGCACCGGCGCAGCCCTCCTCCTCCGGCCTCACGCATGCGCGGCGGGGCAGCAATCCCTCTCAGGCCTCGCGCCTGCGCAAGGAGACACTGCCCCCGCCCCCCGGCTGTGCCCTCCTCCCATATTGCGCATGCGCAGCAGGACAGCGCTACCTCCCCACTTGCGTATGCGCGGAGGGCAGCCTCTACGCAGGGGCAGCGCGCCCCCTCACCGGTTCGTGCATGCGCGGCGAGGAAGTGCTCCCCGGCGTTGCGCATGCGCGGAGGGGGGCAGCACGCTGCCAGCCTAGCGCATGCGCGGTGACCCCTCCCGCGGTCCGAGCCGCGTCGCCGCCGCGCGCTAATGACGCACGCCGTGTGGGGCGGGATGAAGGAGGGGCGGTGCGGCCGGCGATTGGCCGCGCCGCTGCCGTCGGTCAGAGGTGAGGGGGGAAAGGCCGCGGCGCGGCGATGATGTAATGGCTTTGTGTGGCGGGGCGGCGGGGGCAGTGCTTCGTAGGTTTCTTGAGGCCACCGGCGGCTTCGGCGCGTCGGGGGCCGCTGCGGGGCCTCGCCAGACTCGGCCCGGCCCCGCCCGGCCGAGAGCGTGAGTGGGCGCGGAGCGCGCGCAGCGGGGGCGAGGAGGGGGAGCGCAGGTACTGTGCCGCCCCCCTTGGTGCAAACGTGCCCCGGGCCCTGCGGCCGTACCGGCAGTGCTGCCCGCGGGGCTTCGGGAGCGGAGGCAGCCAGGGCGGCTTCTTCCGCTTTGCACCCATGTAGGGGCCCTCGGCGCGCTCTGGAGGCCTGGGGCGTATAAGGAGGCGGCGGGAAAGCAGCCGGGGCGGGAGTTCGAGTCTGTCGGGCCGTGTTTCGGACCCCTCCCGCCGCCCTCTGCTTTGGTGCGGGCTGCCAGAAGTGCCCCCGCCGGGCAGGCTGCCCCCGCGGGCGGCTGCTTGTCCTCCGCGGCGTCCCCGAGCTCGGCATAACGCTCAGAGTCGCTTTGCCGCTTTGTGTTGCACACAGCCGTGGGATCCACAGGAATGTGCCTCTCTAACCCGTGGGGGAATAGCGCTTGTGGGCTCAGGTATCTCTTCTGTCTGTTGAACTAGTGTGTCTTGGCATTTTGCCTGGCCTTGTGCAACAAGGCTACTGACAGAATTCACAGGGTTTTAGTTTTCAGTAGTAATCTGGACTCCCTGCCTGAAATTCTCAAGGTTTTGGGGACTGTGTTGTGCCTTTTTTTTTTTTTAAGTAAAATTCTAAAGAATGACGTTTGATTCTGATGTTTAAGCATCTATTTTTAGATAAGGGAAGAATAAAAACTTACGCTTGATATTTTCTTTGTCTCTTAGGCTAAACAAAAATAAATCATTAAAGGCCCCTTTATGAAACTAATCCTCAGTCAAGTGTTACTTTTGATGTATGGTCTCTGAAGCCCCCCACTATGCCAGCAGCTACTGTAGACCATAGCCAAAGAATCTGTGAAGTCTGGGCGTGTAACTTGGATGAAGAGATGAAGAAAATTCGTCAAGTTATACGGAAGTATAACTATGTTGCTATGGTAAGTGAGCACTAGATTATCCAATTATCAGAAACCCCAGGATGATTTCATTTGCTGTCAGTAAACTGAAACTATGAACTTGTTTATCCATTTTAATTGAAAGAATAATGGACTCAATGTTGAGTTAATGCTGAATGAACATTAGGATCCTATTTTATTACGTTTTTAAAAGCTAAATTTACATAGTGTTCTTCAGCTACGGAACTGTTAGATGCTTGAGGTATGTTTTATGAAAATAAGCAATATAGATTATGCAAATAAGCAATATAGATTTTTATGGATGTATTTTGTTGAAGTTTTAATTGTGTTCTTACAGGACACGGAATTTCCCGGAGTAGTTGCAAGGCCTATTGGAGAATTCAGAAGCAACGCAGACTATCAGTACCAGTTATTACGCTGCAATGTAGACTTGTTAAAAATAATTCAATTAGGACTGACATTTATGAATGAGCAAGGAGAATACCCTCCAGGAACTTCAACTTGGCAATTTAATTTTAAATTTAATTTAACGTAAGTGTTATATGTCTACACTAGTGAATATGTGTTTCTGTTGTACTGTTACTAAAAATGTATCAATGGTGGTGGCCTATAGGACAGTCACGAAGATGATCAGAGGGCTGGAGCACTCCCCATGTGAAAACATATGAAGCTGAGAGAGTTGGGCTTGTTTAGCCTACAGAAGAGAACGCTATGGGCAGACCTTATAGCAGCCTTCCAGTATCCAAAGGGGACCTACAAGAAAGATGGGGAAGGGCCCTTTATCAGGGAGTGCAGGGCTAGGACTAGGGGTAACAGTTTTAAACTGAAAGAATGTAGGTTTAGAGGAGATTAGGAAGAAATTCTATACTTTAATGGTTGGTGAGGCACTAGAATGGGTTGCCAGGAGAAGTCGTGTATGCCCTATACCTGAAGGTCTTGAAGGGCAGGCTAGGTAAGACTTTGAGCAACCTGATCCAGTGGAAGGTGCCCCTGCCATGGCAGGGGCGTTGGAACTGGATGATTTTTTAAGGTCCCCCTTCCAACCCGTGCTATGATTGTAAAAGCTGTAACAACTCTATTTATATGATTGGAATACCATAGATACCTCGCAAGGAAAACTTTTGTCAGCCAAACATGCGATTTCTTCCCTCATCTCTGGGCAGTCTGTCCTACTATTGGTAATTTGGTCAAAAATACTAAGCAATTCCAACACAGGTTTTACAAAGATGCATTTCTACCACAGCAATAGTTAGCACTGTATTTTCATATATGGCATTAAGAAAAAATGTAAAGCTTCCAAAGTGACTAGAAAATAAGTAATGCAAAAGTTATCAGCAAGTTCGGAGGTGAGTGTGCTCTGTCCTCATTAAAAGACGTTATTCTTGTTAAAACCCTCACAACGAGTTCTAGAAAATATTCGAGGTAAAATACTGTCAACTTTTTAATACTGCAGCAGTTTTTCTTGTGTCTTCAAAGCGACTTATTCTGTTAAGCTACTGCATTTTAATTTTCTTTTATAATAGGTTGAAAGGGATTACTGAATCCACAGCATAACTGCTGTGGGGACTTCTTTGTGTGAAGTGTTGGTTGAAAAGCAGGCTTATTTTTGTCTGTTGGAATCAGTCTGTGAACTCTATTTCAGAATGTGATTTATATCGATGATAAGTCTTTAAGTATGAACCCATTGTTCCCAGGGGGTTGAGATACTTCTGTGCAGTTCGAATTGTATCTTTAGTTGACAGAGTTACTAATATCTCGAGTTTTGTCCTGAAGTGGATGTAATTGGTCTGATAGGTTTTCATATCGTCTGAGTTGAGTATCAGTGCAAATGCTTTTTAAACATAAATATGTTGAAAGCTTGGGTTTTTTTGGCAGCTCTGGTTGAAGTTGATAGTTGGAAAGCTTGATATAACTGAGTTAAAACTGCAGCCTACAAAGGAGGTTTAGAGAACAGGCCTATTTTTCTGCAGATAAAGAAAATACTCAAGGTTCTTACTAAGAAAAAACTTCTGCTGTCTCTGTTAATCTTTGTTTTTCTAAACAAGCAGTGCTGTTGTGGCTTGTCACAAATCAGTTTGATCTGAGGAATGATTTGCTCTTTTAGTTTTGTTTGAATCACCTCCTGAAAGAAAAGGAAGTGCAAGTTTGATTTTTTTTTTTTTGTATCATTTAACTTACCTGGCCATGTAAGTGCTGAATGGAAGTTATCCATTGTCTCAGTAGAAGAATATACTAATACTGCTAAGCATGTGGGAAAGAGGAGGAGGAATGAGTTAGTAACTTCCAAACTGTAATGTGGAAAGAAGAGCCTGTATTATGTACTACTAATTTTCTGAGGTTTGAAGGTTTACAGAATGTCAAGCAACTGAAGACAAAAGCAGTCTTCCATACATTTATGCCAGATGCTGCTTAGATAAGACAGCTTAGTAATGTAAGGTCTAGGTAGTCACTTAACTAACTTGCTACTAGTTCACTGGGACTTTTTGTTCAAAAAGGTAAGCTGTATAAGGGCTGCATGAAACATGCATATTTTTTTTACAGGGATGGAGAGATTACTTATTTTTGTCTGTTTCTAAACTTCTTTTTGGGAAGTGGCAGTGTGCCAAGTGTTCTGCTCCTAAAGCAAAAGGGCTGTTGGCTCTTCCTAGAAGGTGACTTTTTTGTATGTGGTTCCAGCCAGGTGGTGTTACAGTGTGCTTTTAAAGAGCATAAATATTTCTATATTTCTATAACCTAACTATCCACCTGATTAGTGCAGAGCAACAAGCTAGAATTAAAATTTCTTTTTGTAAAATAGGCATGTTTGTTTGGTATGGATTCTTTAATGTGTTATGGAAATGGACGAGTGTTGGGAAACTGATGCCTTAAAGCTGGAGAACTAATGAGGAACTGTGTGGGAGGGCAGAAAACGGATAAAACGCAACTTGAGGATGTATATTTATGTTCTGATGAATGATGACTGGCTATTAGGAATAAGAAATGTAAGTCTGAGTGAATCTAATAGTCAAGTTTGATTTATTGACTGTCTTTATTTTTTTGTGTTGGTCTTGATTAAAATTTAAAAATATACACTGCAAAGACTTTGTAGAATAGTAATAGGAATTAGGACAGTAATAGGAATATTATCTAAGCAGAGCCATATTTGTGTTTTTTTTCAGTTAACCATTCTGTCTTTGTTATGATGATGTAGGTTAAACTTTAGGAGAAAAAAAACCCCATCCATTTAATCACAAATTTACAAAACTCTTAGCGGTATAAAGGGGCAAAAACACAGGGATAAAGACGGGGTCAAACAAGACATAGAGGAATTTTTTTTCCAACACATTAAATTTTAGGTCCAAAATATGGCTATTGAACTAAACTTCGACTTCTACTTGGGGGGACGGAAGGGAAGTTAAGCTGCCTGAATTTTAAGGATTGACAACGTGGAGCAAGTATTCAATTTTCAGTTGTACCAAGTAGGAAGTTTTGATGAGCATGTGTCTAAACATTTATGCAAGCATAAATCCCAAGAAAGTTCTGGAAAACATTACCTGCAGAACTAATAACAGCACTGGAATATGGAGTGTACTGTTCCTAGTTCTATAATATAACTGACAGGAGTGCTTCAATTATTATATTTAATTTGTCACAGTTTAAGTAATGGATTTTATTTCCAAAGTACCTCCATGCATACATTCACTTTCCTCAGTAGATTAACAGAAGAGGAGTTCTAGGTGATTGGAAGAGGAACATGAACTAGGTTTTTATGAAGAAGTAAAAAATGGAGGTTGCTGGGAATTATGAAATGCTTGTGAAGGTTAATAAAAGCTATGAAGAATGATTGATTTTGTAATTAACATGGAAAAAAGTTATGTTAGTCCTGCTTTATGCTAGTGAGTAGTGTATGAATAGTGGGGGGAAAAAAAATGTTACCAGGTTTATAATCACTAAGATTTTGAATTTTTTCTTTTCTTCTCTCTGTTTTTAGAGAAGATATGTATGCCCAGGACTCTATTGAACTGTTGACGACATCTGGTATCCAGTTTAAAAAGCATGAGGAAGAAGGAATTGAGACACAGTACTTTGCAGAACTGCTTATGACATCAGGAGTTGTACTGTGTGAAGGAGTCAAGTGGCTTTCCTTTCATAGGTAAATTCTTCATGTTAAGTATTTGACTTCTCAATATTGAGAATTGAATTCTAGGGCTTAGATTTCATGCCTCATGTTATGTGGTAGACGTATAGTTTATATAGGACATGTCTTGGTTGGTTAAGACTTAGAAAACTGTTTCTACATAATACCTCTAACAGCTTTCTGTATGAGAAGAATAGAGCACGCAGGGTCGTACTGGTGTGCTTTATTTTTGGTATTTACGCAATAACCAGAAAACTGTAAACCTGAAAAACATGAAACTTCTGAGCCAGCAGGTGGCACTGTGTCTTTCAGTATCACACATGCAGGTAATAGTAGTAAGAATGATAAAAGCAAACTATTCCTAAGCAATTCTTGAGCAAATATTGTTTGTCTCATAGGAGAGACTGCAGAATTATTGGTGAAGAGTTTTAAAAAACACTTGTAAATTTGTTGTAAATCTGGGTATCTGAGTAGCTGAACATAATGCAGTTTAGAAGCTCAGCCCTGATAAGCCTTAGTTCTAGCTGCAGCAATGAATATGTTGTATTATTCCATCACGTGAACTCATCTTCCAAGTAGAAATATAAATGTGAATGCTAAATCTCTATGAATCTGTGAAGATACAAAAGATCTTTGACCTTCAATAAGCTTTAATACTTAGGAATTTATGCAGTAGTTATAGTTAATTATGTGCCAGAGATAATTTGCACTTTTGGCGAACAACAGGAGCTTTCAAGGTTTATTGCTATGTAATGCCCTCAAGTTGACATCTTAAATGCTGGCTGCTAAGGAAGTCAAAAAAGGTAGAGCAGATGTTACAGCTGAGAGTAGTTGTTTGCTTGGAGCTTTGTTCTTGTTTATCACGGTGCTGCATTGGTGGGTGGTAATATGTAGGTGACAAAATGAGGAAAAAGCCAACTTCTTCATCCTTAAGTATTAAATCTTGGAGGGGAGGCTGGAGGATAGAAAGGCGTGTGGAATAAGGTATCTAATAATTTGTTATTAAACAACTGAAATATAAGAATTGCTTCAGCAAGGAATGTAAAACAATAGATGCAAATAAGAGCCTGTTGCAGGATTCAATGTTTTGACTTGGTTTTTAGAAATCAAGTGTTAGACTGACTTTCCAAAAGCAGGGAAGGGGTTGGGAAAAAAACAGTTCTTTTTTTTGAAAGAGGATTGTCCTAGCAAAAGAATACCTAAGCAGTTCCTACACTAGGAATTCTTTTTAAAGCATAATCATATTGCTTGTAGGTGTTGCCCAACTAATATGCTGGTTGAAGTGTAGTGTAAACTATAGGCAATAATGCCACTTTTACTAGTGCAGCTTATGAAGGGATTTTGGAATGGATTTGTTTAAGTCCAGTTTCATCTGTGCTAAAATGAGTGTTTGTTGTGGACTTAACTGTCAATGTCTTTACAAGTCCTCTTAAGACATTCCACAACTCTACTTGAAGTTGGAGAGTGTTTAAAGGCTTTTGTGCTTGACAGAGCATGTTGATATTATCTTGAGCACAAAGCCCTGCAGTAGCAGGTGAAGTTCTGAGGAAGCTGAGATAGCACAAAGCTATAAGTGATGTGTGGGTCACAAAATGTACCACAAAGAATAGTAAACAGCTGTTTCTAAATATATCTTAGGTTGATTGTAGTTGTGTTCTGTCAGTGGAAACCTAAGCAGTGGGACAGCTCAGTTGAGAATGTGTTTCATGTAGGCTCTTCATGCAGTAATTCTTTGACTACGGAAGAAGCTGTACTTGATAGTTGCTTCTGTTTCCTTAAAATGCTGTAATTACTATTAACCCGTAAAATTTGTGTGTCTTGAGAAGTAGGCAGAGTGGGTTTATTCCTTAGAGTGTGAAGTTATGCTTACATTTTATTTCATTTTCCAATCTTCTCTTTACTTGAACTTCTTTGTAGTTTATTTCTAAGCTCTTAGTTTCTCAAATTTTTTTTTTTTTTTTCTGTGCTTTTTATCTGTGCATTTGATGTAGCTGCCTTGGCATGCTGACCTAATGACAAATCTGTGTGGACCTGCAGTTCTGCCAGGCATGAGCGAAGAAACATTTGCACTGTCACCGATTCTTGTATACTGCAACTCCATCAGATCTTTTGTGTGTGTTAAAATGTATTTGAATTGATGACAGAGAAGGGGGAAGCCCTGGGTTTCAGATCCTTGTCACAGTCAAGAGAACTATCGGTGCTTGGCAGTTTAACAGTTATAAGACAGAACAGCTCAAACACTGTTTTTGTCAATATTGAACTGACTGATTTGCTGAAGCTTTGAGTATCAAAAGCTGCATTTCTGTTAACCAGTTTTAAAACAAAGTAAAATTTTCTCAGTCCTGTCGGGTTCTGACTTATTTCGGAGACTGTTTGTGCTCGAGTAGGGTTCATTGTTAATTGGCTATCTGAATTCTTTCTGAATAGTGAGAGAAATACAAGCACCTTTGATCTTTTCCGTGGTCTTGTTGCTTACAGCTGTCCACATGCAGTGGAAAAAAAATGTCTGTAAGAGTGATTATGTTGCTGTATAGCTGGAAGGATTGTGGCTGGCTGCTGCACTTAAGAACTTTGTGATTATGTTATAAATGGTGAAAGCCTTTTTAAGGAAAGGAGGCCTGTGTGCTTTAGGGTATAAACCAACCACTAATTGCCTATTACAGGATTAGAAGAAAACTTCTTTAATGAGTGGGTAATTACATGATTGCTTACCATTGACTTTCTTACCCTTCTGTTAGCGTTCAATAGCGGCCACTCAATATTTTGAACTATAGGTATCTCAGTTGTGTATTGGAGTGACAGTTTTTATATCTGTGTAAGCTTGGATAACTGGAGCTTTACCACCCCCTAGAAGTAGATGTAAAAGATTACTGTTCACAATGCAGTATCAAGACATTTACATAAAGTGTGGTTTGTGATAATTGTTACAAGCACATGAGGACACAGTAAGTAAGTGGCTGGAATGTGAGAGATCATTGGCTGTTTCATTTGAGCCACAAGGATGAGAGATGTCAGGAATTCAGTGCATCAATAACAGCTCTAATATCTAGAGGAGTAAATCTTAATCCTGAACAGCCTTTTCTTGCTGGTGTGGCTTTTCTCTTTCCTTTTTTTTGTATAGAGAGCTTCGTACTGATACAGGCTTCCCCATCGTTTTGTTATTCTCCACCCTGTCTAGAAATTCATAAGATAAAGATGATGTAGAGAACCCCGTTGTATACAAAAGATAAAAAACCCAGTCCTCTTTTCACTAGGCATGCAATCTAATAGCTTGAGCCTGCATCAGAAGTCACCAGTCTCCATGAGAGCGATCATGCAGGATCAGTTGTTCAGCGTTCTTAACTGATTTGTCTTCTGTATCGCTCATCTCACAGTTAAAGATCTCAATCAGTTTTTACCAAGTTCTTGATTTTGAGTATGGTATTCACATAACCAAGAAGGATCATGAAGTCTTAAACTGGAGATTTAGAGTCTCTGTGGTGGCCACTTGTTCACTTGAATTGTCTCTCAGCTATATACTAAGTTTCCTTAAGCAGCAAACCTGATGGAGCCCTCAGCAGAGGCAGCCTTCCTGTGTGTTTTTGTCATCTTTGTTAGTATGGACATTTTAAAAATTGCAAGTCAATAAAATCTAGGAACTGATCTGGTTCAATGACAACCTAATAAAGAAGGTAACATATCAGTCTGCTATCTAACTCAATGTATATGTACATGAGCAATTCTGCAAATACAAGGGATCAGATTGTAATCTGATAATGAATAATTTGGTTTATAATCTCTGCCTTCCTAGGGAAAAGAATAACTAGTCATCCGTGCTTTTTGTTGTGTTCAGTCCTGATTAATACCTGACATCTGTCATTCCTGTGCTTTAAACCCCCCATTTCCTCTCTTAACCCTTTGCAAAAGTACGCAATTTCCCCTTGTACTGCCACACTTCATTCTTATGTCCTCTTTCTTCATTTCAGCTACTGAGAAAGAAGTTATCTCTGAACTCTTCACTACGTACATGATTTATATATAACCTCAATTTCTTCTACATGTACTGCTTAGTTATCTTGCTGCCTCCTGCTGATTTGTGTGTGAGCATAAAAAACTACCAGCTTCCTTTGTCCTTGCCTCCAAAAGAAGGAATAGTTTACAAAATATTATTTTTTTCAATTGTTTAACTATGTGCTGATTTAATTGGGAAAGTTGAAAGTTGCTGAGGGTAAAACTTACCTCCAGGCATAAACCTGTATTGGCTCTGGAAACCCATGAATCCTTTGGACTTCAAGGACTGTAGAATTGTGTGTCTCATTCAATTTGCAGTCAGAAACTCAAGTCTGTGAAAGGAACCAGCTAGATAATCTTTCTGTTTTAAATTCTTATCAGATGAAGCCCCAGCAGCACAACCTTGCTTCAGAATTTGGAAAAGCTTCTCTAGGTAGATCTTTTTTGCTTCTTCACTTGGCCTTGTTGAGACTAAATTAAAAGGTTTTCTTGAAAGCTGCAATGGGGCTATTTACACTGAGGTTGTCTTTTGTAAGAATCAGTCTAAATTGCATTGAAATTAAGCAAAATGTCCTGTTGATATGTAATAAAGTCTAGATGTTGACAGTGAGAAGGAAGTGCTTCTAAGTTATTTGCTTATAATGGTTTTGTTATTAATTTGCAGTGGATATGACTTCGGCTATCTAATCAAAATCCTGACAAACTCTAATTTGCCTGAAGAAGAGCTGGACTTCTTTGAAATACTGCGATTGTTTTTCCCTGTCATCTATGATGTAAAATATCTTATGAAGAGTTGCAAGAATCTGAAGGTAAGTAACCTGCTAATGGCTTAGAATGAATTTTGGCTTTGGAGTGAGAGTACTTTCTGCTAAAAATTACTTATTTTCATTATTTTTATTTTCTGGTTTTGCCTTGATAATACCCATTGAACAGCCTTGTTGTCTCAAACTTTATGTATTTAAGGCTATTGATAGAGGCAGGCAGGAGCACACATTGATTTTTTTTTTTTTTAACTGTTTACCAGTTAAAAATAGCATGTTGATACTGTATTTAGTTGACAGTTGATAACCCATGTTTGCAATTGACAATTTGCTTCTTAAGCCATAAGAATTGATGGGTTTCATATGCTTTTATTTCCTCGTTGTGCAGTCCAGTAAAGGACTGCAGTTGTCTTGGCAAAGGTAATTGCAACAACGATGCTGTGGAAGTGTCTTGGGAAGAGGAATGGAGCGAAGAATTGTTTCATGGCCCCATAAGGAAAGATAAACAACAGCGTATGTTCAGGGACAACATGTGACTTGTAGAAAAAAATGCAGTACCAGAAGCTAATCTCTCATGTTAGGCCAGTGGGGTTACTAATTGGGTTACTCTACCAGGTATAAAATTTGAATACTTTATTGGACTGGAGAAAGAATGAAAACTGCAACTAAATATGTGAAGGGGGAAGACAGCAACTGAAAGAAAGATGCTACAGGGATTGTTGACAGCTTTACTTGCCAAAGCGCTGTAAAAGTCTGGACTGCTGCTGGAATGGGGTGCATCGCTCATCTGAGGCAATTAATGACTTATTGCTTTCATGGAAAGTAACTCTGTTCTCTAGGCTTTCTTGATGAGAACATGCAGGAAAAGGAACACTGCAGTACAACCAAATCGTAACTAAGGAATGGCTTGCCACTTCGTGCTCAACTAGTGATCTGCATGGGCTATGTAGTCCTCCGTTTGTTTTGAGATAAATTAATGTGTCACTTCTAAGTATTAGCCTACTTGTGTGGTGAAGTAAGGTGTGTAAATCCTTTTGTTAATCAAATTATTTTTGAAAATTGAGACCTCCTGTCCAGTTACGACAAAAAAATGTCTACCTGGGTTCACCTAGAGTTATTGATATAATCGGATGGGCAAATAGCTGAGTATTAGAGAAGATCTTTAAGACAGTTTTTCTCCACAGAGACCAGAACTAAAAATGAGATATTTGTAAACTTCAGGAGTCTAAAAGGAGGGCTGAGAGGGAATTCCAAACAAAAGAAACCCCTTACTTTTCCTCTCCTGGTGAAGCAAAGTAAAGCATCTGTTGTCTTAGTCATGGCAATGCACTTACCAAGAACCTAATACATAATCGAACTTTAGTGACACAGGAAAGGTGACGGAAAAACGATACATCACCATTCCAGAAACAACCTTTCCAATGGATTTGGAGAGGTGGGGATTTTATTTCCTGTCATTTTGTTAAGACACAGTTGTGTGTAACCTGTGTTGTTTAGAGATATTAATGTTTTCTGGAAGACAAAAACCTTCACAGGTCTTACTTCAGTAAACCTTAAGAACATGGCTGATTTTTTTTTTTTTTTTTTGGATGTGTAGGTCAGCTTTACTGCAGTAAATCTTGTTCCTGTCACCTAACCTGCAGGCTAGGCTGGTAATGATAGGAGGGGAAGGGATGCAGACTACCCTGCCCCTCCAAATTTACCAGTGATGAAATGATGGTGGACTTGTACTGAGAGCAGCTTAAACAAGTGTTGTGACTCTAAAAACGCACGTGCTGTCTCCTAATCTCTGTTACTTTCAAGCTTTATTAAATTGCAGTGAACTGACCTGCTGTGCAGTTGTCCTTTATTGACTTGTCCAAGTTTATTTTTCGTATGAAATTTGCTGACTTGCTGTAGATTCCCTCTTCCCTTCCCCTCCCCTGCCCCCAAAAAGAATTTTTGGCATTGAGGAGAAAAATACACTTGAAGATTAGGAAGCTTTTTGATGGTCTTTTTGTAGAATTAAGTAGCCTGTGGGTTCACAGTATGTTACTCTAACTCAAATGGACATGAGTGCACTTAACTGGCATGCAGATTGGGAGCTTACCTGAGATATTAAGGTAAACTCATGTTTGTTTTCTAAAAGTCTTCTTATGTAGACAATTGCAAACCTTTTGATAGTAACAACAAATCTAAGTAATGTAGATATGTAGACTTTGTTGGAAACATGCTTTTAATATTGGGCGGTTGTACAGAACAATGAACTCCGTCAGTGAAACATGAGTTTGAACTGGACTTGCTGTTGAGTATGGTCGTGTGGTCATGTAAATCATTGTTGCCTCTTTCTTGAGAGACAAATCTCTGAGAATTTGGAATGAATTTGTCCTCCAAGAGTAAAATGTTCTTATCTGGTGTGCGAAAGTCTTACCTAAAAGACAATCCCAGTAGCCTATTAATTTTCATACACAGCCAGGTTTTACTCTACAATTATTGCATTTATAGACCAAGAAGTTCCATACAAGTGGCATGTGATATATTTGCAAATAGATATATATAATTAAAAGCACTATTTTTAACACCTTCCTCTGTAGGCTGCTCTTACTGTAAACTTTGATTTGAGTTACTGAGTCTAAATTCCAGAGCTTGCAGCTGCTGTATTAATATTACTTACTTCTATTTCTGAGTGTTTTTTTCTTCAAAGTTATTTGAAGCTAGAGAGGATAATCTTATAGCTAGCAGAACCTGATGATGAGGCACTGCTAATTCACCGCATGAGAAAGTGGAGGGTTTAGGAGCAGGAAACAGTGCCTTAAAAGAATGTGGGCCTGACTGCTGTTGCTGACTCTTACAGCTGATTATTGGAGTTAGAAAGTGGTGAACATACTTGTATCAGAGATTCAGTTTTTCCCCCACACCCACCAACCTTCAGTGCGTTTTTGAGTGTGTAAATGAAATAACTTAGCATATTTGCAGTGTTCAAAAGTTGTATCCAAGCACAGAGAAAACAAGCTTGCTCCGGTGCTTGACTCTATTGTATAGACTCGCTCATCTTAAACTTCTGTAGACTGTATTCCTACTGCTCAAGCTGCAATAAAACTAGTCATATGGATACTGGGTTTTCATGTTAGTTTATAGGTGTTACTTGGGAAAGTTGTTACTGAAGTTTCTATGCTTTTAAACAAAACCTGGAACCAAACCTGTCTCCTTAAGGTTCACAGGAATTTTCATAATGTTTGGTCTGATTTTCAGGTCGGACTATTTTTATTGCTCTGAGTTTTAAATTTGACTGTTACACTTTTGCCTCTTATTGCTTCTCTTCCTGCACTTGACACAGGTTAAGGGTGCTAGGAAAAGTGAACTTGGATACTAGGCACTCTTTTTAAAAGCATTGCCTCTGTGTGATGTTTTTTGTGTTGGAAAGCTTATGGCAGCACTAGGGATTTTGTCTTTTCTCTTTTTTTATCTTTCTAGATGTTAGACTGAAGCACACGCACATTCTTTATTTCCAGTAGCTTTATGGCTTAATGATTAAAAAAATAATTGATGTATAAAATTATGGGCTCACTGTAGCTTACAGCATTAAAAGATTACAGTTAAAATATAACATGTCTATTGTTCAACTGATCTGTGTTTTCTGTGTAAAACCAAACCAACTTCTGATGGATTTGCTTCTACATGTGATGGTTATTACCATTTTAGGGGGCACAAGAAGACATTTATTTAGTTACTTCACAGTTAAAGGGATAATTTCTTACATAAGCGTATTGGGAAGAAAATTTGCTTCAAAATGGGAGAGTTTTACTTTTAAGAACAGACAGATTTGCAGCTTTGGAGTGATGTGTACAGCTTCAGTCTCTTCCTTTAAACCATGTATCAACATTCAAAGCATACAGTGTTTTAAATTGTTCCCTTTTTGGATGTAAGGCACTTATGTTTTAAGAAGTACGTTTCATTAAACATGTCTATAATACATACTTTTCTAACAGAAAAGCTGGCTATACTATTGGATTTTAGTATCTTACAAAGCTAGTTTCAAGACAACGGATTTTTTTTGTATGGTTTTTTTCCCCCTATTCTCTTATGGCAACTAATGAAACAAACTTTAAAGAGAGGTAGAGTGTCTTGCAGAGATGAAATCGGCACCTTCTTCCTTTTTTGGCTTTACCACCTGATTTCTAAATGCCTGCTGCATAACATTTTCCTGGACTACCTGTAGTTTTCTAGATACCTGAGGGTACTCTCAGTTTTTGTGAAGGGAAGTGGAAAAACCCTCAACTTAATTGTGGAAAGGTAAGTGGAAAGAAAAAGGTTTGTTTTTTTTCCAAAGGAAACATAGATAATTTCATGCACGCAGGCATATGGGCACCTCACTTGTAAGTGTTTTTGAATTCTAGTGTAGAATGTTTTCACCTTTTGAACTTTTGTTCAAATAGGAGTAGTACAGGAACACCTGGTTTTGTTTGTCAGCATTGCCAGTCCTTTCAATATTTTGAAGGAATTGTACTGGAGAAGCTTCTAATGTAAAGGAGTAGTGGTCACAGGTACTGCTTTATTTAAGCAATACTGACAAAGTATTCTAATGTTGCTATTGATACCAAAAATTTGAATCTCCAGGTGTGTATTTAGTATAATGACTGTTCCAGATACTGTGCAAATGTTAAAATATGCCTGAGCTTGTATGACTTGTGTACAACAGATTCACCCAAATATAGCTGTTCAGTTTTCTGATTTAATTTTTCCAGCAGTTAACAAAAGTGTTCTCTTTTTCAGGGTGGATTACAAGAAGTGGCTGAGCAGTTAGAGCTCGAAAGGATAGGACCACAGCATCAGGCAGGATCTGATTCTTTACTCACAGGAATGGCCTTTTTCAAAATGAGAGAAGTAGGTGGATGTATTGGTTTTATTTCTGTGATTGTAACGTGCTGTGACAGTCAGATGGAATTGCTGATTCTGATAAGTCAGCTGTATTTTAAGGAGGTCTCTGAAGGAGTTCAGGAGTAGATATTACGATATTTTACATTAACAGAACGAATAGATGTTGAAATGTTGCACTTCTGGAAAGCAGTTGCACCGGTCAAATGCCAGTGCATTTGAACATGCCATTCTGACTGCAATTCAGTGTCATTTACCATGTTAAAACAGATGGCAATAGCAAACCTCACCTTTTAATAAGGGTTAGTAGTGTATGCTGAGGCGTCTATTTTCTGTAATCCAGCCTTTTGTATAAAGGAGAAAATGACCATGATTTTCTGACAACTGCTGATGAGACAGCAGGTGAAAAATAAATTCTGTGACTGAACCTGGTTTGCTCATCATAGCACTGTTCCACCTCTGCTGGAACTGTTGCAGTTGTCAGGCAGGTCATGGGCTGCATATGTATTAGAGAGGATTGTGTTTCTAGTAAGATCTAATCCCAGTGCGGCTAACTGCTGTCTCCACAGTACTGTTAAACTTTCACTCTTGAATTTGAAACAAAATCCTAAGCAAATAAAGAGAAAGAGGAAGTATATGATAATCTTGCCTAAGATATTGCCTCTAAAGTTAGTTTTCTAGAGAAAAAGCTTCAAACCCATCATTTCTCTGAGATGCTTTTTTTTCATGGTGAATTAGCTGCATGAGTTTGTTTATGGAAAACTCATACTAGAGGTAGAAATTTTTTGAGGTTTTATGGTGCAAAGCATTTGTTTAATTAAGCCAACAAAGATGGATTGATTATGATTATTTTTTCAGTATTTTCAGAGATTCTTTGCAAATACAGTGTTTCTAAATAAGGGCACAGTAGTTAGCAGAAAGAAATATATTTAATGTATTTTTAATGTATTTAAGGCATTTTTAAAGCCTTTTCAGTAGAGTTTATTGCTTAACAAAGTATTTCTGAATTAAAAAACGTAATCGTGTTACTACTGTGTTATTAATTGCTGTGAAAGAGTTGCAGCTTGCTGAGATTTTGAGTCCCAGACAAAGTTTCAGTATTGATGGTGACTCAAAATATCAACCACTGGGATGTCCAGGGTTGCTGTGGAGTTTTCTAGGGTAAAGAAATTTTGTGTATGTTCTCTTTTTTTTTTTGTGGGATAATTTGTGGTTTTGCTTGAAAACCTAAGTCTGAAATTTAGAATATTAGAATAACAATCTGCTTGCAGTTACCGGTTGTGCATGCAGTCTTAGTACAAAATTTACTTTAATTTTGCATATAAGCATATGCCTGTTGTGAGAAACTCCATAGAAATCAGTTGGAGAAGTATCTTCGTTGCACTTGCAGAATAGTGAATGATAACTGATAATACAAAATTATCAAAGCGCTGCATTTGGCCATTGAATCAAGAAAGGGTCACAGGACAACTGTATTCCGTGACAGACTTGCTTTAAAGAATCATGTCCTGCTTTAAAGAATCATGCACATTTTGATAATTTTGGCTGTGGTGTTATATCATCTTTTGCACCTCGAGGTTTGATATCTTATGCTAAAAAGAGTGACATTTTAAAGCTTTTCTATAGTTCTTTTTAAACCGAGCCTTTTCTTTAGCAGTGATCTGTGTCTCTCTTTTAACTCTTTAGATGTTCTTTGAAGATCACATTGATGATGCCAAATATTGTGGCCACTTATACGGCCTTGGTTCGGGGTCATCTTATGTACAGAATGGCACAGGAAATGCATATGAAGAAGAAGCCAACAAACAGTCATGACATGAAGTAAAAGGCCGCCTTTTTGACCTCCATATCCTTGTATATAGGTTTTACCTCTGGTTGAACCCCTTGGACAATAAGGCTTCCCCCCACCACTTTCTCAGCACACTTTCTTTTCTGCCTTTCTATGTACTGAACTTGACTATTCCTATCACAGATTTTGATCTTGATACGTAAAATTTTTCTGGGTTACATTTTGGCCTTCTAACTAGCCCATTTGTAAAGAAGTATGTATAGGATCAGTGTGGAAGAGAGAAGGGGAAGGCTAAATCATAGTCTGGTAAACTTACTGATACTGATCTTCTATTTTTTTGTCTATTTCCCCTCCCTTCTCCAAGTTAACTGGCACTGATAATAACTAATTTCTCTATTCATGTCTGTTCCTTCCAGTATGCAGGCGTTTTGGCTATTCAAGATTGTGGACCATCAGATTTGCACTTTAGAGAGTGACTCTGACTCAGATCCTCTATTTGAAGTTTTTTCTTTTGCCCTCAGCTAGAAAACAATCATCTGCCAAGTTCAACAGCTTCACGCTGTATTTCCTTGGTATCTCGAACCATGACTTATTTGCTGCATAATCTCTGTTTGTTCAAGCAAAACACATTGCTGAAATCATAGTAACTGCTGTTACTCTACTAGTGTTCAGTCATCTTCAACCACATCCTGCACATAACAGCTTTACACCCTTCAGGAAGAGAACAGCTATGACTTTCTCAGTTTAATGGTAAAAATGGTAGTTGAAGGAAATTGGAATAGTAGGAGATTTGTAATGTCACAGTTCCCTTATTAACTTCCTAGCTTTTATTCTAGTAATGTACACCTCAAATTTTTTATGAAGTCATATTTATTATGTACTTGATTTGATGAGTTTTGGAAGTCAGTTTAGTTGAAGACAAAACCCAAAGATCTGCAAAAATACTATTTAATTGAATTATTGAATTAGGACAATTAAAATAAGCTTTTTTTTAGTAGCTGCTGCAAAGACAGGTGTTACAGATACTTGTTGTAAAACAACAAAATATAAGTTACTTCTAGCTAATAAAGTTACCTGAGGAGTGTAATGCTAGTTTATTTTTGAGTGTGTCGTAGCAATATATTTTATATATATTGTTTTAAAGGACCCTAAAGTACATTCTTAACTCTGCATAGCATGTGCACAGAGCAGTTGTGCAGGAAGGATTTTTGGTATTGAATAGCTAAATACTAGCCTGAAATGATGGAATGTGCGACACTATGTACTTGTGTGTGTGTGTGCACATGTATGTGTGTACATGTTTGACATGGAAATCAACAGTATAAAAATCTCTAGATGTTCGCCAAATTGTTTTACCTTGAACTGAAAAAAATCAAACACCTTTTTTCATTGAACTACAATGATGTAACTGGGTGGTCCTTTTTAAACAAGTAATTTGCATAAGAGAGGGTATTTGTTTTTAAAGCTTTTGTAAATAAAGGCCTACAAAATGTTTTGTTACATAACAACCGACTGGTGGTTTTGTTGCACAATTTTTCTTGGAATGTGTGCATTTAGTCAGTTCATTCTGTATTCTGTTTTGTTTAGGCATGGTAGTTCTTTTCCAGGTGCTTATAAAACCATCTAATTCGCTGCTTCCTGACTGCGCTTCCAGATCGAAATTCTGTTTGTGTGTTTCCAGTCACTGAAGTCCTACTGACCTGAGTTGCGAGACTGGTATGGTTACAATTTACTACTGAGGCACCCAAATCCCATTAGTAATTTATTTTAATACCATTGTGCATTAAGTGATGGTGACTTATTTTAACTTTGATTGTCTTTTGATTTTTAATAAGAAGATAAGAACTGGAATGGGAAAACAGGATGGATTCTTACTTGGCATCAATCTCTCTTGTCACGCTTGAACTGTAGGCTTACATGGAAAATTTGCATGCCTGTGGAATGAAGAACTGCTGAAGTTTGATGCATTTGCTTTGAAGTTTAGTAGCTTTGCCTGAAGTATACCAATACAACTACGGTTAACTTTTGAAGAGAATGACTCTTAGAAAAATTTTGGGGTTTTGTTTTGAAGTAACATTTTAGTTGTGGATCAAAAAGTGTTTAGAGCCTTCTAATTGTGTGCTTACAGAGAAGGTTTTGGTTCAGATTGGGATGCTTTTTGAAGCGATTGTTGAGCATCCCACATACTGTCCTTTGCTTTGCTTCCCATCATGAATCTGTCAGAGCATGGACTCTCATTTGGAAGAAGCTGAAGCCAAATACACATGATGGGTGTGTCTTGTGTCCCAGCTGCCAATGAGCATGCAGTCTGCAGGACCAGGCTGAGTTTGCTTAAGCCCTAGTCTAAAATTCTCATGGGGCATTTGACTTTAAGCAGTTCTACTCTTCAGTTTTCTTCTTGTAAGAAAAGCTTTTCTCAAAAGCCACTGATCAGTATGAAGCGAAGGTTATGCTTTATTCTGCATGAGAACTCCTGGTCTGATCAATGTCATCTGTCTATTTAGAGATGATTACAGCTGGGGAGACAGCAGTGCATCATTCAGTTTCTGCGGCAAAATTAGATTTTATTTCCATTAAAGAGTGATTTAAATGGTGAATTCTAGATATGATGAAAAAAGTAATTTCTTCTTATGTGTAGGATGGTTACTTGTAAACTGCAGAGCCTGAAATATGAATCTGTTTCCAAAGTGGACAGCTTTAATTGATTTTACAAAAATAAATGTGCAGGCACAGTTCCAGCTGTCTAGACATACACTTTTTTTTTTAGAGACAAGAATTCTCTTTCCAAGCCTCTGCTTTTCCCAATCCACTTAAAATATGTTGCTGTTTGAGTAGGTTTGTCAGGAGAGATGCAATATCAAAGCCTGTTATATTTGATCTTAGCTTAAGAAAACCAAAGTCTATCTGGAGTTGAATCTGGTGAGGAACAAGAAATCCTTCTACAGGGATACTGGGAACAAAGAAAGATGAGTGAAAATGCGAGACTGCTGACTCGAGGCAAAAGACCCAGCGACAGAAGACATGCAAAAAGCCAAGATACTTGATCCCTTCTTTGTTTTGAGTTTTAACTCTGAGGACTTGCTTTCAGGAATCAGAGGTCTCTAAGATGTCTAGGAAAGTCTGAAACAAGGAAGACTTATCCTTGGTGGAGGAGGATCAGGTAAACCAGAACTGATCGTGCTTTGCCTCCTCATGTAGGCTTTTGCTCTTGCAATGTGGTGTTCTGCTGAAAGAACAGGGATGTGGATGGTTCCACTTTCAAGTAGTGGGACACATTAAGCTGTTGAAGCAAAAGGAGACAGCATGCCTTGGAATTGGTTACTGTTGATCTGGTTTTCTTCAGTTTAAAATTTGATAGATAATTCCACTAGTGGAATTATTGAAATGTGGGAGCCTAACAATTGCAGAGGGCAAATGGGGTCTGAATAACATCTTGAGGCCGATTCTCCAGTGGGAGAAGCTGGCTGATAACAAGTGTCTCCATTTGCACATAAATCCAGCTGAGAATTATTTCTGCTGGGTTACAACTTGTGTTTCTATTAATTGCACAGCACCGATGGTATTAATTTTCATGCTGGAGGAGTAACCTTAAACAGTGCCTTAAGTAACAGGGTACTTCAGAAGCAGTTACATAATCAAACCATGCTTTTGAGGTGTCCTTATCATAGAAACCTACATGGCAGATAGTATAGTTTTAGTGTATTTTCATTTAATAGTTCCAAGAAATCATTCCTAGCTTGTAAATATTAGTGCTTAAGAAATCTGGTATTTAATTGTTATTGGGTGAGTGTTCTTGAGTGGTAATACTTGTTCAGCTCTATAATTTTGTGTAATCCTTCTTTGCAGTCACATAGAAAAACAGGTGAAGAGCTAACTAAATCAGTTGGCAAAGTATGTTAGTGCTGTACTCTGCCCTGGTTCTAGGTATTCTGCATGAGGAGGGTTTAATGCTGCAGTACCGAAGTTAACCTGGTTGAAGATATTTGTTACTATGTGAGATTTTTACTTAGAAAAGTGATACAGCAATAGACTGGAGTTACAACACAAACACAGTATAGCAATTGTATGTACAGTTGAATTGCAATATGAACATAGTTCTCTTTACTGATCTCTAGACTTAGAGGGTCATGCTCATCCTCTAGTTGCTAGGTGATCCCGGTTGCCAGGAAAGAAGATAGCAGCTGAAGCCGGCTGAAGCCTGTTGTTCTCCTTAAAGTTAGTTTTGCTGGGTGTTCAGTTTTTATACTCTGTGTTAGGCTGAGCCACATAGCCACATCCCCATGTTGGTGTGGCTGGCTTGGGAAGATGATACTTTCAAGTCATTATTTCAGGGAAAGCCATTTACATAACCAGTTGACTGACTCAGTTGATACAGCTCCTTACAGTAAAGGCCATTTCTGGTCCACTCAGTGTTGAGATCAGCTCAGCTTCTTTGATAGCTGTGCTCCCTTCCTATGTGCTTTTTTCAGCTTTGAGCATGCAGTCCTTGCTGATCTTTGAGCCTTCTTCCATTTAAGGGGTTCATTGACCAGATGAAAGCATGTGTATCTGGGTTTGTTTTGCTGACGTGGTTTTTGATTCTTTTTTTGCCCCATTTTATCAAGTGGCATTTTTACATGAGAGCATCTGGTTTTGTCCTCTGTTTTAAACTCCCAATTGGTTTCTCGACTTAACTAAATAACTCACCTAAACTAGGTGAGTGTACTGAAAGGAAGAAATTTCTTCTGTAGTGAATCAGTTTTTAGAACTTCCCTGGAAGTGTAATATTCACATAATGCCAGTGGATTAGGATAGCGTGGGTTCATTGCAGTTCATTAACTTGTAAAATAACTAAGTAGTGAAGTTTTAATTAAACTTATTGATTTTTAATTAACACCACAAGTCAGTGATGGCAAAGAAAACCAGAAGCCTCCAGTAGAACTGTTGGTATTTTTTTCACTACCAAACTGTCTGTAGAGTCTGAACAAAATCTCACAGATAATAAACCCTGATTTTTACATAGAGAAAACTACGTAGGTTGTCTCGATGTACTTACATACCATGAAGTTCATTTCCTGGTATATCTGAACTTCAGTGAAGTTATATCTGAACTTTCCTGGTATATCTGAACTTCAGTGTACCTTGGTTGGTTTATAGAAGATTGTTTTTCTGTTTTCTTCCCCCTTGCCTGACTAGGTAGGGTTAGAGAAATGAGGAGGATTCTTCTGCATTATTTTAGCAGTCTTGGGTTGGGAATGAAATGTACTCATTGATGCCAACTGTGAAGATGTGATTTCTGCAGAGGCTTGTCTCCTTTTTCTGCCAGCATGGATGAGTCGTTTTTTTTCTGCCTCTGCTGAAGTGGGAGAATCATCTTGCCCAAGTGTGGTCTTTCCTACACTCAGGAGATACTTGCCTCAATTAACTGTGTTGGGTAATTCCAGGAAAAGAGATGGAGAGAGGAGAGAGGAAGCCTTCCCTTCTCTGTGCATCTGGTAGAAATTGGCAACAGCTGAACTGTTTGAATTGCATTACAGAGCACCTGCTTTCTGTTTAACAGGGTAGCAAATCAGAGCCATACCTGCAGTTAGAGAAGCACAGAGTGGATGGGATTGGAAGGGACCTCTGGAGATGATCTACTCCAACCCCTCTGCTAAAGCACGTTCGCCTACAACAGGCTGCACAGGAGCTTGTCCAGGCAGATTCAGAGTATCTCCAAAGAGACTCCCTGGGCAGCCTGGTCCAGTGCTCTGTCATTCTCACAGTCAAGAATTTTTTATTTACCTTTCATCACGTAATAGCTGAGCTTTTCACTGGTGTCCCTTTGCATGCTCTGAAGCTTATCTGTAGTATCTATGGTTGTGTTTTATATGAAGGCTAATTGCTACTGTGCTTATATCATCACTAAGTTACTTTCTCTATACTTGTATCTTTTTTAACTACTTGCCAGATTTTTTCCAGTTACTTTCCCTATCATATCAGAGATTAGTTCCTGCTGTAGCAGTCTGTAATTATGTATTCTGACTTTAAAACTGAGGCTTCTTAGGTGAATCGAGAATTACTCTGTTTTCAGAAGAAAAAAACCAGGAAAATTACTTCATAAAATGGTGACTGTCAGGAAGTGCTGGGTCTGTTCCAGTTATGTCAATCACTTAAACTGTGAAAATGCAGGAGGTGGGAAAGGGATCATAGCTCACAGTGTGCTCTTCCAACTGCTGCAATCAAACTGTTGGGCCCATCTGCTTGAGATTACAGTGATCTAGGCTGATGCACGTAAGCACTGCCCCAAATACTGGAAAATACAAAGTCAGATTTCAGGATGATGGAGCTACTGTATTCCAGTGATGGGCACCATAAGGAAAACTTGAAGAAATGGAGGAATTATTTGTCTAGAATAAACCTTGTGAGGGAATCAAGAGGATGTAGGTCTTGATAGTAGGATTGGATCTAGATCATCTTTTGATCTCTAGATGATCCAGCCCAAACCATTCTATGACTTCAAATGAGACTTTTCAATCTGGACTTAAATAGTTAGGGAGGAGAGAAAGAATGATCATCAAAATTTAAAAAGGGAACAACTGAAAAACTACAAAGGGAAAAGAGGCAAAGCTTTCCTTAGCTTATGTCAGATGCCTCTTACTCAGAATTTCATCCCAGAAGGCTTTTCCTGTCCTGTTATCATGCCACTGCTGAATAAGTGATACCTAGAAGTGAAGTGGCAGCAGAGCCCCCCCCCATACGCTACAGAAGCAGGTTCTTTTTTTAACCTTGTTCTGGATGAGAATGTAAATGGTTCAGTGCAGCTATTTATGGAAGGGGTTTATAACAAAAAAATGGGAAAGTTTAGAGCACATACTGCAGGCTTTATCCAAACTGGAACAAGTAAAAGCTGCTTTTACAATTCCATAAGTGTTCCTGCATTTTTAGAGGCCTTTGTGCAGTCTCATTCCCCTCTGCACCAGAGTGGCATCTAATACTTTCCATAGGGAGACTGTTAGCAAGGAGTGGAAGGGAAGCAGATTGGATGAATGTGGCACGGGATGGAGGAAGAACTAGAGAGCCCTCATGAAGCCAAGATACTCTCAATGACAATCCCATTGAGTCACATTCTTCCTCTCCTTGCACCTCCTCAGTTCTATAAAGTAAGGAAGGTTTAAGAATGCCTCTTTTAAGAAAGAATCCTGCCTTTTTAACCTCTGACAGTATCCAAAGGAGTGCAGCTGTACCTGTGCTGCCAATATGAAGGCATGGAATGTTTCACCCATGAAAGACCAAAAAAAGATTTGGTTCCCTCTTACCCTCCTTCAATATAAGGTGCTTTGTGAGCCACTATGGATCTACCAATTAAACCAGGGAAAGAAATCTTACCTGAAAAAGTCAAATATCTGCAGTGAAGGGGGATATTTACAGCAACTCCATTGTTTAATGGAGCCACAGTAGAGATGAGTGCTCTTCTGTTGTTCGCATACACAGTAAAACTGAAGGTACTGTGTCAAATGACTACTACGTACAGAACTTGCTGAACATGAAGCATTTATTTATGTGAGCAATACATGAACAAGTGGCAAAGTTATACACTAAATCTACATAGAAATATATTGCCCCCCAGCACACCAGTCAACTGAGTCAGGGCAGGAACTCGCAGTCCAAATGTTGATTAACAGCTCCGTGTACCATTGTGCACTTAAACTGAACTTGCTTCCTCCAACCTTCCTGAAATCTTGATTAAAGGCCCTGATTTTTAAGTATGCAAACAGTCTAAAATTGGTACCAGTGTTTCATTCATTACCTGCCCACAGTTCAGGCTACTAAATAGCTTTCAATCTGCAACTTAAACTTGTTTTTTTCTCTCACATTAACGAATTAAAGTGCATAGCAGCAGCCGTGCCTAGGTGCTCAGTGGGAAGAGCTCACCAGCATCTAGGTTTTCCATTTTCTTAAGAAAAATAGTTATCTGTGAAGACTTGGAGCACTCCATCACCCGTACATCAGCTGATGTAGACTATGTGTGAAACACTTCTGGTGCAGACATGTATCAGATTAGTTCTAACCTAGAAATTAAAGAAGTTTCTTATGCATGTGGGGGGGCTATGATTCATATGACTGTTTACATATACAGAAAATAAATTTAACTCTGTTGTCATTAGGGACTCAGGCCCATCTGGAAGTCTGTAGAACTCAATCCAACTTCTTCTGAAGCTTGAAATGCAGTCATACTGCTAGACAAATACCAGGGCTATTATTTTCTTTTTAGCAAAAAAGTAGATTAGTAACTGTACAGTAGGTAAAAAGCAGTCTTTGAAAAAAATACAGAAATTACACAAAAGGCTGTAGTAAAGTGCCTGGCAAGAATATAAAGAACAAGAGAATCAGTGTAAGTGGACAAACAACAGTGCTTCCTCACTCCCCTTACCTATTCACAAATCCTCCTGCATGCATTGTAACAGCATCAACGCTCACTGACAGTATGTCAAAAACTTACCACTTTCACTTCACTATAGAAAGTATTAAGAGAGCTAAAAGCCAAGAATACAGTCATATCAAAAATTATACTTTGAAGCATGATTAGCTCACTTTTGTCCATACTCTTTACTGTGAGAACTGCCAGGAACCCTCAAAAGCCTGCTGACAGTGCTGTTCGTGGAGGCACAGCTCATACCCATTCTGAGAGGTTGTGTGGCTACAGCCCTTTGGCTCAGATCTGCTGAACATTTGCCTCTGAGCAACCATCATTACCCCTCCTCTTCTTGTAATCAGCACGTTTCCCATGCCTTCATCAGTTTGGTGGCAAAGGGACAACCTCTGACTACATCAAAGCTACAGATTATTTAGGGCTGTTGTGCTTTCTAAACATGACTTCTGAGACATGGAGAAGCCAGGCATTTCTCAATCCCTTATCCCTGTCCTTTCTCTACACCGATCCCCAGGCTTACTGAGAACTCTCAGAACCTGGACATGGTCAGGGACACTGATGTCTGTATTAGAGAGACCCGTTCCCATTGTGTTTTGCTGGGAAAGAAATCTCTACAACGTAAAAATATGGAGCAAGTTACACTGAAGCTGAATTTCAACTTTTTACTCAATATTTTCAAGTGCATGCTCCATGGCAAGCCACCTTGTGAGTAACTGCGTAAAAAACAAGACTATACAGCTAGAGAACTTGAAGTGTTAAAAAATATATTTTCCCCTCTCCCCCTTATCCTTTGACAAATTACCCTTTAAACAAACACAAATACAAGGTAAGCTGACAGAACAACATTGAATAAATAGCTGTGAAAAACTTTTGGTTGCTAGATGTCTGCAGGTATCATGTAAACTGTATGCTACCTTCATGCTAGTTAAATAAAAAGGTGTTCTATATCAAGGGATCCATACTCTGGCACTTCTGGCAAGAAACGTTTTCAGGCTGGTAAAATTTTGAGATGAAAGAAAAAAAAGAAGAGAGGTAAAATAAATACATTTTTTTCCTCACTAGAAAAGAAAAGCCACATTTGTGCTCCAACAGCTATCACTTAGGTTGTAAACGCAGGAAAAGCAAATTCTGAAGCTACCTGCCTGTAGAAGAATGAGTAAGATTTTTGCTTTCAGAACCCTGTCACTTAGTCCTGCTGCCAGTTTTCTAAAGAAACAACTGGCATCTTGCACTGTGAACCAACTTGCCAAGCGATGCAGGTTTGATAGCAGAAGTTCTTTTCTGCTTCAATTGAACTGAGCTCAAGTCTGAGAGATGGAATTTCACCTTTTTTTTCCTCCCCGGACTAGTCTTTTTATCCAACCACCTAGAAAGCATAATTAAGTTCCTCCTGAAGTTGTTTTCAGAATAACAATTTGCATTTAAATGTAAACACTGATACTCTAAATGTAGTGTATACAAAAGGCACAAGACAATTAGATTTATGTTGCTGAAACTTCCTTGACTTTGAAAGTGGATAATGCATCTTTAGTTATCTGGCAGGTCAACTCTGATCCTAAGAAAGCTGCTAGCTCCTAACTTAATTCCAGGGGGGTTTCCTACATGCAGCAGCTTGGCTTTTTGGTATTGCAATCAAATGTCCATTGTCCTGTAAATGCAAATATTGTAAGTTATAACGGCAAGTCTCCTTGATTCTACATACATATTAAGTTATGCAGTAAGAAAGGCAGTGTCCTACAGAACAAGTGAAAAAACAAATGAGACAGCTACTGATTAAGAAGAAGCGAGGATTTCAACACAGCGGCCCTCAGGAACACAGGTTGGTAAAAAGCCTTTTGGATCAAAGTTAAGTAAGTGCCAATATTATTTGTTTTGCAAAGGAAAACAACTAACAACTAGTTGATATCCCAAAGGATAACAACTCCAGATGGGACAATAAAATTCCCAATTCATAGCACTGTCCTGTGCAGCTCTCATCAAAATCCCCAGCTGGCCAGCTTCATTTATGTATGAGGCATCTGAACGCAGGCTTTTTATTGCTCCACTTTTTAACCACCCGCCCCCGCAACTTTTCAAACTATTGGTTTAAAACAGAGCTTTTGCAATAATGTTTTCCAAAAATACCCAGATGCTTCATCTCGGTCTCCTTATGTTCAAAAACTGCTTATCAAACACTCAAGAAAATAGAGTCCACCAGTCGCTAAATTATTTGTAAACGACACTGGCTGTTCTCCCAATTTGTGAAGCCAGCAATGCAATGATTTGATTTTAGGGTCAACTACTTAAAGCAATTTGAATTAACGGGTGAGTTGGCAAAACCAAGGCAAGAACATGGACTGTTAAAACCCAGTAATTTTGAAGTTGAAACGTTCTTTATATGGTTCAGAAGTAGTATGTTTAGTTTCATGTTTCAAGCAGTAACATGGAGACAGGTAGACATCTGTCAGTTTGTTTTCTGAGCACATCCACACAGCAGACAGGAGCAGCTGGCCACAGGGCTGATATTTGGAAGAATGTATCTTCTTTCCAACGACAGCATTTTCTTGAACTGGAACAGAATATTAATCACGAAATACATTATTAGAATTGCAGAACAACTAAAAATTAAGTTATCGCAACAGGTCTCACCAACTCAAAGCGGAAAGTGAACAACAGCTGACCAACTCCCACTCTGAAGAGGATCACAGTAAGACTGTTCAGTTACACTACTAATTAACTTCACAATGACATCGATTGAAAACTGACCACATGGCAAGCAGGCTACCAGTTTATGAAATTAAGTGACCTATTTTTAGAGTACCTCCAGGCACCAGTATCACTGAAAAAGCAATTCTCTATTACATTAGTGCAAAACACATCTGGCACTCTCAGTATTTAGTCATCTGATTAACTATAAAGCATTACAGGACACAGGATATTGAACATAACTTTAGCAGGGACAGAAGTACAAATTACTAACACACTGGCAGGGGCTACAGGCTGTATTTTTCATGTCAAAACTAAATTAGCTGGTTTTGTTGTGGTTTCAGCATCTTTTTTTAACTAAAGTATCCTATTCACTCCCTAGGAACAAATATAAATCAAATACTGACAATAAAGGAAGGAAATTAAATGCAAAGTACTTCAAAAATTAATACAAAATTTTTTTTATATATGGGCTCTTATTCCAGCAACTCAATATCAGCAACACACACACTCTTTAAAAAGCTGCACTTCAAAATGGATGCTCACAAAAAGAAGAAACAAAACTCCCTAAACAAGCAAACAAACCCCCCAAAACCCAGGAGGTGGGGTAATCAGACTGAAAATATAAATCTAATTGTTACTTTCTCAGACTGGAGTAAAAGAAAAAAAACAAAACAAGAACCAAGCCAAAAAAAAAGTGCGAGATGTTTGTCAAGCTGGACAGCTTGAAGAAAACCACCTTCAGCATCTTGAGCAACAAGACCACGTTTCACATTCAGACTAATCTGAATGACAAAGTTCCAATAAAGTCTACACATTGTTCAAAGATTAAAGTTTAAAAGTTATTACTTAAGTAAATAAAGCACTAGAACTTTTGAAAGTACAACTCCAACCCGACAAAACCAGTTGCCATTATTGATATTTCTGTAACATAATCCAAAAATGTGTTTCATTAAAGCCTGTCTCCAATTCTTTACTCTTGAGTAGTGATTACACATAAGACATTAAACTAACTGAAGTTGAACAACGTCTTCTTTTCCAGCAGCTGTTGTTTTGTTGTTTCAACTGCTGGATAAACAGGGCAGAAGAACGTCATTTTACATTTTGAATGAAGGGTTAGAAATGAGACTTTTAGAGTCTATTAAGGAAGAAATCTACATAGAGCAGAGTCAAAATAGCAGACAACTGCTGAGTTTCATTTGCTCATCTCTAACTGTTCATCTGACACCCACATTTTCAACACTTTAAAACTTCACACCATCATCAAGTTTTCAGATGTACCTATATCTGGAACCATCTGTGTCTTCATTCACCACCTAACACAAAACCAGAATGTAATGGTCAAGAATTCTGTGGTTTCTCTTATGAACCCAACTGAACTTCTGGGACCTTTTTGCTACAAGCTACAGGCCACCTGTCGTATCTGCACACCTACCACTTTCATAATGTGCATTGACAGTGCAATGCCATGCCTGATGGATCTAGTAACAATCACCACAATTCTCTGATGGCTTTCTATGCCTTACTCTTGAGTGACAGAGAGCTGTCTGACCACCATGAAACCATGTCCAGAAGTCAAGTCACATACAAATTAAGGACATCCACTTAAGACACTTTCTCGGAATGACTAAAAGGGTGCTTCCAATTGCAGAGATCATAGAATCATAGAATAGTTTGGGTTGGAAGCAACCTTAAAGATCATCTAGTTCCAAACCCCCTGCCATGGGCAGGGACATCCCACTGGATCAGGCTACCCAAGGCCCCATCCAACCTGGCCTTGAACATCTCCAGGAATGGGGCAGCCACAGCTTCCCTGGGCAACCTCTGCCAGTGCCTCACCGCCCTCATGGTGAAGAAATTCTTCCTTATATCAAGCCTAAATCTGCCCCTCTCCAGTTTATACCCATTCCCCCTTGTCCTATCATCACAAGCCTTTACGAATAGTCCCTCTCCAGCTTTCCTGCAGCCCCTTTCAGGTACTGGAAGTTCGCTGTAAGATCTCCTCAGAGCCTTCTCTTCTCCAGCCTGAACAAGCGCAACTCTCTCAGCCTGTCCTCATATGGGAGGTGCTCCAGCCCTTCGATCATCTTTGTAGCCCTCCTCTGGACCCATTCCAACAGCTCCATGTCCTTCATACGCTGAAGATTCCAGAACCGCACACAGTACTCCAGATGAGGTCTCACAAGACAGGAATAAAAGGGCAGAATCACATCCCTCGACCTGCTGGCCACGCTTCTTTTGATGCAGCCCAGGATACGGTTGGCCTTCTGGGCTGTGAGCACACAAATGACTCCTCCAATGTTGTTAGAAAATGATAAATCATTTATTATGATCCAATTCTTAGGGATGGAGTAATTTTTTTTTATCCAGCGTTAAATATCAAATAGTTTGGTTTCTCTAAGCTTTAGTGGGGTTAGAAATCTTCAAAATACTAAAATGAATATGATGATGAATTGTGTTCACTTCCCCCAACCCAATTATGAAGGTCTCCTCCCCTTACGTACCTAACAGGATTTACTAAATGTTTCTCATAAGTCTACACGTATGTTGCAAGATGTCAATAGGAGAAATACTAAAAAAACCTCTCAGCTATTTTTGACAATAGGTGACTAAATGCCGAGTGCATCATATGGACACCTTTTGTCTTAACTAGGCAGAACTTTTCAAGTTATTTAACAGGATGCTCAGTACGTGGCATAGAAGAACAAGCTCCTAATAGTTCTACATATTAGAATAAATCTATCTTTCTCTAATTATCTAATGGACCTTTACTTGCTTTAGTAGACCAAGCTATGGCCTTTGTGTTCACTGTTTAGGATTAACTTCATTTTCAAACTCAACTTTACAAAGATCTGCTGGACAGCTCAAAAAGTCACAACTTCATTATCTTTCTAGAGAAAGGGAATAATAATAATATTTTGGAATACTACCAAAAGAAATTCGTATAAAGGTTAAAAAATATTTTGCAAACATGACATATCAAGAAATCAGAGGTTTAGTTTAAAACTATGAATGCACGTGCTACTACTAAAACACACTAAAGAAATTAAAACAGATAGGAATTGCTTTAGTAGTTTTCTTTCGTGCATTCTTCAAGTACTAAAGAATCATGGAATAGCATACAAAGTACACAGAACATTAACATACCTTTCCTTATATATTCAGATATTTCTTTTAAGGGCAACTAGGTTTCATTTTCCATGGTTAACGCGGGATTGGTCATACCTTTAAAAACAAAAGGTGGTATTTCCACAAGAAAAGGTCTCATGTCTCTTTCAGCAAATATTACAGTATTAATTATCAATTCTCTTAACATCATTCCACTATTAGCAAGTCTATTCCTGTCCTATGCCCATTACATGGCTTTTTCACTGGTTACAGCAAGGTGTCAGATTCAGAAATAAGCAATTTGTTCTCAAAACAAATCATAAGGCTCAGCCTAAAAGATAATTAGCACATACTAGTGTTAGTGTTCTCAGTATCTCTTGGTCAGGTTTAATTGGGATGGGCACAGCAGCTCCATAAATGGAACTGCCTATAAACATGCGTTTAAAATAAGCTTCATGAATTTTGGTTCATAAACACAAAACCGAAGTGACCTTGGTTATTTTTACACTATGTCCTCCCAAACTAGTTTGTTACAAAACAAATCATCACAGGATAAATCAACTCCTTACCAACTTTGCCTTTTTCAGGCTTTCCACTAGTTTCTGACCAAGTCGGTGTGTCTGTAAGAAGGTGGCTCTGCGAATCACGCAATGGCTTTGCAGGAAACAGGTGGTTCTCACTGTAATGCCAATAAAAACACTGTAGTAAACCACAGTAAATTTTCAGTATCTCATCACACTTTACTCCCAGTTTGTCGTGCACAGTATTTTCCCTGCCTTACCTTGCTTCTTTTCTGGTGAATCACTACACTGTTTTCATTACACACATTATACTGTAGTTGTCAGAGATGCAAGCACAATCTAAAAATCAACTCCCTAGCACAGAACAGGGAAATGTTCTGATTTTTGACAGATATCATACATTAATACATGTAGTTCAGTTCCAAATGCACTCTATCCACATTGACTCCCACTACAACAAACCTGACACGATAAATAGTGGAGAGAACATCTCCAAGAAATCTCGCCTAATTTAAGATATGGATCTCTGAGGTGAGATTTAAAACATCAATAAACAGGTAGCTGAAACGTAATGTACCTTTATGAATATAAGATTATCAATACGATTCTGTTATAATTTCTTAGTCACATATTCAAGTCTACTATACTTATCACACACTTCATTACATAAATGTTGCTGAAGAGTTACAATATGAAATACTAAGCTATAATATTTATTTAGTTTAAGGAACATGGGCATACTTTTCACACTTTAAAAATGTCGTGGCCATGAAGGGCAAGGATTAAGAAAATGTCCCTATTATCAACATAAATAAAGTGGATGCATTTAATACACAGCTTCTTGTGCTTCAGTACTCAATGATAAGTTGAGTAAATAATAGCAGTAAAATCAATATCTGGGACCCCTTATGTGAAGCATCTTTTCACCAAATACAAAGAAGCAGGCTTCCCCAAAAGCTTTGCAAGGTAAACCATCTGTATCACAGGCAGACCAACTGTCTTACATGTATGCCAAAGAGAATGTTACAGATACTGTGGAAAACTCAGGTCCTGGGATGCCACCAAACTCAGAAAAGCTTATTTCCATAAATTTAATTTTAAGTCTGAGGATTGGCTGAATTAAAACTTAGATGTTTAAAATTTGACTTGTATTTATTAATAGGATACGCTTCATTTGCTTACCACTTCTAAGGACCTTATACATGCTTGTATTTCTATGTGCACAGGAAAAAACAGAATATCAACTATTAGAAATGAGTAACAAATAAGTAGATTACCTTTTGGATGTTGAATTAAGACCAACAGGTGTGGAAGCTTGCTCAGGATCCTGATTAACAAGGCAAGTTGGGAAGGAGCAACCATCCCCTAGACTGAAAAATTCAGAATTAGTGACGTACATACAAAAAAACCTTTGAAAAACTGTTTTTTTCTGAAGTGAATATTACTGTATCTGATTTCAAAAAACTAACACCCACCCAAAACCCATGTGATCTGCTTATTCGTTTTAACAAATGAAGCATTAAAAACTGGGCATACCTTGAAAACACAGGCAGCAACCAGTATTTCTTCTCATCACCGAACACTTGTCTTAGGTTTTTGCTGAAGCCCAAACTAAAGCCATTCTTGTCTGTTCTATGACGAAATATGGGAGCTCTGAATACCTCTTAAAAGAAAAAAAGTTATTAGATTTCTTCACAGGAACAGCACGTGTAAATTTCACAACGGTATTTAGGCAACTGCACCGATGATGCCATCATCCAAGAAGAAAGGCTGTACTGCCCAAATGACTGAGAAAACTAATCCGTTCATGAAAGCCAGTCAGTGTTACACAGCCACTGTGCTTGCAGAGGAAGTGTGAAACTCTCCTCCAGCCTCCTCGCTAATCGAGGCAAGGAAGAGTGAGGAATTCACTTTTATGAAGGAGTGATATATCATATGAAGACTTCAGCATGTGACTATACCACAGGGTATGTTCAAGAAAGGAAAACCTGAGCAAACTAGTGAAAGAGTAATGGAAAAGAAGAAAAGTTTAACCCACTTTAGGAGTAAGACTAGCTTTTCAAACCCTACGGTATGAAAATGTGTGTTTTCACAGCTGCATAAAGAAAGCACTTCACTTGTAGACTCAGATTATTCCTCATGAACATCCAACCTAAATTCGTGGAGAACAGAGCTATGTATAGCATTAAGTATTGCAAAATGCCTGAAGCAAAAAGCTCATTCACTTTCCCCCAAATGACTGATAGCCATTTAATTCCCTTAATTGGCTATATATAGTCGGCCCGGCAGCACAGCTGACACAAACCATGCTGGAATCATGCAGAGACCACCCTTCTGCAGTAAATCCTTAGTTACAAACTGCTGGAAATGACCTTCGACTTGTAGTGTGCATTCATTACAAGGTGTTTTAGAGAAGGAAAATAGCAGTAACCTTTTAGACGGCTGTGTTAGGCTATGAAGACAGCTCCCAGTGGCTTCATTACCAAACAATTACATGTTCAGGGTTTCACCTATCAAGCAATCTCCCAAAGTAAAATGTGAAGAAGAGACAAAATGATCTTTTTCACTGGGTCAAGCGTAAAGAAAACATAAGTGTATTACCTGCATGTAATTCAGATTGTTTTAAAAACATGGAATATTGAAGTATACTGCATTATGGTTACCTTTGAACAATTTTTTTCGCACTAAAAGTGATATAACAGTTTATAAACAGAACACTTATTTATGTTCATTTAAGCATCATTAATAAAATTTTCTCCACTTAAACTAGATTGACTAATTTTTTTTCTCAATACTGATTTCTAAAGAAATAATTTTTCAGAAAACTGAAGAAATCCAAAATCTCTTAAAGTAAAAGAGATTTACTTCTTATCTTGAAGTAAAAAGCTTTTCTATTAATGTATATTCAAACTTTTTCATTAATGAGCAACATATTGGTAAATCTGAAAAGAGCTGGGAAAAACAGATCAATTCATTGCCTTACTCTAATTCAGCTTATGTCCACGGAAAAGCATTTTGAGATTTAGAAATTTTAATGAATATATTGAAAATTAATATTATTACAGCCAAGGATACAGCACAGAACAGGCACTCAAATCTTCTTTCATTTATTTTTTTAAGATTTGTAACCAGACAAGCATGCACCCAAGTGGTGGTAAATCCTGGTTTAACACTGATATTCGATTCAGTTACAAATACAATGCCATACCAGAGGCACAGGCCATCTTCTTTGAGGTTTTTAAAATTAACTAGTAACACAGAGTTCTTTCTATGCATCTATGATTATATGGTAGACAGGACTCACAACTGTGAAATCACCCTTCAGATCTCTGTATTTGTTTACTACTAAATATAGCAGCATTGCCTTAAAGCCTGTTCTTCTGTACCAGATCATTCTCTGACACTGACTCTTTGTGCTCATTCACCTTGATCAAAACTAACACCAGTAGGGCCACAGTCAGACTGCTTTCAGATTTTTTTTGTCCTCTCCTTGCCTCCAGTGCAGGCAAAATCTTGGAATTAATAACTATGCCTTTCAGAGCTTTGAAACAAAAGGGTACTTGAACTGAACAAAGGAACTTTGGTTCTACAGAGGGCACAGGTGGGAACGAAGCGCTGGAGCCACTGCCCTGAGTGACGCCTCACATCAAAAGACTCTGAGCTAGGGGCTGGGATTGCCAAACAGTTATCACTTGTGCAAGCACGCATTAGTGTGTCTAGCATTTATTGCAAAGTTACCTCCTTTTTTTTTTTTTTTAATGTACTCAGTTTCTATTAACAAGCTGTGGATTGGAGGGAGAGGGAGGAAGAGGATAAGCTCATTAACTGCTTGGCCTCTTGGGGTCACAATTTCCAGGGAGCAGCAAAACTGGGAGTCAGTACTGGACACTGCCAGATTCAGACACTTCTTACCAGGATCCAGGGACCCTGTATAGGACTGCCCACTTTCTCCAGTACTCCCATACATATCGTATTGACATATTACTCCACTCTGAGCTGCTGAAGACAGCTACTGCTTTGCTGATTCACGGGGTGGAAGGGAGTGAGATGGAGGTCTGGTGGCCCTTCCACACCAGCAGCCACATCAAAACCCACGTGAGCAGCAAAGATAAGTGGGGAGCTGTTATGCCTCCGCCACCCCTTTGCCTATTAGGATGACCAGACTGGCCCATGGTCACCCTCCTGCATATCACAGCAAATATGCACATACAGCAGTTACACTAACATGACACCATAGAACAAAGAATCAGAAGTGATCCTGAAAGCAGAAGCATTCATAAGACTTATGAATTCAAGCCAATATACATTATACTTAGACGACTTATAGATATAGCAACTATAAGCTTTGTGTGTTAAGAGGTGGCTTGATACGCGGCCCTGGAGGCTTTTTTCAGATCCTTACAGGTCGGTGGGGGTTGCACCGGCAGGGGGCGGGAGGGGCAAAGCAAACTGCCATGTCTCGAGCCGAAGAAGTTAAGGAGCTGGGCCAACTTACACCCTGGATGTTATCACTCTACACCACTTGTGAATGGACTAAGAAAGGATGAGAGGGGCAGACTGTAACTGAGCTTTCTGTCAGCTGGCCTGAGATCCACCATGACATGAATATCACTTCATGGATTTAATCCCTACAACCACCAGAGCATCTGCAAGAAATTCACCTGCAGCAGCTTTGTGGGAACATTTATAAAGACATTGTCACTGGACTCTGGACATATCATATAGTCCCTCACAAAACTGTATAGGATATTAATATTGGTCTAGACTTATGCTTATATCTTTGACTTAGAATTTTAACCTTATAGGTAATAAACTAACCATTCAAGTGCAGTTCTGCGTCTGTGTGTGACATGTATACATTATTTATTTTTGCTGTCAAACGCAGAAACTTTAAATACACTTACCTAATGTAGACTTATTCTTGCTGACAAGCCAACAGTGATACCCAAAGAGAGAAGACAGACTGACAGAAAACATAGCTGCAGCAAAGAATAAAAACATGATGTGGAACTTGGCTTGAGTATCAGGAAGGCCATTCTAAAAATGATACAAAAAAAATGCCATTAGAATTGGGGAAATAGCTGTTTCATTTGATTATTAATAATCCCCTACTCAGACAAATCAAATCCAGTGCAGACACAAATGTACCACGCACCAGGCGTCTAAATAAATGAATTATACACCTTTTATGTACAAATAATGGTGCGCTTAGGTTGTTCACAGCATCTAAATTAAAGAAACAGGTCCTTTCTTGAGAAAGTATAAATACTGACAACAAGAACCTGTATTTTGGATCTGAACACTGAAGTGCCTTTTAGAGAAATTTATCTTCACAAAAATTGTTTAATTAGCCTTTTCAGAATAATTATATCATGGCAGAAACATTGCAAATATAAGATCCTAAGCTGTGAATGCCAATAATCATAATTAAAATACTAGAAAATGTCTCTGAAGCCTTTTCATAGCATAGCATTAAAAGAAGTTAAGAAAATTTATATATAAGTTCTCTTGTGAACTATTTTCTAAATAATTAATAATTGCACACTTGTTCTATGCAGCTCTAAAATAATGTAGTTTATGACATTTCACTTATTCCTGTGATAAACAGAAGAAGATAGAGAGCTGTGATTATTAGATAAACTTTTGTACCTCGTGTTAGGAGATAGCAGACTACAACGTAAAGCCTTGAATCTTAAGACTTCTTGCACAGTGGTTAACTTCATACACTTAAAAGACAGTATATTAGTATACTTACTGTCCAAAACTTAATAAAATACTGTAAATCTGTTGCAGCAATGAAAAGGCAATACAGTAGAGAGTAAGCCAAGAAGAGAAGAAAAAACTTGTAATTGGAGAATCCCACACAATTGTTCACCCTGGTAAAAAAAGAAGTAAAAATAAAAATGGAATGCAAAAAAAGTTATAGTCTTTGCTTTCATCTAATTTAGAAATAAACTAGTTTAGACTAAAAAGTTAATATCAGTATGTAAACTCAAGTTTTGCTTCCGTATCAGTGATAACAAGACAGCAAATAAAAAGGATTAGGAACATTTAAATACATATCCAAATGTTAAAGTAAATCTCATTTTAACATTTTTACTTACGGGATTCAACTTTACCTCTTTCCCATTTTTTAAGAATTTACACATAATGAGGAACTAGTATACACTATGATCAGAGAGACAGGATGAGGGGACATGTGGTACCACAGCAGCTTCCTATTAGAGGCAATTCACTATGAATTTTAGAGCTCCATTAAACATGTGATGATGTTACATCCACCAAACGAAAAATATTGGAGTGCTGCCCATGGACAGTTTATTGGTAAACAGCTTCCTTTTTAATTTATTTGGTTGCATTAAGAATCTAACGAAAGTAGTCACTGCACTGCTAGCTTTGACATAACTCCACTGAGTTAAAAGAAAAAAATTCCTTATACCTTCTTTCACCAATCTACATTAAAGAAAGATCAGAAAGATCAGCTAAGTAAGACAAGCCTAAATCCATGAAAGTATTTATATGCTGAAAAATAACTCAAAAAATAAGACAGCGTGGCAAATCTCAACTTCAGCTTCTTCTTGAAGTACAGGACAAGTTACTGCAACTATTCTCTCCTTCGGGAAGACACTGATGGTAATGGCAGGATACACAGTGAACAGAATAGGGTAAAATCTTAAAATACCACATAATCTTTCACTGTACACTGCTGTTATCCATCCTCAGGGTAGATAGGGGATTTGTTTGTTTTGTTATTGGATTTGTTTTTACAAAATATGCCACCCTGGTTAAACATCAAATTTAGCATTGCCACTGAAACATGCAGCAATAGCTAAGCATCCATATCAACTACAATTACGAAGGACCCGCAAGAGATTGTTCTACTTAAAAAAAAACCCCACCAAACAATCCCAGCGCCCCCCTCCCCAACATGGAATATATGTTTCTAAGCTCATCATGATTCTTATTGGAAAGTAAATTTACAGCTCTCCACAACGAAGCGTCTCCTTAATAAATATGTCAAAGTGAGCAATTCCATGACAAATTTGAAGCAATGCAGCTGCAAGGTTCCTATGATAACCCTACTTTACTTCCATGGTGTTCCTTTTAGGAAAGTTTTTACTTTATGACACTGTTTAGTGAGAAAAGAAATAAAGTAAAATGTTATTCACCATACATGAAATTTCTTGAATCAAAGAGAGATATCTTTCTCATTGTTCTTTTGCACCACTGCATATGATACACACATTACAAAAACTTCCATAAATTATCGCACTTCCCATAGTTTTAACAAAGCCCCAGACTGACGAGTTCTTACTGGAAGAGAAGAGTTCATCAAAAGACTAAACGTAAAATAAACACCAAGGTTTTGTAATTATGCTATTTGAACATGCAGTATCAAATGATAAGACACAAGAATGGTGGTTAGATTTAAAGTCTTACAGTTTGAGAAGTAGTAAGACTGATATACATACAGAGAACTTGCTAAGTAATGGTGTGCTACTGCAGAGAAACATTCATATAAAAGAATATTCCAAGTTAAAATCTGGATTACAGATAGCATTTAAAACAATTAATTTTGAAGTATGAAAAGCAGAAATTTCCTTTCTATCTCAAGAGTTAGTTTACTGAAAGTGCTAGGCAAAAAATAAAACTTAAGAAGTGCTGAAGGAGAGACGCAGCTCAGCTAACAAAACGCATCACAGAATCAAGGAGATGCTAAATTCTTTTCAAATTACTCAAAATACAAAAGAAATGTTTCAAATGGCTCCTAAGATGTTGCATTTAATATGCCTTGTTAATATTAGAGTTGTACATTTCCATGTTTGATACCTCAAGCCATCACATTACTGCCTGAGGCACTATCTATAGTATCAGTAGCAAGAGCAGTAGCATAGAAATCGCTAATGCTTTTATTTCTGCATCACTTTGCTTTTAGTTCTGCATCACTTAAATCTTTTGGAGTCATTAGAGGGCAATTAGAATTAAATATTTCCATCTGTCACAGCATTAGTGCAGGAGTGACAACTAAAATAAAGCCTCCCAAAAAGCAGAAAAGAGCTGACCTGGGGCTAGCATATGACTACCACCTTACTGCTCCTGCCTTCCAAATGCTTTATCTTACTTTCCCTAGGTTATTTTTACCTGTTCTCTCTCCAGAAATCCTTCTCATAGCAGATTACTACATTAGTAATTCCCATTACTGTTTCCCTGCTCTCCCTTAAGCAACACACAAGTTCCTTCCCACTTCTTTCCTACCGAACTTTCTTCCACCAAAAAATCCCAGCACTAAAAGCAAAGCAGGACCTAACGACGTCTTCAGGGGAGCTAAGCTTGACCCATTATGCTGATTTGCATCCTTAGTTTTGTTGGCAAAATAGCCATGTGATATTTCCCAAAGGCCCCTTGAACACAGGCCTTTAGAGGAACTTTAAAGTTTCATCAGCCTCTGTGCAACAATTCAAAACTTTCTTGTCACTTCCACATACTTAATTTTTCAGGGTGAGCAAGGAACTGTGGCCATCCACTCAACTCAGGAAAGATAAAACAAGATAATACCTCTTTTTCTGGTGTATTTCCATTACTTGGAATACAAAAGGAACATCGCTCCATCAAGAAGCGTGACATGTCACAAATACCTTCTCTATTTCTATTTTTCCTTTTTGAATTTTTACTTATTAGATTAAAAACAATGAGCAATCTAAATACTCTATCAAACTGGGCATGGTTATGTTGTTTGGATATGAAGGGTCTCTGAACAGGTAAAATAAGCAAATGCTAATGGAAGGATGATGGAGTTTATATTTCTAGAAGTCTATACCCCAGTTAAATACCACTTCACTGCCCCTTTACATAACACTGAAGTGCTAAGTTTATCAATTATTTGACACAATGGGGTTTTATTCTGTAATTGAAGTTTACATGAAGGACATGTCCATGTACTATCCTAAGGCTGGACAACTAAAAGAATTCGAAACAGAGCATAATAGTGAGACTCGTTGGTAATATTCTGACAGAAATTGCCTGACAGCTGTTTTTCTTGCAGCTTTCTACATGACAGGTATAAGAACACTTATAAAAGGAAATCACCTTTTTTCTTAGAAGAAACTTATTCTGCATTCAATCATTTACCTGTTTGTGCTTTGTTTGGTTTTGTTTATTTTATTTTAAGACGCACACTACTAACATTAAGCATTATCAAGTTTCACATGCTGATATCCCTACAGCAAAAAAAAAAGGAAGTAACTCTTATTTCAATTGCATCTACCATGCAGCTGCAAAATTGAGGGGAGATTCTTAAATCACACTACAACATGTCAGAGGCTGTAGTCAGGACCAAGACAAACAGGTGGAGCCCAGCACCCCTTCCTCCTCCAAGACAGAGTCTCCTCTGCCAGAAATTTGATTTAAGAAGGTCAAACCAGCTGCTTAGAACCATTCAGTTTGCCCAATGGAGGAGATTCTTTTCTGATTGGTTTCACGTGGTATAGAACTGTCATCTACCACTCTATCCCTCTTAACTTGGACCTTACTAAACGATTATCTTTATTTCCACAAGATACCTGTGAAACCGACATAAAACTATATACATATCCTACCTGGTTTCAAAGGCTGCTGAAAAAAATACAGGAAAACCACTTTGCAGGCTAACATGGCAGCAAAAGGAGGGAGAGTGGAGAGGAGAGTGGAGGGGGAAAAAAAAAAAGAGGAAGAAAACAAAGAACCCATAAAACTAAAAGACCTCATTTGCCGTTTTCAGCAAGCCCACTCGAGCTGCCCTAGGAGTTCAGTATGGGGAACAAGGCACAACTCTTCCATTTGATTTTTATCCTAGGGTAGTATTTCACCATTCAATGCAACTAAGCCACAATAACAGTCAAACTCAAAATCCATGAAGAAAAGATGCAATTCTTAAAAGAAGTGTTCTTACTGACCAGAAGCTTACCTCATCGTAACTGTAAAAAGATTGAGTCATCTAACTCAAAAGTCTAAGAAAGATTACAGATGATCTTCTTTCCATATCTCACAACCAGGAAAAAGAGTGCATGCAGTAAGTAATTCCAGTGGTCCTGTAAGACCACTAACTTCATGTAAGCATCTAACTCTAGAAGCAGTGAAGTATCACCTTCATAACAGGTCCCTCAAGAGTTTATTTTAGCTAAGCAGAAAGAAAAAACAGAAAACCAATAGTACACTCACCAAGGACAATGATGGTCCATCTTCAAAATGCATCTTAAAAAGAAACCCAACAGAATTCCAAGAACCACAAAAAGCAAAAGAAAAACAAAAGTCAGAACACAGTTACATGTCAGACTTAAATTATTCACATACAAAGAATTACCTATACTTACAGTTGTTTATCTAATTTATTTAACAAAGAGGTCTATTTAAATTCCCATGATACAGTTTACCCACAAGTAAACTTTAGGTAACCCAAACTTAAAATACTTGTTCTGTCAAGAGCTTAGTGATTTAAGAAAATGCAATCTACTACTTCAGTTTTAGGATTTGGTTCTCATTCTGAACAGGTTTTTCAGCTACTGCTTGTTCTCTGACAGAGACTTCGAAACTGGGATAATTCAATTATTATATACTCAGCAATGCAACTAAATATATTTCCAAATACATGATTTGCTTTTATAAAAATATATGCAGATGCATAGGAAGTTTTCAAGAACTTACCTTGTATGAAACATCTCAAATATTTTTGCAATTATTCACTATCAATAATAAAACATGCACAAGAAAATCAGATATAATTTAAGCAAGTGAAATTTAACAAGGTAAGGACAAAATTAAGGTATCCTGTGAGGCTTATTAACTAATGGCATTCTGCAATTTTCATTGACATTTTATCTGATAACACAGCTCACACTTTTTCTCTTCTCTGATGAGATACAAGAATGTTCCTATCTTTCATTGCAACCACCATCCTATACAACACAATCAAGATTCTCTATCTGCCTCAGCTCAGTTACTCTTTCAGTGCCTCTACTGTTTTGTGGAACAAAGTGGGAAGTCTTCCCTGCCTCACAATCATGTTGGAAGGTTTGATGTATTATCAGTTGAAGACAAATTGCAACAGCCCTACAGATAAGAATAAATCAACCTTTGAGGAAGCCCCTTCTCTTAAAGTTGGACACTTAAATCACTGGGAGCAAGAGTGGAGAAACACACAGCTATCTAAGCTAACTGGAGAAAGGCCAGAGAGAAGAACAGCTGAAAGAAAGATCAAATTAGAGAGCAATGAGATTTCTGGGGAATATGAAGATGAACTGCATTGTGTGTTAAACAAACAAAAACTTAATTTTAGAGCTTTGGTTAGAAATGGGAGATGCTTGGCTGTTTCTTTCTTTAAAAAACCTAAAGGTTATCCAATGAAAAATAGGATATTAAGGTTATTACCTCAGATAAGATGTAAGTGACATCATGATTAGATTGAGATGGGTAGTGATCTTTATTCAGATTCTAACAAAAGAAGCAAATTTTTGTTGATCAGCTACTTTTGGTCACATTCTTAAGGAAAGTTCTTCATTAATATTCATAATTTTAAACCATTTTGTAAAGAATTTGTAAGACCACATAATCCATGTTGGCATCAAGAAAGCCATCAAATGAATTAGAGTAAGTTACAGACTTCCTTAGAAATAAATAAATGAACCTAAAGCTGAAAAAAAATCTAAGGAATAATAAAAGCTTCTCCGCCAAAATATTAAACCTGAAAAATCTACACAAAAAAATTTAAAAGCTTGTGTGTGAAGAAAAAAAAATCAATTTATTCAGAAAATCACTTATTTAAAATATTTTCTTACTTGTCGCATACAGAACAGTGATGGCAACGATCTGGTTTTACAAGATGGCATCTGTCACAGTATCTGATTGCTGAAGAAAAAAGTTCCGAGATTAGATCTCAATGTAGTTATACATTTGGATTCCCGAAGTCTGCGCGAACTAGCAGCTCAGCCCAGTAGAGCCCCCAGGAAAGCGTTTCAGCATGATCAGAAGTAGTTGCAAATACTGAAGCACTCTATAAGCACTTGTAATGCTGAATCTAGCAAAGTGAACCCAAAAAAGCTCAGGTTTTATCTCCGCTAATAGTGCTAATCAGGGTTTTTTTCTTCCAAATCTGTCAGCTCTGCAAAACAACCAATGAAAGAACAAAACCCACAAAACCCTCACTAGACTGGAAAACCTTTAAAGACTGTTCAACAATGAAACTATTTTAAGCTATTATACTATCAGCTTTCATTTACTCTTAGATTTGCTTAGCTAGCCAGCATTCACGAACTTAAGAGTATCAGTAGGTTATGGTTAAGTTTAGTTTGGGAGGACTTTTGTTCTTGCAACTGAACAACCAGCAAGTAAAACAATAACAGTTTCATTCTGTGATCTATCTAGCTAAACATGACAAGTAGATAACTATTAATCCATTGTTTTTAATTTCTTTTTAACCTATGAAAGAAGAAACCCATGCAGTTACAGACTGCTACAACCTCTTCTGCTATCTGTTAACACTACTTGCAAACATTTAGCAAGGCATTGTCAATCAAATCTAAAATCCTAAATTGTATGCAGCAATTTTCTTTCCAATAATATTTCCACTGAATAAATGTAGCTGCATAAAGCTACATTAAAGTTACGTTTCTGGGTCATTTTGGTATTTTATGAAGTATGAAATGCAGTTCTTCCCTATAATCCAAACCCTTGAATTTTTTTTTTTTTTTAATTAGTTACAGTACTACATTGAGACACCTGCTTTCACTGGTCTCCTGAACACCTATTTACCTCCAGACATTGTCCGTGTATAGATAGGAAGATCCTTGGCTGCCCGTCTTAAGACTTCTTGCTGAGATTCACCTCTAGGCTCTCTCTCTAGAGATTCCTTGTCTGAATATGATAGGTGAAACTGGAATAATTTTTAAAATCAAAGATAGGTTAACAAATTTCAAATTACATAAATAACTGTAAAGATGTAAAGAGAAACAAATATGCACTATATAAAGATGGATTAGTAGCATGTACAAAGTATCACAGCAAATAACCCAGTGTTCCTAAAACCACTAATTTATTTAGTTTATGGCAACTGAAGACAAAACTAAAGTTATTTCGGATTTGGTATTGATGCAATGCTGAGTGCTTCCAGAAGTAATAAGCGACACTCTTCAAGAGGAGGATCAAGAGCTCACCATTCCCTTGAAAAGGTAGTTAATTTACTTTTGTAATACCAAATATTAGCTAGTGACTATAAGCTAGGGATGTCAGTCTTCAGCTGAAAGAAAATATGCTACTGGTATAGCAGAAAAGACAGGTTTATCTCTCTTCTGGTGTCTGGCATTTTCCTTTTACTCTTTGCCATGGGAGAGTTGCTGTTCTCTTCATGCAGGTGCTAGAACGTGTTTTTATTTCAGAGACTTGTTGACAGAAGGAAGAAATGGGTGTCCTGTATGACAGAATAATCATATTTTAGTATCTTCCTGCATAAAAGGACAATTTATGTCACTGCCCAAAATGGCAGTAACGAATATCGCTCTGGTATGAGCTGAGAGGGTAAAAATTACTGAGAGATGCATGGTATACATGAAGCAGTCCAATTTCTAGTACTCTCCTGCACCACAGCAACATAGTCAGCTTTGCTGCTGTAGCTTCCAGAAATGGGCCGATGCCAAAGTCTTCGCTATCTCTATCAGAGAAACAGGACATAAAATTGACAAAGTACTAAAAGAAGTCTGTATTTGACAGGAAGAATGGCTGCCTATAACCTGTACCAGAAACAGAAACCCTCTGCATAGCATTTATGTCTACAGAAAGGTGAGTCATTGCAATAATATTAATTTTTTTCCTAAATGAAAGTGATGCATGTAAAACTAAGAATGCAGACAGCAACATACAGTTAGGAGCCCATTCTCATCTCCATAGAGAAGGCATTACTCTACCTTCCTGACAAAGCCCACAACCTTCCAGCAAAAGCTGGAGGCTCACTGTTTAGCATGAGCTTCTCAGGTCAGCTTTCATTTTCACCCAAGCAAGAATACACTCTTGACAACACCTGAACTGATTTATATTGGGATACACAGAATTTCTCATTACAGAAACTTGGTCCACAATACTTTTTTTTTAATGTTTCCTGTTTCATGTACACAGAGCTATTGCTCCATCGTTTTGTACTAATTCTCAGAGTACTCCTAAGTCTACAAAACCTTCCTGCCCGGGAAACCATCTTCTCTCCCACCTTCATGCAATGCTTGTATATAGCTGGTACACACAGCTACAGAACGCTACACACTAAAGGGAAGTCCCTCAAAGTCTCTTGAAAAGAAATTGCGACTGGAACTTCAATGCTTTTCAAACACGTAAAAAGTTGAAATAAGCTTAAAAAAAGAAATAAACAGGCTGTGTGGTTTGCACCAGCTGTGGTATTCATGAAAACAAAGTGCAAAAGCTTTTATCTGTTTTTCAGTCTTCAAATAAGTATTTGCTATAGTTGATAAGTCAGTTCAGTTAAGTCGAAAATACATCTTTTTATATTTACAGACTTCAACCTACAATCTGGAAGCCACGCAGTTACTTAACATTACAAAACACCCTAATTAAAGTTAAAAAATACTGCTTCGGTTGATTAGGAAAAAGACATGTAACAACAAAATGTCACTTACTGCCAGCAACATTGTGTAAATCCGAAGAGCACAGAAACACATTGCTTTCTATTATGCAACTGCAATACTTATGACACCTCATGTGAAGTCCTCCGGTAGCACTGCATGATGGCTTTGGAATCCCATGATAATTACTGAGGACTTGTTAAAATGTTTTATTGGCATCAGTCCAAGGATTTGAGAACCCTTCTAATTATTGCTACAGTCACCATATATATATGCATATATTTTGCTATGTAATCACCAAATAAAATAGGTTCTTAATTTATTTCTCTCCTCTCCATCCCAAGCTGTACCAAAGGCTGCAGTGCGAAACTCAAAGGAGATGACAATTACTTTGAATTATCTACTTGTTTTCACAATTATGTATCTTAGTAGTGAATGAAAACTATTCAGAAAAGATCCTCTGCACAACAGAGAGTAGAAATCACAAGCTATTTTTTTTGTTTTGGCATGATGGTTACAGACCTAGAGTCATGAGTCCATGCCAAAATAAGTATTGGCTTTGTAGATATGTCAAACTTCAGAGCAGCCATAGCATGATTCCTCTTGATCTCAGAGGTTGTGTGATATAGGACCTACTGAGGACAACGGGGTTTCTGTACAAACAGTTGACAGAAGAGACCAAAAAGTTGTGCTGGTTGTAGCAAGCTGCATAGGGATGATTTTCATCAAGGCTATTGACAGTTTTACATTTCTTTTTCTTTTATATGCTAGAAAGAGTGTGAAATTAAAACAACATAAAAATCCGATACTGAATTAAAAGCAATTAACTTGAGGCTACATTATGCTGAGCATGGTTTTGTATCTTAATATACTCCAAGACAACCGGATCCTTCTTCTTTAATAATTCTGTACTAGATGGACTTAAGACTTGGGGCATATATTTACCCAGATCTCTTTTCCATGCAGCTGTTCTATACCAGCTGCCTTCCAGACTAGCCAGCTGTGGTTTCCCAGCAGCAGATTATCTGTCATGCCCTCATGCCACAACTCTTAAGTTCCTTCATACCAAAATAGATGAGCAAGAAGATTTAGTTCAGAGGACAACAGACAGATGCTGACAGGTAATAAAAGCCTTACACAGAGGGAAATATTTTTTCTCCCCACATAAAAATACTATAGTCCCATGCAAAGATTTAAGCTGCTAGTTTAAATAACTCATGTTTTTCAAGTGGAGAGGTTTTTTCTTCTTAGTATCATAAATACAATCCAATATAAAAAATCTATCCAAAAAACCTTTAAAACTTTTAGAGGTGTGATTTTTTTGCCTTGGTCATGACGCTGTTTGCAATCTGGCCTCTTACTCCTATTAAGAAGCTGTAACTACCATCTGTATTTTCCCACACAGTGTAAAACTACATCAGATCAGAGCTTAAATTATTCACATACTACAAAATCAGGCATTTGACTAGGCTATGACAGAAACAGAAGTTACGTTTATCTTACTTCTTTTGACGGATTCATTGGTAGCGTAAAGATTGTTTTCCAATATGACCAGATGAACAGCATGAAAAATATGTGGTAAGCAACCAGGCACACAACTAAAATAAAAAAGGAACAGAATTAATACAAACAGACCAGTGATACTATAGTACTTGCAAACAGATACTGTACGCATTACAGATAGTTTGTCTAACAAATGTAAATACAGAGGCTTTGCAACAAAAATACTGTACTGTAACTTTACACGAAACAAATACAGACTGCGTGGGGAAAGTCATGCTACAAGCTACACATATTACAAAAGTTTGAGGGGAACAGTTAATAGCCTATTAGAGTCCTGTAATTATTTAGAAAGCAATCTCCCTTTATGCATTTGTTAAATCCTGTTTAGGATGTTCTCATTTAAAAGCTCTCACTGTACTAAGCAATTCAGTACATTAAATAGTAAACCCCAAACTCATATCCCCAGATTAACTTGCTCTAATGCACTGGAAAGGTGTATTTCCTTGGATTTTTATTCCTCGGGCAGAGAAGCAGCAAATAAAGGACAACTAGGACAGTAACAGTGAAAAATATTTCCCTCCTATACAGACGAACTGGGATCATAGATAGCTCAAGGTTTTATGGAAGCTACATAATCTAATAGTCTTTATACAACTTTCACAAATTCATAAGATCACCAACAAACATCATAAAGGGGAACTTGTGCATTTTCACTATGCAATCTGAAATACTGTCCTTGTATGGTTAGCCCACGTTTATATATATAAAATGCTATTCAGTGCTAGATTTTCCATAACACATGGACGATTGTGTGTACAAATGCAGGAACAGTGGCCCAACACATTCTTGGTTTTTTGCAATTTTGCCTCAAAAGAAAAGCTTCATGTTTATTCAAAAAAGCAGCAACATAGTAAATATTTATTCTTATTCACTAGGCAGTTAAAAAAATAACAAACAAAAGCTAAGAAAATCTGAGGAGCTTTAGTATGACAGGGGAAAAGAGCTATATGCCATGTCTATAAACTGGAAAAAAAACTCATCAGTATAAGTGATAGAACTGGATTCCACATCAAGCACAATACACTGAACAACCATCTTGTTATCGCACAAGCATCTGGCAGGAAACGTCCACTTTTTCATCAGAACATTCCTATCAACTCTAAAAAGCCCTGATCTACTCTAACAAAATCAGCATTTTTTTTAAACAACAGCACATACATGGCATAAAGTGAGGGCAAGACAGGGCATGTTACATTAATTCTGTACACTATGCGTTTACTAATGTGCATCTATATTTTCTTGTTGTGAGGATTTTATTGTTGTGTGGGGCTGAGCCTCAATTGCCCAGTTTTCCCCCTGGAAAACACCCAGGGCAGAACTGCAGCCATGGCAAATCTCTCCTGACTGGCTGAGCTCACAAAGACTTTGAGAAACTAAACAGCAGGAAATGTAATGTTCCCCAATGCATTTTGCTGATAATTCTAATGTACTCTGTGAGCAACGCCTAACAACACACTCATGTCCCCCCAACACACTATGGAAGAGCAAGAAACTGGACTTATTTCAAAGTCTGCAGGTGCTGAAGTGTGCAGTTACACTTATGCCTCCTATGAGGGAAGAAATCACTGAACTGAAAAAAAAATTTTTCAAGCAAATGTTTCTTAAGCAGCAAACACTTTAGAAAAAGCAAGGGAGTTGCCAATAACTTAATAGAACCTTGCTGGAATGACACAAACATTAAAAGCATGTAGTTTGTCTCCTAACCCCCAACCCCTTCCTCCAAAAGCTCTGCAGCCTCACACTTTACACTTCCATGTTGTGCTGTATTACTGAAATAGCATCTGGAAAAGCAATCTAACCATGCTACAGCCTCAGGGTAGGAACTGTAATGACAACTAATCAGGCAGCTTTATTACCTTCTGAAAACATTACATATCTGAAGGATTCTGTTTCTTCAAAGACACCGGCTAAAAAGAAACTGCAGAAAAAAAATCACCTCCCATTTAAGTAAACTGCACTCTGCACAAACATCTTGCTCATCTTCCCTCAACTTTACAAAGGCTTTCCTTGTTATGAATAAAACTTTTATAAAACAGAATATAAAGATTATTTTGTTGACACTTCCGAAAGACAGTAAGAAGAGTAAAAAGTTCTAATTTTTCTCATCTCTATTTGGAATGGCTAAAGCAATATTTTGGAACAGCAGAATAATAAAAGGAGCTGAGGAACACAAAAAAACACACTTATTTAAAACAGGTTAGAACTGTATCTCAATTCTACTAGTAAATTACTATACTACCCTGATATATGAATTCCACTTATAAACAGCTAATAAAAAAATCTTACCTTTTTCTCCAATATTTGTCATTGTCACTGAAAAATGAGAAAAAAGGAAAGAGTAGACGTTATGTTTAAATAGGAAATTATGTAAGTGAATATTTTAAAATTCTGTTTTTCAACCAAAGATGGAAGAGTAATCACTAAACAATACAAACTTAAGACCCCACACTGTCTAGGTTTTATGATCCATACATTCATCCCAAGAATATGGAGACAAAGCCAGTTGCTCATAAGTTTTTTCACTTCCATTCCCAGGCTCAGTTCCTGAGAACTGGCACCTCCACCTATGTGAAGTTGTCCACACTTAACCCAAGAAAAGCCACCTCTAAAAAACAGTTATTCAACCATGGTTGTAGATTTTGTTCTTGAGGTGATGGTGTCAGTCTCCAGAACCAGTTTTGCCAGCAACACTCAGTGATACCTTAAGTCTCTGAGGCATAAAACCAAGCAGTAAACAAAACCTGCAACTTCCTTTAAGAAATTGCCCATGAGTTGTAGGATTTGGGGAGAGTAAGAAACTGAGAAAGGCGCAAGTACGTCAGGCACAGAGTGGAGTACACCAGTATCATGTATCACCACATTTATGGAAAAGAAATCTTTTTCTTACACCTATATTCCATTGTCAGTTACGTTATTTAAAAAAAATAACCACCCCACAAGAGGTACGTGAGAGAGATCAGAAACTCTCAAGTGATGAAAATCTCATGGTGCTCTTCCCTTTCCACTCAAAGCACTTCACCACACATTTATCCATACAAATTAAGCAATTTACAAACTGGAATATACTGGCACCTGCAAGTGCGGGTGAAAGGACAGTGGCTGTAGAGATGTCTCATCCACTAGCAAAAAGGGCTGCACAGCACTGGTCTCCAAACAGCAGGCACAAAGCAAGTCATTTCATCCTACTTTGATGTACTAAACTTAGGCTTGTCGACAGAGTGAAAGTTGCCATTTAAACATATGCTGCACAATGCAAGGAGGTACCATAGGGCCAGTCCTGCTCAACACTCTAACTAACGCTCTGGAACTGTAAAGACTGATCAAGTTTACAGATGACACCCCAGGGACACCAGCTGCTATGCTCGTGTGCAGAACTGGCATCCAGAGGGACCCAGAAAAGCTGGAGGAATGGCCAACAGGACCCTCACAGAATTCATTGAGGGCAAAGGCAAAGTCCTGCACCTGTAAAAAGACGACCCCCTGCAACAATACAATCTGGACGCCATGTCTGGAGCAGCTCTGTGGAAGAGGCCATGGGAGTGCTGGTGGGCAGTGAGCTGAACGTGAGCCAGCAGCGCTCAAGCAGCAGCAACAGCCATTGGTCTCATGGGTGGCATTATTAGGGACATGGCTGGTCAGTCAAGGGAAGGGAATTATTCCCCTCTACACAGCATACACTAGACAACATCCAGAACTTTGCCTCCCACTTTTGACCCCCTAATACAACAAAAGACACAAGTCCAGGGGAGAGCAACCATGCTGGTAGTGACCACATCACTCAACCTCTGAGCAGAGGTTGCACAGCCAGAGCTTGTTCAGATCGGAGAAGACACGGCTTTGAGAGAACATAACAGGACCTTCAGGGAGACACTGAGGAGGTGGAACTGGGCTCTTCATAATGGCAGAGGATAGGACGACAAGAACCAGCAGGTATAAATTGAGAGGAACAGATTTAATGCAAGAAAAAACTTTTCCACCACAAAAACAGTCCACCATTGAAGCAAGTTTCCCAGACACGTTATACAGTTTCCATCTCTGGAGCTTCTGAAGACTCAACCAGATAACACACTGAACAACCTGGCCTGACCTCACATGTAACTCTTCTTTGATTAGGAGGTTGGACTAGATGAGCCGAGGTCCTCTCAAACATGAATTATTCCACAACTCTGTAATGACATGACAGAAAACTATATAACCACGTTTATAAAGTCCTTCACAAAAATCTACCACAGAAGTTATATAAGAACTATAAAGAAAAGTCTATTCTGTCCTTAGTTTTCTAGTTCAGCTAAGAGAAGCCTTTAGAGCTCGACAAGCTAAACATTCCTCTTGACAGCTGCTAGAGACAGAGGGAACATGTATGCACACTTGACTCTGATGAGCAGAGATGCCACAGTACAATAATGCACAAGAACTGCAAAATTATAAGTAAACAGCACCAGCAAAGAAATGCAAATAAAAGACATCTTTAGAGCTGATGTCATATTGAAAAGTGCTGAAACTCTCAGATTAGGAATAACCAGACACTACTCAAATTCTGATTTTCTTTCTCCACTTGCTATACAAAAATTTTGCCAGTCCTCTTGGAATAACTACTCTCTGCTGATTAAAAAGCCAAGCATACATTGCAGACTCATCAATTTCAAACTAAAACATTTTCTACTTAACCAGTCTTTCACAATGATTTGTGGTATTTTTTTCTCCTAGCAAGGGAACAGCATAGAACATTGCTACCTTGGATAAAATGTACTAATTTACGTGTTTGAGACTTTTAACTTTTTCACACATCTGTAAGTAAATGGACCATTACAACTAATAAATACAAATTCAATAATTTCTACCTGGCTGCAAGCCTACAGATTTTCAAAATTTCTGTCCACCTCCAGGATGAAATGCACTCTTCAGAGTCTGCACCCACACAGTGGACTATCTTTTCAGCTTCTGTGATGTCTAGCTTGGAAGTTCTTGACAGTCAGGAATTGCAGACCACAAAGGCTAAAACATACGCACCCAAAGATGTCCAGTTAATCCCAGCTGAGTGAGAACCAGGCTTTTGGATACATCTTATCATTTTAATCTCCTTTACCACCCGAGTATAACTCAGAGTTATTTCAAATGCTCCAGAGTTGCAATCACTGTAAGATATGGAAGTGGAAGAGACAAGGCTGAAGAGAGATGCCAGCACCTTCAATCTTACCCTCTTTTTTTCCTCCATGCTTACTGCAACTGGTGTTTATGAGAAGACTGGCTGTGCTGCTTAACAAACACTCCCTCAGACAGTGACACAAAGGAATATGCAAGATACCCCATAACATGCATCTTTTCACAAATTGAAGTACTACTCCTTCTGCTTGTGCCTTTTCAGATCACCTTGGAGAAAGGCTCCCTGAAGAAGGTATAATGTGTGGGAAGGTAATGGACAGGTATTTGCAATACCACAGTACCAGAGAGAAAATAAAGGTTTGGGTTTTTTCATTTAGTTGGGTTTCTTTTTGCACAACTGTGGCAGAACTGAGGAGGGAGAGGGGATAAATAAAGCAGGCTCTTACAAATCAAACTAATTCTTAAATTTCTCTTAAAAATTAAATTTCCTGTTTAGAGAATGACCGTGATACAAATACTCCTTAGGGTAACAAAATGCTTATAAATCTAAAATCACACTATTTATGTACATGGAAAATAATTTTCTAACACAAAAATCTCTAATTTTGCATTTGATCCAAGAAACGTTTGCTACTTCTACCATCTTCTGAACAGCATACCATATATTTATTTGAACCAAACTTTATATTTTCCAGTAGATTCAGTGATATAGCTTTGCTAAGTTATTCAAGAGTACTTGATCATACAGTCTTCTGTGAATCATTTATACTAGTCTTTGTAACAGTTTTCTCATTTCTCTGCCAAGGGGCTATATTCACTGCTTGATAATGAACAGAAAAGTAGGTCAGACTGTGCATCCCATCATTAATAAATATCAGCCTAAATGCTGCAGATTCACTTAGTGGTAGTCAAACAGCATACAAATAATAAGGGTAAAAAGCATTTATGTCTACAATGACTAAAATAAACACCAAGGACATATCGATCCAAACTGTTAAGCAATTTCTGCAATCTGGGAGAAAATACGGTAAAACCAGAGAGGACTGGAATGATACTCTGGTATATTCAGAGATGGGATGATTATAAAACCATGACCTGTCTTCACGAAGTCATTAAAAAGTTATAGCTCTGTTCGCCTGAGATACTGCAGGGGCCAATTTCATTAAGAATCAGCCTTCCAGTGCTAAAGCGCCAGCACACCGTTTACAGTTCAGCACTAGCAGACTATCACATAATTAGAGCCTCTCTGTTTTATTATGCAGCTTGCAGATTGTGCTCATCAGAATTAGGAATCAGGTGGGACATGTGCAGGACTTCGGACAAGGCAGATGTCAATTTCCTGAGCCAGAAACATTGTTCTCTGCTTGCCCTGAGCCACATGCAGCCAGAAACAGGAACAGCACCTTCACAAGTCAATGATGCTAAACGGCCTGAGCCTGTGGAAAACAACAGTCACTGAGGACAGAAAGTTGTGTTACAAAGGACAGGAAAGAGTCCAGGATGGAAAGGACATCTGGAGAAGCCCAGGGAATTCACCCCACACTTACAGGCAGTCTTCCTCACTGGGAGAAAGCCACATAGCATTAGGAATGCTGCCTTGGCAAGCAAACAGGCATCATAGTTATCTCAAAACTGTCTGCCACAACTCCCAACATGGAATTAATCTGCTGAGAAGAGAAAGCACATTGCCAGGCACCTTGCACAGAGTCAGACCTTAATTCAGTGATTCAAGAAATTCCCATTTCTTGAACTATGGCTCACTGTCTCTTAAAATCTTCATTCTTACCCATGGAAAGCAGGTATCTATCTCCATGTAGACACACAGCAAGACACATTGCAACCCCATAACCCAAACTATTTCGGAAGATGAAATTTATGTAAAAAATTTGCTTTGGTTTTCCAACATTAAATTTTGCTTGACTTCTAAATACAAAATCAAAGTTCCTGAACAGCCGATGTAATGGTTAAATTTAAACAAAACAAACAAACAAGAAACCCCCCACAAAACCCCACCATCTCCCCCAAAACTGGAGAAAGTAATTAATTTTTAAAGCTTTGATGGAAGTGGATTTGCAAAATCTTTCTCGCATATTTTGCATACTTTTAAAAAATATTTAAAACTTCGGAATGGGAAAGTAAGATACATCTGATTTAGAAACTCTGCAGCCACGTGTATAAATAGCTGTTTCTCACAGTTTTTAACACCATGGATCTGATTCACAGAACTAAGTATGCATTTTATCTTCATAGCATATTTGAAGCTGTACACCACTGATCTATAGACACAGTTTAACTCAGCTCTCCACACACAGAAATGTTTTATAGTTGTGACAAGTGTGCTACTCTCGCCTGCAGTAGCTCTTTAGGAAAAAGAAAAAAAGCACTTACAATAAAAATCTACCCTTCTGCTAGACAGAGCAGTGATTTGCATTCATTCAGAGTGACAAGATGGAGACTTGGCCATCAGTGCTTTACTTCAGGACAAAACTAACAGAAATATTTCTGGGAGATTTAATGTAAGGATAAATACTCATCACAAGTAAGCCATACATTTGAATTTGACAGTATTTGTGAATGCGTTAGTAAATTAATTTCAACTCCTAATGATCTGTTCATGAAACTGCATCGATGCCCACCTGCCCAGCAGCAAGGTGCTACGCGATACCTTTTTAGGTAAGGTCACAAACACACTGCTTTCAAATTGAGTATGCCCAAGAATTGATCTAACTTTCATCTTTACAAACTTTCCATTTACTTTCTAAGTCACAAGGACTATGTGAAGAGTGAAGATTACTTCTAGAGAAGTTGTATGACCAGATCCTTTTTAGCAAACAAAGAGTACATCCTGGCAAATACATTTATCCAAGATGCTATATATCAAGGGGTGTTAAATCTTTAACAGAATACACAATTTCATCTAATTGACCTAGACCTTAGGTTTTCAACTTAAAGCCATGGTTTATATGTCAAGGAACAATACCTATAAATAGTACACTAGACACTATGGAGAGATAATCAGTCATACTTAACACAGACTCCAGTTCCATTTCAGAAGTGGAGAATGACAGCTGTCTTTGAAAGTCTGAGAAAGCAATCAAACGAAATTTGAGAAACACCTACAAGTTCTGCTGGATAAAATTCAGAAGCCCATTTTACTCCAACTGTCAGTTCTGAAACTTGTATAAAAGTAGCCATGGATCTCAGAAGATAAAAATTGTGGTGTTTCCAAAACACTGTAAAAAAAAAAAAAAAATACAAATATGCTTTGACCAAAATCTTTTGCTACCTTGCCAGCCAACGTACAGATGTACAAACCTGTATTTCACAACATCCAACTGCAGTGTTACAATGCATTTGTACTTCTACAGCCAAATGTAAACTCTAGATAAATACAAGAGATGAGCAGTAAGTACCACGAATCCTTTGGTCCATTTGGAGAACATACTGAGCAAAAAGCTCAAATTCAGACGATGAAACCTTGAACACAAACTTTCTTTGCTTCTTTTTTTCCTATCAGCTTCTACCTCCATATTTTCTGCTGCTCTGTCGCTTCTGATCCCCTGATCACACTATGCCATGCCTACAGGGCAAGCATTAATTCTGCCTCTAAACTGTGATGACTTAAGCAACTTTTAATCTTGCTATAATTCCATTCAACTTACGTTACACCGAGTCAAAAACCTCAATGCAGCACTAACCAATCCGGTCAGCAAAAATCTTTCACATTAACACGGGTGTCATTTCATATTTTTCCATTCCATACTGAAGGTAGTTGTGGACAGAAACCAGACACATGTTCTACTCCAAAACCAGAGATGCTGTATTGTCAATGTCTTGTCGTCCCCCTCTTCTGCTATGCTTTTCCAAATCAGCCAAATCACTCACCAAGTAGGAATACTTCCTCCCTTTCCCTGCACTCAAGTAGTCAGGAAATGCTTATTGCTTGTTTCTGTTTCACAGCAAATCTATTTTCTTTCTTGAAAATTACAAGTTTAAGCTCCATTTTCAGACAGGATTTCCTGAGCAAGTGCATTATCCTCAGAATTAAAATCAGTGACACATAAAAATTGATCAAAATTGAACACACAGAACCCATTTCTATTTATTGCATAATCCTTTCATCAGCACAGCTGATCAATTTCAATAAAAACATCTGTCATAGCACTGTCAAGTTTTCACATTTTCCTTCTTACATTCAACTCCCAATTATGAGCTGGGAGGAAAACAAAGCAAAAACAACCCCAAAAAGGATCTCAACGTTGCAGTTTACAGAGAGCACATCCGGCAAACAACTGTTAGAAACAGTGCAAACAACTACTAGTTCTGTCTCACCCAAAGCATGAAGTAGGTAATTACTTATATTTATACTAACCTGAATTAAGAGATACACTATAGAAGGAAAGTGTAAGAAAAGTTGTTTCATCTCATTTGCAGAGCTTACTGAATTCAACAGATATTTTCAGAGTACAGACACAAGGATGCAGAGGCCAGGGGACAAAAATCTGTTTGCTCTTCATGTTGTTGTTGTTCCATATATCCTAGGTTGATATTTTAGTAACTTCAGCTACTGAAAACTCAGTATACTTATTGTACATCGCCTTTATTTCCTCATCCTTTTTTAGAGGAAGAACAATGAATTTGTAACCTCAAGTTTTGAAAAACATACTTTTTTTTAAGGGAAGGAACACTTAAAGGCCCATTAATTTTAACCACAAAGAAAGTTACATGAGGGGGAAAAAAAAGAGACCACTACTACTGCCAGACAGGGGTTGTGAGATGACAATACTGGAACTGGATAATAGAGAAACAAGTCTTAGTCAGGTGCTTTAAAACCAATTCATTTACACATTTAATTCCAGTATTCTATAATCAGCAGGAAGAAGAGAACCATTTGCTAGTGCTCAATAACTTTCCCCTTTTTCTTAAAGATTAAAGCACTTAGCTGAAACCACTAAGAAAAGAGACAGATCTCTAAATGTGGTAATGCCACAGTTCAAAGTTGTGGATTCCTTTTTCCGTTTCTAAAATGCTACTCAATGCAGCAACCACCCAGCTTTACGGATGAAAGGAATCATCCTAGACTATTTCTTTCTGTTCTTAAAAAAATTAATATCCCTCCTAGAATACTTAGTTGTAATTGAAAAAAAACATTCAAAATACTACAATTGAAACATTTTCTTATTACTAAAAGCTAAAAGAAACCATTTACATTACAATTATGCAAAGCTCTTGCTGAGTAATGGTTAACACTGTTCCCTGTACTTTGTCGTCAGCATCAATGCCAGTAAGCTGCAATAAAATAAGCAGCTATCTACATCCTCTTTGGCAGTCAGTGCTGCAGGAATAAGAGATGTTCTAAATACGCTGGCTTCAAAGCACTGAAATGCTTACAGTCTATTCCTTCCGTTGGCTTTCATTCTCGGGTTAGTTAGCTATTCCTTCTGTTGTTTACACTAAATATTCATTAGTAAGACAAGACATAAGTTTATCTTAACACGCCAAAACGAAGGGAAAATATCCAGATACAAATAAAAGATGGAATTAGCGGAAGTTGAAGACAACTGTTACGCTGAATTAAAAAACTAGTGAGGCAGGCAGTGGTGGGGAAAAAAAATATCACCTTTGACCACAGAAAATAATCGAGTAGAAGTTGTTCTAGCAGAGCCCCAGGATTTCCTCTTCCTCCTCTCCCATCACAGGCCTTTTGCTCTGAGCAGTTCTCAAGGAATTATGGTACCATACTTTATAGTCTGAAGCTAGTTTCAACCATGCCATTTCCTTAACAAGTACCTGATGTCAGGTAAGCTAAAAGCCAGACTTCCTCCATTATACAGAACTACACAAAATAAAAAGTATAACAGATGATTCAAACAGTAGTGACTCAAGCCTATGGTACTGTGTAAGCATCACAGGGCTGTGTACACTAGGACAGATGTTAACTATAGGGTCACTTTCCATGAAACATCCTTGCCCTTCTCCTGACAGCTTGCAGCTTCCATTCCAGGCTTACTCAGTCAACTTGTCCCACAAACTTCTAGACAATTTGCTTCCTTGAGATGGAGGGAGATACTTCAGTCCTCCTCTCCTGAGGGCACAGCAACTCAAGTCTCAATTTCTAGTTGAAGAACTGCATTTAAAACTAACAGATTTGAGTGTTGTTAGTGGACACTGAAGGAAAAAAAAATATCCAAAATTAGGTACCAGACTGCTGAGATTCTTAAAATGAGCAGCTAAAGTCTGGTAAAGTTATATAGGCATCTGAATCCACTCTGAATTCACTCAGCCTGAGGTGGGTATTTTCTCTTCACTGCCATTCCTTAAGCAGATGCTAAATGACAAATGGTCACTATGAACCTCACCTACAGTCCTGGGGAAAGGGGAGACAACAGCTAATTTGTATTGTTTCACATTGTGGCTGTAATACTGTTCACAAAACCTCAGTGTGCTATGCATTAGCCTCTAAAATTCAAAGACTAAATTGTTTTCTACAAGATATACTACAACAGAAACCAAAATTAATTCAAGGGAGTCAAGCAAGCTTGTCCTTTAATAAATCCTTTGGGCTCCTTTACTGAAATTCACACAGACAGTCGGATCACACTCAGTCTCCAGTACACGATTAATTACTGGCCTAACACTAATGAGGAGCCAAGGTGCACGATGACTTCTGAGTGAACCGCAGGCTGCCGATGCCAAAGGCAGATCAAAAAGTTGTGACAGCCAGGCATTTTCCAAATGGCTGAAGAGTGGCACTGGGAGCCTCCGGGATTTTGTGTTACCTGTTCCCACAGCCATGTTAGCTGACAGACAACCCCGGTTTTATCCGTTATGTCCGTGCGTACGTGCGCTGTCACACAGTGGGAGCAAAACAAAGAGGAGGATAACTTTGCTCCCACCTTCTGCAAAGGGAATCTTGCAGGTCCCCGCTCAGGGCTGCCGTTTCACACCCCGTGTGCGCCGCCGGGGCGGGGGGGAATTCCCGCCCGCGAATTGTCCCGTGCAACCGGACCCGCCTCGCGCGGGAGTTCAGCCCACGGGGATGGAGAGGGAGGACGCTGTCACAGACAGCGCCGCCACCCCCGCCCCGTCCCGGGAGGCGCGGGAGCCCCAGGCTGCGCTGCTCCGGCAGGGATGCCCATTCCAGTCAGGGATGCCCATTCCAGTCCCGCGGGAGCCCCCGGCTGCGCTCCCCGCGTAGGGATGCCCCACCTCCCGCGGGAGCACGGGGGCTGCGCTCCGTGTTAGGGGCAGGAATGCCCATTCCTGTCCCGCGGGATCTCCAGGCTGCGCGCCCCGGGCAGGGATGCCCATTCCCGTCCCGTGGGAGCCCCAGCTGCGTTCCCTGGCAGGGATGCCCACCCCGTCCCACGGGATCTTCAGGCTGAGCTCCTCCAGTAAGAGAAAGGAAACCCGTTCCCGTCCCGCCGGGAGCCCCGGGCAGGGATGCTCCATGTTCCGCAGGATCCCCAGGCTGCAACCCCCCGTCCCGCGGGATCCCCAGGCTGCGCTCCCGGGTAGGGGCAGGGATGCCCATTCCCCTTCCGCTGTCTCCCTCGGCGGCGTCCCCCCCGTCCCGCGGGAGCCCCCCGCCCGCCGCGGCGGCACTCACGCAGGCAGAGCTGTGTGACATAGGCGTAGTAGGACCAGCAGAGGATGCTGGAGATGAAGAGCACCGGTACCCAGTAGAGCAGCCGCTGGCAGCGCCGCCGCACGCCGCCCCAAGCGTCCGCCGCCCCGGCTGCAGGACGCGACGGTGCCGCCATCTTCCCGCACCGCATCCCGGCCGCTCGCCCCGGCCCCGCCCCTCCCTGGGGCCGCCCCTCCCACCGCCACCGCCCCTGGGGGGGGGACGGGAGGGGCCCCCGGGGGGGAAGGGGCCCCCGGGACGGGAGGGGCCCCCGGGGGGGAGGGGCGGGGCTCGGTCCGAGCCTCGCGCCTCGCGCCCCGCGCACGTGTAGGGGCCGCCGGTGGCGCTATCGCCCTTCGAATCCCCGTGCCCAAAGCGGCCCCCTCCGGGTTAGGGGTGTGCATAGGGGCGGGAATAGGAAGGGAATGGGTCTCTTAGGCTGGAGCACTTCTCGTACAGGACAGGCTGAGAGAGTTGGGGTTGTTCAGCCTGGAGAAGAGAAGGCTCCCAGGAGATCTTATAGAGACCTCCCAGTACCTAAAGGTGCTACAGGAAAGCTGAGGAGGGACTGTTTATAAAGGCTTGCGGTGACAGGATGAGGGGCAATGGCCATAAACTGGAGAGGGGCAGATTTAGACTATATATAAGGAGGAATTTCTTCACGATGAGAGTGGTGAGGCAGTGGAACAGGTTGCCCAGGGAAGCTGTGGCTGCCCCATCCCTGGAGGTGTTCCAGGCCGGGTTGGATGAGGCTTTGAGCAGCCTGATCCAGTGGGAGGTGTCCCTGCCCACAGCAGGGGGGGGATTTGAACTGGATAGTAACTTTAAGATCCCTTCCAACCCAAACCATTGTATGAATGATCTGCAATGAATGAACTGTGTGGCCTTTAAGGACAAAGAACAGGCGATGTGTTGCCTGTGAGATGGGTGCTGGTGCAGCAGTGCAGCACAAAGCTGGCATTTGGAATATTTGCCTTCCTCAGCCTCGGGTCTAGAGTTGTGGTCCCAGGTAAGACACCTGGTAGGACACAAGAAGCATTTGGGCAACGCTCTCAGACACACGGTGTGAATATTGGGGTTGTCCTCTGCAGAGACGGGAGCTGGACTTGATGATCCTTCTGGGTCCCTTCCAACTCTGGAGATTCTATAATTCTATCATTCAGTGATGATTCTATGATACTAAACTGCCTTTGGAAATACTGTAAAACACCTGGTTAGGAAAAGGGCTGCTTTGTTTGCAAATAATGTTCCGAAGTAACATACAATGAAGAACAAGCATTCCAGGCTGCAGTGCCACAGCCAGGAAGAGGCTGTGGGAGGCTGCAGTGGCCAGCCCCGTGTTTGGTGGTTGTCTGGCCAAGGGTTGTGCTGACTCACTCTTTGCCGAAAAGGTTTACGTTACAGCCATCATAATGAAACGGCTGGGAAATGTCATAGTAAACGCAGGCTGCGCTGCAGTATGTGCACCCAAATTGTTGCTGAATTATCGTTCCAGAATTAGAAATGCCAAGCACGGCCCGTAGTATTTCTGCAATCTGCTAGAATCTCTCAGAGCACAGGCAGAACGGTAGGTAGGAAAGAGCTGGTTGATTAAAATATGTTTGGACTGGAAAAAAAAAGGCTTGTATAGTGACACACAGGAGAGTAGGCATGAAGCTCAGTAATCACAACCTGGAAGGCATACAACTGCCTTTGATTAAGAAACAGGCTGCAAAAAGAGAAAAAAAAATAATAGAGAAAATATGACAATAGCAGGTGTGCTGCCAGGTTCCAGAATTTGAAATGAAGTTGCTAATGTGTTTGTTGAAAAAGCAGAAAGAGAAGTTGACCATATGGCTGCAGTAGTTTTATGTAATTCAAAATCATGCTCCCCTCGCAATTGTAAGATTAGACTGAGGAATTTCAGTTAGCCACGGTGAGCAGGGTGAGTGAGCAAAACAACATGATGTATTGAGAGGAATATTATATATCCCATGGCAGTAAATTATCTTTGCCTAGTCAGGAAAAAGACTCATGGATCACTGTGAATAGCTCAGTGAAACCATCTCTGCAATGTATAGTCATTGCTGAAGAGAAATTAATAAGATATGATGCTGTTGAAAGACTGGAGTCTAAGAAGAAAAGATTTCTGCATAATGGGCAATTATGTATTACCATTAAAAAGGCAGAGATATAGTGAATGGTACAGAAAAACTAGATTTGATATTCCTATGTACTGTATTTCACAAAACGAGAAAAGGGACCAAACCCAACATGACATAAACAACAAACCCACTTTATTTTACCTGTAACTAATTATGCAAGCCATCACCAAGGCAAACATTTTAATAGAAATTTAAAGGATTTTTAGTATTTTTAACAAAAACATCCATCATCCTTCAAAACAGATTTTTAATGTAGAAGGAACAAAATATCTACCGCTTGAAGGTGGTAGTTAAAAACTTAAAAGAAATGGCAAAAGTTAAAAAGAAATTAAGGGATTCTAATTAGTTTGATGGCTTTTTGCACCTATTTGGGAATACCTGACAGTGTCTTCCTTCAGGTACAAAGGATCGTGTGTTCACTGTGTTGTGTGTTTCCTGGGACACATGACTGTACTAAGGAAAGTCAGTAGCTGGGCACTGTGGGTATAAGGGTGAATTAGTTTTTGCATTGTACTCGGGGGCTATGAGAAGTTTTCTATAAACCATTTAAAAATATTGTCTATGATATGGGGCTTATTAGCAACAACACATGCCAGGGAAACATTGTACACAGTAGAGAAGACCTTTTCACAAGCAATTAATTCTTTGAGATAATAGTTCTTATACAAAATTAGGTATATAGAGAGGTGGAAGTTTGCCAGAGATGTGGGAATAAAAAGATGATGTGTTACAAAGACATTAAATGATATCGTACAATTTCTGGTCAGAGGCTTTTTACTAACCCCTCATGGAAATGGGCTTCTGTAGTCCAGCTTTTTCACTTCAGCGTGGTAACTACCACCGTCTTCTCACTGCTCAAATTTCACAATAATCAGAATTTTATTATTTAGTATGCTAATGGTAACAATAATAATTATTATAGCATAATCTTTACCTGAGCCCCAAAATCATGGTCACTCTGGTTCAAAAGTAGCCCATTTAGTGAAATAAAGAGCCAAACTGCATTTTAATTTAGTTGAAACAGAAAAGCCTTGCTTTGACTGATACTCGCAGTTACCTTGGAGCATTCTTTGGTCAGAGTGCTGTAAAGAATTCCTCCCTCCTATCCTCATTGTGCTTATGGCTTCTTTCCAAGGACATGGGCTCTCTAGCTCCCCCTCATGCCTACAGCTTCTTTCTGTTCTCTTCACGACACTCATCACTCTGCAGAGGGGTCACAAGAGACCTTTTCTTATCTTGCTTTCCTCCTCCTCCTCTCTCTGTGGTATGACCTGCGGAAATTTTAGGGAGCAGCAGAACAAAGCAAGAGTGGGCATATTCAAAGAAGCCTTGCAGTCTGGCAAAAGTAAGTCCTGGGATAATCTAAACCATTAGGTATTCATGAACAGATTTCCCAAATGACTGCACTCACGCAGCCTCTTCTCTATAATGAGAGGTTATTTGGGGCACAGTTTATTGATGCTTGTATGAAATGTTTACAAGGAAAAGATAGAAGAAATGAAGGCATACTGTCTTCATGTAAGGAGCTGGACTGAAGGTAGCTGGGGTTTGTGGAGGAGGCTTGTGTTTGGCAAATTGAAACAAATTGTTCTTGTCATAAGTGGTACCACTCAGCTTTTCCCTCAGGCAAGGTATATGCAAGGTATTGCTGGTGGATTTTTTTAAAAGTGTGTCTTCTGGAATACATTTTTTAACATTACCATGTGTTACTGTTTTCTGTATCAGGTTGTACAACCTAGGTAGTGTGAAGGGATATTATAAGAAGGGGCTACTACTTGCAGCTCTGGGGCTGGGTGTCCTCCTGGAGGCTGGAGCCCAGGCTGAGACGCGATGTCTCTGTCCCAGCCTGGTGAAGTAGCTGCTGGTTTCTTGCTCAACCAGTAGCAACTACAACAGCACCTATGTATCGGGCTCATACAAAGTCTCCTTCTCCCCTTTGGCTGTTGGGGCTGAGGTTCAGTAGAGAAAGTACACTCCTACCCCACCTCCCAGTGTTCACAAGCACACACACAGAAAGCGTACACCCCCCCCCCCGCCAAAGTACCAGCATGGCCTCCCTGGCTGGCTGACACCCCTGCCCAGGTCCCAGGACCTCTTACCTGCTCCACGGCCCCTGACTTGCCACCTGGTCCAGCTTGGTGCTCAATGCATTTTGACAAGGTCCTCATCCAGCTCATCTTGCTGAAACTTGAATCCTCCCACTCCGCATACCAATCAGTCCGGCTGACCACAGCTGTTCCCTGCTGTTGTCTATCAGTGTTGTTCAGTTGGGTTTATGTGTCCGAACGTTTTGCTTCCCCCATTCTCCTTGTCATCCTACTTGACAAGGTCCTGGATCTGATGACGTTAATAAAGCAGATGCTCTCTCCTTCCACACGTGCTGACAGGTGGATTCCAGCTGCGTTTAGATACAGAAGTGGAGAGTGGAAATAGTGCCTCTTTCTGAAGGGAGTCACCTTGGAACCTGAGCATGCAGTCCTAATTAAAACTACTCCTATGCAGGCTGTCCATCTAGAACAAGCTGCAGTAGAAGGTTTGTACATGGCTAAAAAGTTACACAGACATCTTAAATGTATTTTATTAGGATGTAATAAACAATTCCTGATGATCTCACAACGTAATGGCAGCAAAACATAAGGAAATTTCAAGCAAGGGAAAATGTTTAATATATGGCAGGGAAAAATTACCTGTTATTGATTTAGCGTAGAAAGTCTCTTCAGAACTCAGTTTGAAAGGTTATGAAATTTCAAAACAATAGAAAAATGAGCCACCAAAGAAGAGATAAAAGTGATTGCGTAAATTAACAGTGTTTGTGATCAATCACAGTACTGCAATAAGAGAGCATTTGTCAAGGAATTAATTACTCTAGCATTCATTTAAGCTAGTAGCCTGATGAGTAGCTGGAAGTGCTGTATCTGTATCTAACTCATTACATTTCAGCTATAAAATTACACTGAACTCTTAAGACTACCACTACAACAACTGAGTGTGGGAAAATAAGGCTTCATGTTATTAGATCATTTTAAGATGTTACAGATCTGCTGTGGTAAATAGTTTGAAAATGATAAAGCATGATTCATTTTATAATCTCATAATAACTTTCTTATGATATTAAGGGCAGTATTTCTTCAATTATTTGGTCAATTAAAAAAAAACAAACTAGGCATATGTAGAATATAGTGAATGATAACATACAAGCAAAATGCTCTTAATTTGAGAAGTAGTTTTCAGAGAATCTGATTAGGAACTTAGAGCTTATAGACACTGAACACCTCCTCCTCTATCTAAGCAATCCAGTATGGTGGAATACTTTTCCCCCCACCACGTTCCACATATTCAGTGGAGCAGCAAAAGAAGGAGGGACAATAGGACTGGAGTATAGATATTTGCTCCCACACAAGCACAGTGCACAGACCAGCAGACAGAAGCAGGAATATACGTAGACACAGATATACAGGCATATGGCACTAATTCAGTGAAGCAGTGGCTCTACAGGGATGCACTCCAACCTTCATGACAGCGTCCAAACTGCTCACTTCTCTCTAGAATATTTGGGTGTTGGACCACGCCACATACAGAAAAAGAAATCTCTCTGCAATGTCTCTGGCATAAGATATCACTTAAAAAATGTATGTTGCATCTCAGCTGGAGTCAAGTACCATCTGCGTACAGTTTGTGGCTCCCAGCTACACGAGAACAAGCAACTCAGTAGTCTCTCCAGTCTCAGTCTAGCTGTCAGATATCTATTAATTGAAGGGCTGGCCTACATGGATGCACCCTCTTGCTACCCCTTCATCCTAGCTAGGTACTTAATTTTATTTGCAACTGTCTGAATACCCAAATCTAACAGTTGTTGTAGGTTTAGTGTTTTTTTTTCTTTACATTTCCAAAATGTGGACATTTGTCTGGTTCTCCGCAGGAGAGGCTCATTGAGCTCCTTTTGAAGTAATTAAACCCTTCCTAGAGTTTTTTGATTGCTACCCCTGGATTGATACAATACTATATTTGTCAGTCTGCCTTCAGGGAAGTTGTTTAAAAGTCTATTTGGGCTTATTATCCACCCACACTCTTCTGTCACTTTCAGCAGTATTTTTTTTCGTTGCATTGTTTTTCTCCCAGATGCAGTCCTCTTGGAGTTTTCATTCTCCCTTTACCACTTAAGGAGGGAAAAATGGGAAAACTTTAAACTGATTCTACTACTTCTAGCACAATGGGAGATCAGTGTGGTGCCCTATGGCACGTCTCTGTTTCAGAAAAAATCATGACCCCCTATAGTGGAAAGCCCTGAAACAGCTGCATTTATGAAATCTTATCCCATATAGTGTCGTCCTAAGCTGTGTGCACCAACCCAGTGCTTTCTGCTCTTTGGTGTAGAAGTTAGGTGGCGTAATGATTGACTCCCAAAGTAGGCATCTAAGTGTGAAACTATCAGTCTGACAACCTTCTATTTGAATCAGGGTTCTCCTGCAGAGAATTTAAACCTGCTTTTACATGTGCAATGTCCTGAAATGCCTTGATTGAGCTGAGCCGCTCAATGCCTTAGCTTGGCCATTGTCCAGGGATGAGATACCCGCTCATGTTCATGCAAGACAGAATTCATTGTTTCAATGCAGAACAACCTCAGACAAATCACCTGAAACCACTTAACAGAAAACCACCTGTTAAAAACCACAGCATGGCTGATTAAAAAGAAGGATTATACATTTATTGTCAGAAGAAAACTGTAAATGAAAAGCCTCTTGCAATGGATAGCTATAAAACAGGAACTAGTAAAGTGCCTGTGCAATGATATCAATTTAATTTAATTTCTTTTTAAATTAAGATGGACATATAAATAGGTAACTCAGGTCTGTGTACTTGTTTAAAAAAACCCGGTAGTAATAGTTTATTTGCTTACACTGAATAAACAGGAACATATTAAATGTATTTAAGTTCCAGTAATATGCTGCTGCTTCTATGAATCTTTATACTAAAATTAGATATTTTACATTAAAATTGTCAAGTCAGTATTAATATTTTTATGGAATGCTCTTAGCTAATAATGTTCCTCTGTGGGAGGAATTCGTGACTCAAACTAGTAGTAAACATCAACATTACCCGTTCTAGATTAAAGGGCAGCCCCATCTATTGAATTGTATATGTAAGAAAAAGAACATAATATAGTCAAGGGCTCCATCTGCTGACAGGTTTAGGGTGCCAAATGTTTTCATGGATTTTCAGATATAGGGAAAAATACTGTACCTTCAGACCTCATTTATATTAGAAAATAACCACATTAGTTCTGACTTGATTTTAAGGGGAGTTCAGACTTGGTATTGCTACAAATTAGTTTTGTTTCAGATTCATTTTTGAATAGTAAGCTTGTGGTCCAACTCCTTCCTTCTGCAAGTGTTAGCCTGGAGTTCTTTTGCAAGAAACTGTCTTGAAAATGTCCTCAGCGGAACATGAAAGTAAGACACATCATTGTATACAAAATATTATGCAATGTCAAATCAAAATGAATATGTCCTCTGTAATTTTTTTACCATTTCATTTCAATGCATCTTTATCCTGATTTCTAAGTGGAAAAAAAAGAGAGCTATAGAAACCAGGCAGTATGACCACCAATCTGATGCACGTCATTGTTAAATAGTATTTCTTTTTCTTCAGGCAGATAACTTTATTCTATGTCATAAAAACATGAATTTACAGTGGATGTAATCTGTATCAACTCACTGCCAAAGTATGCAAAGAGGAAAACTGCCAGCATAATCTTAAACATCAGAAGATTAGCAGGGAGCAGCTTGCAGTACAGGATACTCTGCTAGGAACTAGAAATTCATCAGAGCTCAGACAACAGTAGGCTTCAAAAAGTTACCCAAAGCTGCAGGTTTAATACTTGCCATTTTATCACAATTTACAGCCGGTCTAGGCAACCAGTGGGCGGTTCCTAAGCACCCTCTGAGTATCTTTCTTACATTATTAGTTTTCTTAACTTACGGAAAAGAACAAGAGCTGGTTTAAAAAAGCACCTTCATTTAGGCAGCTTTTCACATAATTTAGCTGCAGCACACATTTTCTCTGCCACCAGGAATCTGGCAAGTTTTGAATAATGTTTTATTGAGCACAGTGACTGCTGCCTATCCAAGGGGTGCCTCTACAGCAGATGGCACGTCCCATTACCCTGCATTGTTTTCACCTGTCCGTCCTTGCACTTCCAGTTATTTTACACAGAATTCTGTGGCAGATAAGCAAAGTTATGTAAAGAAATGGCTAAATGAAGCAAAAGAATTCTGGTTTTTTGTGATGGTGAAATCCTCCAATTTAAAGCACTTGTGCATTCATATTACCCCCAAAAAAGATATTTTTTATGACAAAAGAATTTGAATGATACACACTGCAAAGAAAATTAGTTTCAAGTGCATTTATTTTGAAATAAACAAGAATATTATATGCATATATTCATATTTATATTAAATAACTTATAATTAAACATGAGAAAAATACTCTTAAAAACTAACCTGACACTTTCACTTTCTATTTTATAGTAAATGAATATAGTTAGGAAATATATAGAAAAATGATAAAATTGTCTCAAGCTAGTCATAAAAGCAAAGTGCATTATTGCCTAGGGCAGTGGAGGAGCCAATGATGATGGAGCTGCTGCTTCCTCCAAGGGGAGGATTACTGTGAATGGGCAGTACCGAGAAAAGAGGAAGGAAAGGAATCCCTTTAATACTCCCTATTCTTTCTTCCCAGCTTTTGTCCTTCAATGAACTAACAAATCGGGTTTTGCATATGCTGACATGAAGCAGCGAGACAGTTCTGCATACCAGAATGATACATTGAATATAATTAATTCCCTAAATGATCACACAGAGATTGCAGCTTATTCACATTCTGTTGTGTCTTTATCCCAATTTATTTGATTTTTCTTGCTGTCAGTAGTTCAAGGATGCCAAGGTGGAAATCTGTTAAGTATTTATCAGGAAAAATTAACTAAAGTAGCATACTTCAAAAGCTTTCTGAAAGGGCTTTTTCTCAGATAAAATCCACAGCTAGCACTTCCCCCCCCCCCCCCCCCCCCCCCAAGATTCCTAGAGTGGAATTTCTTAAAAAAAAAAATTAAAAAAAAACCCCTTCCTTTTAATTTTTTTTATCTTTTTAGCAGAGATAAATCTTGTTATAAATTACACATCTCTAAATGTAAGTGTACTTACAGAGATGCTATACACCTTTTCTATTCACATATGATGTAAGACAGTATTTGAGCGACACACAGAAAAATTTTCAAAACTGTATTTAGTGTAACAGATATTTGGAGTAATAAAAGACTGAAAACTATTTTAATTGTCAGGCTCCACCAAGTATTTGCCTTTCTGATAATAATTTAGTGACATTAGTTTTAGTGTGCATGTACTCAGAAATACTTCAAGGCACAGGTTGTTCCTAAATAGATCATAGACTTATTTAATGTTCAGTGAACTTTTTTCAAGAGGGATATATCTCTGTGTGTTTGGGTTTAATTCACGCCACCTAACAGTTATCTTGAAGGGGAGCAAAGAAAAACGCTGCTCCTGAAGAGCAAAGAAAAAATTTAGAGAAAATGAAACCCAAATATGACAGTGTCCTGTACCTCTGCTTCAGTCACATCTAAAACTACAGGAGGGCATGAAAGGTCATGGTAGCTACTGACTGCCTCCAGTCTCCATTACCTTCGTAAGGCCTCATTTATATCAAATATTTGAAGTATAATATTCAAATAATATTACTTAGTGAGTGTTGCTCTGTACTGCTGCATGCATTTGTGTTTTGTTTTGCTTTTTGTCAAAAACACAAGTTATTTATCTATTTCTCAGATACTGCATTCCAGAATAGTGAATTAAACAACTATAATTTCTACTCAGTGCCACATCTTACTTATATAGAAGTGCACTATTCACAAAAAAAACACATGAAGTTTTACTCTACCAGAAATATATAAGTGAATTTATATGCATGGCAATAAAATTTATAATAAATATTACAAAGTGTGTTATTTAACATGAATTTGAACATTTTGACTTTTCTTCAACACATGGCTCATGAGACATCTTAAAATCTGTACTATTTTTTTTAAAGAATAAATTAATACACATAATAGTAAGACTTGGAGAATCTGAACATTATAGTCCATACAGTACCTTTCCTAGGTAAATACCTATAATTCACATTATAACTGTAACGGCTTTATTCTTTTTAAAGTAACAGCTCTGTTAGAAGCTGTTACTAAGAATTTAATTTGCACATTCAACTCGTACATAATTGTTATGTTTCTTAGTGTATTCTCATTCCCAATTTAATAGTGCTCTTCTGAAAGCAAATTCACAGTCTAAGCAGATGTAGGGCAGTTTCTTTTCACTGCCAAAATGTTTGCCTAGTCAGGTGTAAAAATTACTTTTTGCTTATTTTAAATGACAAACATATCTCAACATAATAAAAAATAATATTAAAAATGTATTCTTAAAAAAAGGACTGCTGCCTATCAGGTGGTAGTTGCTCAAATAAAATACATACTTAAAAAGTGCTTGTAAGAGTTATGTTCACTACGCTAAATGAAAAAGAAGTCTTGTGTTTTCTACTGCAGCTGGGAGATTCATGATTCACCTGGGTTGGTTTGTTCTTCATTAAAAACTCATAGGAATAAATAGTTTTAGCCAGTGCAGATAATCCTTCTTTCTTTATCTCAGCATATCTCGTCTCCGAAATTGTTTCCATAGATCTCTGAGATGTTCACTGGTTACAGTCATCACACAAGAGTAATATTCCTTCCAACCATACTTTGGAGTCTCCTGTGAAAAGTGAAAACATACAATTGGAAAAAGATATCATTCACTACATTTCTTAAAATTACATTAAATTTTACTCAGATTCATACACACTAGATATAGGTTTTAATATTAAAATAATGAAAGGACATATACTTCTGTGGCTCAAAAGTACTTCTGTAAAATGAGGTTTATAAATCCAGACACAAGTTAACTATACAAAATGCATCCTCACCTCACAGCACACAGTTAGCATTCAACAAATAGCCTATGTATATTAAAAGTTGTAAGAAAGGATTTCCTCTTTCTTCAGGTACGTACTAGTCTTCCACTAGTTTTGTTTCTTGCTTCTTCATGTCGACAATGTACTAAAAAATTCACCTCTACCACCAAATAAAAAGCACAGAAAATTGCTGATGTTCATGAAACTGAGGCATTGGCAAAAGCCAAATACAAAATAGGCAGGTGACACAAAAGTAGGTTATCTTAGTCCTAAACTACATTGTAGTTTATTGACATTAATAAGTATGTGCTGAATGGAGAGCAATATCATCCAAAGGCTGGTCTGGGAGATTCAGCAGACTCTATGCTGTCTGTAGTTATCACTGGATCTCATTATTACTTCCACTGTTACTCATTTTAGAAACCTATTTTGACAGTGAGTAAGGAAAGCTGCAGAGTGGCTAAATATTAAATCAACTGGGGAAGGAGGCTAAGTAAGGAACAAGAATTTTAATTGTAGACAAGTCAGAAGCATTTACAAGTAATCTTAAATTGTATTTCATCTTAGAAATTAAGTCCAGTATCTGGAGGTAAATGGTTACAGTGCAAGGTAGGTGACTGTCTGATAGCTTGTTTTAGTTGAACTGAGAGAAGAAGCTAAAAACATTGTGTCACTGCAGCATATTAACACCATCAGACCATGATGCCTGCATTTCATTCATTCTTAGTACTCGTATAACTAAAAGCATAAAACGTAATGTGGAAGTTTTAAATATTCAGAAAACAATCTAATCCACTTTTGTATAAAATCCATGCTTCGAATGAAATATTAAAAACAATACTTACAGAAACACATAATTTAGTTGAGATTTACAGTCAATCTTAGGAAAAAAATCCATTATTTGCAAAATGCATTGCATTATTTAAGGAGAGCACCTTCACTTCTTTGTCAGTGCTTTGAGATATGCATTTATTTTTTCTATCTTATGAAACAGGTTCAGAGAAACATTCATGAAAATCAGTAAATGAAACACTGAAGTACATTAACTGTTCATCTACCTATTTCTACTTAGTGTACCCACTGCTGTTTTATCTGCTTCCAGGGTACCGAATCCGTAGAAAGAACATTTTGTGCATATACTCCGCAATGCTTTCACATTTTGCAGGAACATACTCCTCTCACTGGTATGTTTTTAAGGGTCTTGTCAGTTTTGGGATCAAAAGTCTGGGTTCTGTAATTTCCGGTTACTTCTGTAAGATGGGTCTAGTACACCTATCACACACTTCCCATTTCATTTGCTTTTAAGAAGAGGTAAGCAGCAGCCTCTTTAGTTTTGTAAAGCTCTCTCTTACATGATAGATGTATTCAACTACTGTATATTAGCAAAGTATGGAAATTAAATGCTTTCAAAATATTAACTACAGAGCACATCTTAATGTTGCTTGACTGAATGAAGTAGTTATAGAAGACTGTAATTTATTGTTGAAACATGACTAGCAATGAGGTTCTGAATCCACTCTTGAGCCTTTCATGTCTTTCTTGAAGCGAAATTTCCTTCCCCAAGCAGTCCACAGATTCTGTTTATAGCTATTAACCATTACTTCCAAAAAACGTTTCTAAATCAGAAATTTAGAAGCTCCACAAAATCACAAAATTCAGAAAATATTTCTTTTAGTGCTAAAATTATAAGATTTTCAAGAAAACACTAGGTCTTACAACTTATTTTCTAGATTTAAAATTGTGACATATAAGTGAACAAAACTGGAATTATAACTTAAATATCTATTACATGTTCTGAGCAAACAATAGTTTATCAACCAGAACTTTCAGATAAACTTGAATCCCTCCTCAAGTTGGCCTCTAGCATTCCTCTTTCAAAGCTTTTGTTAGAAATTTCCTAGATAAACCTTCCATAAGGCATTCAAAGTAGAGCTCTCCTCTCAGATCCGTTTGGTGCTTCCCTAACATGTTTGGGTTTTTTTGTTCTCCCTACAATATACGCCAAGAAGAATCTGCCCATGCGCAGTGAGGCTCTGTGCCCTGCCTGCATGGAGAGCACTGTAGAAAGACAAGCTCTCCATGAACATTGTCAGTTGTCTGGACCAAAGAGATTGTACAGTTGTTTCCCAAGGAGAGATTTTCATTATTTATTATAAAAGCATAATATTTTTTATGCTGTGACGTAAACTGCATTAATGCAATTCAGAGATACATAATGTACAACACAATGTACTGTTTATCCTTTTTTGGGGGGCAGATTCAAAGTATGGTATAATCTGTGATACGTATGCCAAGTATCTTGATCTTTTTTATCAGAGTTCCACATTTACCATAGAAAGCACATCAAAGCATAGACAATGATCTGTATCTTTGTATTTGGAACATAGTAAAATTAAGTGTTATTGTTTTGCACCTAACTTTGGAATGTAATTGCAGAAGACTTCTCTATTTTTATTTTTTTTTCTCACTAGGTTGGAAAAGACCTCTAGGATCATCGAGTCCAACCATTGTATCAACCACTACACTATGCCCCCGAGCATCTTATCCACCCGTCTTTTAAATACCTCCAGGGATGGAGACTTAACCACCTCCCTGGGCAGCCTCTGCCAGTGCCCAATGACCCTTCTGTGAAAAACTTTTTTCTGATGTCAAGCCTGACCCTCCCCTGGCACAGCTTGAAGCCATTCCCCTTGTCCTGTCCTCTCTCACTTGGGAGGAGAGTCCAGCTCCCTCCTCTCCACAACCTCCTTTTAGGTAGTTGTAGAGAGCGATAAGGTCTCCCCTCAGCCTCCTCTTCTCCAGGCTAAACAACCCCAGTGCCCTCAGCTGCTCCTTGTAAGACTTGTTCTCCAGCCCCCTCACCAGCTTCGTTGCTCTTCTCTGGACACGCTCCAGAGCCTCAGTGTCGTTCTTGTAGCAAGGGGCCTAGACCTGAACACAGGATTCTAGGTGCGGTCTCACCAGTGCCGAGTACAGGGGGAGAATAACCTCCCTGGACCTGCTGGTCACGCTGTTTCTGATTTCACATACTTTTATGTGTTTCTTCATACATCAGACTGAAATTAAATTACCCAGTTGAAATTCTTCAATTTCAAATCTCCTATGATTCCGTCTTTATTATCTTTTCAATTTGTAAAGTAAAAATAAAATAATTATTTTTAGAGTTCTGTAAATCTTTGCTCCACACTGTATGGCAAAGCAGAATTAGTTCTGTTCTCCTCTATAGCAACTAACTCCAAGTCACTTCGCATGTTTTGGTTAAAGTTTCCATTTCCATTAACTGACACTTGCAACAAACTTCAATAAATATCTACAACAAATCTGAAGAAATACTATATGTTATGTAATGTTTCGCACAAAAAGGCACTCTAGCTAAGAACCGAATATGTCACTGTAATTCATCACAAGAGACAAGGAGCAGCTGCTCAAGTGAAGAGCAGTAGCTGACTTATGTGTCTGCAGGGAAGAAGGAATTTTTTTCTGTTTGAGGTTTACAGTGTATTCCTCAGTGCACAGGTAACATATCTGATACAGCCCTATACAAACAAGCTTTGGTACCAGATGCAGTCTTGCTACAGCATCCAGAAGCTCCAGGTGGGAAATACAACAGGCAGATAACCAGCAACCTCTGCACTATGTCAGTGAGGCTGCCTGTATCCAGGTCAGTGCACCGAGAACTAACTTGGTTTCTCCATACCATCTCCCAGTGCATAGTGGAGACATATCATTATTCAACTTCAACTTTTCTTCTTGAGAATGACTTTATATAGAGCGAACAAAAATCTCCCTTTGTAAATCTCTACCGTATTTTTTATCCCCTATCTCAGCAGATGAACGAGTTACTCGAGTTCAGATCTCTGACAAAGTGTCCAGGTATAAAAACTTGATGCTTTTACCACAGTGTCTCTTTTTGTGACCAAGATGATTTAATTTGCTTTGATTATTAGACATTGGATCCTTTTCTGTCATACTGCATTTTGTTCCAGATGGTCCCATACCATCCCTGTTCTGAAAAGTTACCAGTTTAAACAGTACTTGATATGCAATTACAATGTAGGCTGTGGCAGAATTAATGGTGACAAAAAGACAAGGTACTCCTAAAAGAATGATTTTTGGAAAGATGTGGGAGAGGAAGAAAGGAAGAGCCAAAAGTTTCAAAAAGACGAAATTACATAAAATTAATCTAAAGCCATTAATTGTTTCTTATGTGACTGGTAAACTGGATTACTAAAACATTGTTTTAACTACTTCATTAGTCATTTACACTTCCCATTAATAAGGTGGAGAAACCAGATGCTTTGTTAAGATCAAATTTCCTCTTCTGTTCCACACATATTAGCACAAGTATGTGGGTTATACTCTTAAAGTATAATTTTTAAAATTGTTAATAGTTACTGAAATAATAAGAAATACTAATATTGCACAAAAGAAAAACATCAGTGGGACTAGTGAGCTGGTGGGCTACTACTAGTCTGACTGTTTAGTCCCACCTCTCATCCTTACAGATGTGTATCTTCACTGTGCTAGGAGCCAATCACCACCTCAAATAAACAGGATCCAAGAAACATCTGCTTAATGCACTTACATTCCTTCCCTCCCATGTTGTTTCACAGTTAGGGAAGAAAGATTTAAACCTGCAGCCCAGCACACTCACTGGCATAGAATTGCTCAGAGAGTCACGATAGAAAAGGTATATGATATGTGGCAAAAAGTTTCAAGATACAGCCACAGAATATGCACATGCCAGTTTTTACACTGAAACAGTACAATCTAACTGTGAGAATGAACATTCACGGAGTGGATATGCAAAACCAGCCATGGTGGTCGTATGTGGGCACAGTGCGAGTTTTTGAAAATTGGTGGTTTAGCATTAATTGAGCCTAAACCACATTACTGTTTTCAAAAGTGTAACTGCAGAAATCAAAGTAGAATCAAATTACTAACAGAGTCTTAGGAAGAAAAATCTGCCTGTAAGATCTTCATTGGTAAATACTTATTATCTATAGGTATCTGAGAAATTACTCGGAAAGTGGTCACAGGACAGACAGAAACAGCAACAGAAACTATGAAAGAATACTTTTCCTTATTTCAAACATAGTACAAAATCTCAGCAGGATTACAAAACAGTGACAGCGTGAGTCAGTCATTGCCAACTCCAGAACACAACTATATTACTCCAGTGAAAACCACAACATTACACTTTGAGCTACTACATTACTTACAGTCAGATAACCTATTCTCAAATTTTGGAACAGGAAACAAAGCACTGACAGTTTAACATTCAGCCATTCCTGCAAGCATGCCAGCACACTCGGACTGGTCGGCTAACACATACCGTCATTTATCTGCTATAGAGTTCCTTCCTCACGCAGGATTTGAAAGTAGTATACCTCTGTATAGGTTTGTAGCCCTGTGGAGCAGAAGATGGAGAAGTGCGCAGATGCAGACAACATGTGAAGGCAGCCAGAAGTAAGCATAAGACAACGGTATCATGAAAATACAAAAAAATGGCTTTAAGTGACAAATAGCTAGAAGGTACATTATAGTATGTGCCAGGTAAAATGTTTATCATTTAGTCATTAAGTTCCAAATCTTTAAGTTTAAAAATTTAATTTATAAAGGCAAGGGAATCTTCTTACATATTTTTAAATTAAAAAAAATAACTATTTAATCCAATCAGCAAGCAAAACATAAAGCTTTTCATGTCTGCACTCTTTAATAAGTTCAGGCAATACTCTGACTGACCACTTGAGGGCAGCTCAATATACTAGTTTGTTTCAAACTACTAAAACCTAAAAAGGTTTCAGATTATAATACTATCTTCGAGAAAGACAGAAATTCCACTTGATGAACTCTTTAAGACATTTAATTTTCCAAAGGCATATCTAAAATATATGTTAAAGTGAATATTTATTACGTTCCTATAAGGGGTAATACCTGACCTTCCTCAAGTTCAGAGCTAAACTTTTAAATAGAACAAAGCTGGTCAGTACTGACTGACCTTTCAGCACTCCAGTTTCATTGGACTTGTGTAACTCTCTGCTCTTAAATATGTTTGCTTTAGTTGGACTATATAAGTACAAAATGCCCTTTTTCTAAAATATACGGTCCTACCACTAAGCTCTCTCAAGATTCTTCTGGCAAACATTTTAGTAAAACAACTTCTAAAAAAGTTGAATTACTAACTATAAGATGCCAATTGCAAAATCATATTTCAAATCCTAGGCCTATTTAAAAGGCCTGTTATTTCTAGAATGATAATTAGAGACTACATTGATTTGGGCAGACATAATTGTAGGATATTTAACATCAAAATCAGGCAATTACACTTCATAAACAGGTCCAAATCTCTCACGGCAAAAATTTCCACGTTATAAAATACTGCATAAGCAGAGGGTATAATGATCTTTTACCCATATAATGGAACTGACCAAGTCTTAATATGAATTTGAAATACAGTTATTAACAAAGAATAGGTTAGTGATTTGTTAGTTTTGATTTAGCACAAGACAGTATTTGAGCCTTCCATGCTGTAGGAGCAAGAGGGCAAATTTATCGTACCGGCCACACCAAATACTGTGTAACTGTGTACAAACAATAGGAAGCAATTAATGAAACTTTCAACAATTTGTTCTGGGCAAAAGATCCTTGTGTGTTTTCTTCTTTCCATTCTAAACCAAAACTGGGGTGGGTGGGAGATGTTTTATTAAACTGGAAAGGCAATTTTTTTGCAGAGATTTTACTATGACCCGCTCTTGGAAAAATCAGGTTAGTGTGACACTTATGAAAACTTACTAGAAATGGTGATTCCTAAGTTTGGTACTGTAATTGTCAAGGAACATTACTGATTAGTGAAGAAAACGCATTTTTCTGAGTAACCTAAGAAGTCTGCATGTAGGCATGAATCTAACTGAGTTACACGACCAAATCATGATCATGTCCTATGCAAATTAGAATTAGATATATCATTTATGAAAGACGGTGCTGTTCTTCTGAACATCTTTGGCTATTCTTTTACAGTCCACTGGAATATTTCATAGTGGCCAATGCAAAAGAAAGGTACGTGCATAAGGCTGAATAGCGCTGGGTGATATTTATTCTTACAGATTATACGTCATTTTTGTCATGCATTTTGTGAAATAGAAACACGTAATACATTTACAAGAATTACTTAATAAGCAGACTGTTTTCTGATTAAATTAACATACACTGCACACTTACAATTAGTAAACAATTAAAACATATAGCTGAACATCTTGAAATGGTTATGAAACAATCATCATTCCCACACCATAATAAAAGGAATTACAAAAATAACAAGTAAACTATTAGACTCAACACCACTTCACAGGAAATTCTAAGATTATATTTAGGAAGTTAATTGAAAATGATTAAAATTACATTACAGAAATGACATACTGAAATGTGAATTCAGGAACCGTAATAGAGTTTAAGATCTATTGTGAAAGGATTAGGCTATCAGTAAGAACACCCTTTTACATTTAGTTAGAAATGTTAATACTTGTCATATGAAGAAAGACTTTTATTGATGATACTCTAAAATTTTTTCTGCTACTATAAAATATCCTTGTACTACACAGAACCTGAAGAGGGCAGCAAGGCCTGTACATTCACCTAAAAGTCAGAAGCACGATTTATCAGCTTGTTCCCTATGAAAATGTTCTGAAAGAAATTTTCTGCTCTCTAGCTTCTTGTAGTTAATGTTAGATACAGGATTAGATTATAAAAAGCAACCTTGAACTAGAATATAGGAATGTTCAGCACAAATTCACTAATTCATTATTTGAAAATTAAAACTATCTTCTGCTTCAACACTTCCCAAGAGTCACTATCAACAGCTGGTATCTTAAATAATGTTTTAGAAAAGCTGATGGTTAACCTTTAAACTGCCCAAGTTTGAGAAAGGCGAAATCTTTTCCCTGAAAACAACCCAAACATAATTGCTACTTTGAAGTCTTAATGCAGATCTATCAATCACACAATACAGAAGAAACGATCGGATGCAGAGAATGTCTCATCTCCAGTTTGTTTTGTGTACTATAAAGGTACATTATGTCCTCTATGCATTGCTTTCTAACTAAAAAAAAAAAAAAATCAAGAATTTAAGAAGGAATTTATCTTTAAAAACTGTTTCAGGATTTCTGTAAAACATCTGTCTTTTAACACACACTGCTAGTTTACAACCTACTGGTGCTACAGTTGCTGCAGTAAGTAGTGATAAGTAGTGAAATCAACTCAGATAATTACAAAAATTGGAATCCTTACCCTAAACCCTCGATTGAGTCTGTCTTTCATAATGCCAATAAATTCTTTATAACTCAACTGGTCATCTCTGTCAACATCAAAGATCTTGAACACTGTGTTTACCAAATGTGGTGAAAGCTTCACACCTGTGGCTACATACACAGCACGTTTGAATTCATCTGCATAAAGAGAATATCAGAAGAAAAAATATATATATTAATTTAATCCTACTTTTTGGACAACATATTATGAAATTGAAGTAAACTTTTAACTCGAGTTTTCACACTTAAACATTTGAAAAATAAGAAAATGTGAAAATTAGAACTGAACTTCAGTTTTAAACCAAGTACTTCTCAACTGATATAAAGTGATACTACTTAATTATTATCAGTTATTTCAAAGATTACAGTCCATATACTATACTATATGTAAAAACAAAGTTAGAAAATCATAATTAAACCTACATCACATATATACTTCTGGCATCTACTTAATTGACACAAACCAAACCCTAAGAAATAGAGCACAGAGAAAACAGTATACTAGTTTGGTAAGGCCACATGGGGTAGGACTATGCTGTTAGATCCAGGAAGATGATAATTGAGGAGAGCACATGAGTCAAATCACTTACGTATTCTTCACCTTGCACACCTCAGGCATCTGTTGCACTAAGGATTTCAGTCAGTACATACCTGCCAAGTTCTTTCAGCACCCACTTACTGATCTGTTCAAAATCTGTCTAATCCCTCTTCAAACCTTCTGACACCATTTGCTTCTACAACCTTTGTAGAAGGCCAGATTCCAGATGCCCACAGTGTAAAGAAATGCCTTTGTTTGCTTTAAACTGATCCCTTATAGGTGTCATCAAGTGCCTCTGAACTCTTGTATTTTAGGATTTGGTGACCAACCATTTTGTCCTTGGCTTATCTACCACTTACATGACAAAGCTTTACTATATCTCTTATGTGATCAAGTCTCTCAAAGCTGGAGTCCTAGCCTTTTTAGCCTTTCACCTGAGATATTAAAACTACGAACAAGGAATTACAAAACATTTTTGTACTTTAGTCAAAAATTCTAATCTCTATCAACAGATTTTTATAAAAATATAAATACTTACCTTGGCCTATGGAACGACTGGCAAAATTATACATTTGCATTGCAATTGCAAAGTCTTCAAGGTTGTTCAAGAACTGGAAAAATGATCTGAACTCATCAAATGTGATCCCCTAAAAAACAGAAGAACAATATGCACCATAAGAATAATCATTAGTGATGACAACTGAATAAACTAACCTTTCAGTTACATATGTCTACTTCATTCAAAAACAGACACTACACTCACTGAAAAAAACAGAGATTTGTACTGAAAGTCAATAAAGTAAAGAATTGAAGTCCCCTGAGGAATGCAAGATGTCTTTCCTCTTTGCCACTGCAACAGGTAACAATTCTCACCCAAAAAGTGGTCAAAAAATATTGTTCCATTGCTTAAGGCAATCTTTAAGAATTTGAAGGTGAACAATAGCAATAGTGATAATAGAAAATGGCCATCAAAGTCTTGAGCTGACATTTATAGGTTCACAACAATTTAAAAAAATCCTTGATTTGCACCAATTTGACTGTCAAGACTCTGAATGCGGGAGATACTGTAAGAGGTCAGGTTACTGCAAAAATCCTGGCTCTTTCCATGTAGCTAGACAGGAGATGATCAGTCTAGATGAAAAGCAGCCCTTGTGCAGGAAAGGCTGAGAACCACTCATCTGCAAACAAGACTTTCTGCAGATTCTGTGTTTCCAGTAGTAATAAAACTACCGCCACAATGATGGAGATTAAGTATGGAGATAAAGGAGCCACATCTGCAGGCCGTGGCTAAATGGTACATATTCCACAGCATTTTAGCAATAAGAAAAGTATCTGGCTTCATTTAAGAGTTCTGTGATTTCAGCAGAAATCATCTCCAACCACACACGTTTATTTCCTCTCAAGCAAAATCAGCAAAGGACACCTAAGAGGCAGAAGGGCTGTCAAAATGGCAGCCAAAGAGAGTTGGGGACACAGCATTCTACTGTCTCTCTCCTTTTCTAAGAATGACCATATTTTGTTCAACTGGTAACTGCAATAATAACATTTCATATTTGCCATATGTCTTGCATTTTGATACATGAAGTTATCTATGTGTAGATATCCCAGAAGTTTTCTACTGGAAACTATTTATTTTCTAGATAGAGGAAAACTCTTTTTTAGTTATCTGGACAGATTATATTTCACTACAGCAAAGAAAACTGTTATATTAATGCATGAGTGCTGTTAAAAACGCATTGACTTTCTTTAGGAGCTGACATTTGTAGTAATTCAAGACGTCAGCTTAAATGAATCACCACTTGGCATCTAGTTCCTAACGAAGAAAAACATCCTGTGAGCAGGCAGCATGCCAGCTGAACATTTTAACATGACTACAGTACGCCAAATCACCATGTTGCTTTAGAGGGTTCTGCATACAGTGCCACAAAAAATTAACTCTGCCAACTGTGAGAGTAGCTGTTACTCTCTACTTTACAGGCTAGACTGATTTTTCTTCTAAATGGGATCTTCTGGTTTGTATTTGTATTGTAGCATATCACTGTAATAAAAAGAGAGTACATTTTATAATTTTCATATTATAAAGTAATTAGAAATGTAAAAAAGTAAAAACATATGAACAATACCTCCATGGCAGTAAGAAGCAAAGTCCCATTCTCAGAAGACTGTGGCCAGCACAAGAGATGTCACAGGGATTTACTTTTTCCAGCGACAGTGCACTGACAGCACATTTACCACACCAGTGATATGGAGCTATGGAAAATGGCAATGCCTTGTTTTACTGAATGGAGGTATAGTATGTGACCTAGAGATATACGGCACTGGTCGAGTGCCAGGATATTCCCAGAACGCAGTGTAAGCTTATCTGTAACTGAGTAACACAGCTTTTTACATGGAAGTTTTCCTTAACTGATGGTCCCACCAGACATCGACAAGAAACTGCTGTGGAAGACTTGCTAGCAGAACAGTGGTATTAGAATACATAGAGATGACTTCAAAATACTGCCTTGTATTTAAAAGAAAGTGCCTGTATTTACACCTACTTAACTTCACCTTTGCCATTCAAAGTAGTCATTATTTTTCAGTTGTCCAAGTGATACTTACATCATTGTTATAAAAGCCCCAAAGAGATGTTCTTCTTTCAGGTTTCCATATATAGGGAAATTTTGATTTCAGCCTGAACAAAAACAATCTGGCAACCACGCAAAAAGAGCTTTATTCCATTTCTGTTGCACTGTCTTGGCTTTGAATATTTCTAGAAAATTGTTCAAGTCTTACATCTTTTGCTGTTTAAACTGAATTGTCATTTAATAGAAAGCCTTGTTATTTAAACTTCAAAAATACTACTCGCTAAATCCTATGGAATATAGTTCTCTGCTATTTACACTTCTACTTTTTATCCAGCAAGTAATCTGAAAAATATGAGACACACATCTTATAATCAGAGTAAAATCCTGGTGATAATTAATTCAGTGATAGAATCTCATTCAGTCCAACAAGGTTATGTTCTCATCTTGATGACACTGGGACTTGATGCTGTGGCCCACTGCTGTTGTAGCTAAACAATTACCTTTTCTTCAGGAATCCTGCAGCGCATGTTTTCCAGGTAACTTGATGTATTTTCCACATTTGTGTACCTCAAAAGAATATGGGCAAAGTCTTCCTCACTGATGGTGTTCATCCCGTTAGAGTAGGAAAGGAATTCTATCTCTAGAACCTCAGTTTGTAGGTTATCCATAAATCTAAAGCACAAACATAAATAGGAAGAAATAGTAATACTTCATAATTCTACTGTTTATGCATTTTAAAGACTCACAGAACATAAAGCCAAATAGCATTATACAAATTAGTTCCCTTTTCATACCACTGACAGTAAATTTGGTATATCCTATACCTATGTTGATGTATTTTCTAACCAATACAACAATCGTAACTCAAAGATTAATTGTTGTAGTAAGGATCAAAATAACTTGATACTTACATTTCTGCTTTACTTCTAGTTTGGGCTTGCTTAATGTTCTTCAGTGGGTCACTAACCTTTATTTTTGCGTGCTGGACTGAAAATTCCATCATGGTACTAAATGAATTCCCCAAATTTATTCCTTATATAGTTACTTGTAGGTTGTGATTAAACTCTACCTTTCTCTTTTAAACAAGCCAAGTAGGATAAGCTCTTGCAGCCTTTTAAACTAATTTTTTTTGCTTTTAATACTTCACTATTCTTATGGTATTTCTATACACTTTTCCCAACTTATCTACTGTATTCTGGATACCAAAACTGGTTAAGTATAAAACCAGCTACATATAAAAATGAAATAAAACTTCTCTGATTCCGTTTGACATCCTAGTTACACAACCAAAGATGAAATTAGCTCTCTGGTCACAATACTGCACTGGGAGTTCACGTGCACCTGACTGTCGATGACAAGGTGTAACACTTCCCTAAGCACAAGTGTAAGTGCAAGGTAAACATACAATAGCATTTCCCTCACCTATTCATAGCTTAATGATATTTTGAGCTGGAAAAGCAGTGTTGAATAAAACTCGAATATGTCTGCTAGGTTTTGACATCTTTAGCGTCTTAGGTCAATGATGAATATTTCAACTTTTGAAAAGTACTTTCTTTTCTGCTTCTTGTTTTGAACTTACATAATGATTTCACTTGATGACAAAGTTTTTATATTATGTGAAATACCGAATAATTTTCAAGACTCACATAATTATAAGGCAAAATATTTTGGAAATATCTGATTGATTAGAACACACAGTTAAATGATAACTATAAAGACAATAGGTATTAGGAGTACTTACTAAGGAAAAAGTAACGTAACACTCTCTCTTTCAATCACATAGAAATATACAGTTTTATGGTTCTATTTTTATGGCACACTCTCTATATTTTTTAAATTGCATTTTAACTGGATTAATATAATTAAGCCAATAGTTTCCACTGCGTTTTCACATTTTCCTAGAAGCAGTTTGTTTTAAGTTGCCTACACGGTATCTTCCAAAAAATTTTAACATTTAGATATGTCTCTAAGAGCAGAGAGAGACAAAAGTTTTTTTTTTTAAAACACTGACAAGCAGGAAAAAAGAATTAAAAAGACCCAAGAAAAGAATTCCTACATACCAATGTAGGACAGAGTTGGGGTGTAATATCTCACCCCAAACCGACCACATACACAAGTGCTAACAAAATTTGCAAATGTAGCAGCATTAGTACAGGACTTTCCTGTTGTTGGATCACCTATTGCATTTTGTATATATTTCACCTATGCTCTTTGTATATATAATACACACAAGGGGAACATTACGTATATGGCTGCATAAACTATATGTATAGTACCATATAACATATAACATAGAGTATAACTTGACTCGAACAAGCATAAAAGTATTTTTTAACAAGGAATGAATAAAACTGAGACTTACCTATAAAAATCTTCGAAGTTCAGTTCAGCTTTTCCTTTCTTGCCAAAAAAGTGTACAAGCAGTGTGGTATCTGACAGTGAACTTGAAATATCATCAGCACGCTTAAATATTAAAATAAATAAGTGATACGATAGGATCAGTTACAGATGTATGATCTGAGAATGCCTATCATCACAACAGACCTTTCCATTAAAAGAGTTTGTGTTTTATGTTCACAGTACTAAAAAAAGATTTTAGTATTAAAATCAATTAAATTAATTTAGTCATGCGATTTTCAAACAAAATAGCATTAGACTGTTAATTGCATTTAGTAGAAATAACAATATATTAGAAGCTGCAATGAGGAGGGGAAAAGCATGAAAAATAAAACCAGAAACCATTGAGAAAAAAAAAAGTTCTAGTAAGCCATAAATATAACTCAGTACACAATCTCCTTTCCCTTCTACTATGCAACTACTAAGAAATTAAAGGAAGTTGCTTCATATACTCTTATTTTATATTTCAAAACAATGTATTAAGTAAAGGATTGTATTCCAAATCCACTCACACTAGTCAGGTATACTTATGATTCTTTTCTATAAGTAGCAGATGGCCACATTTTAAATTTTATTGCCCAAATATATTTAAAACAACAGAATTGTAAGAAATTTTGAAATAATGAGGTAATATTTGGCTTAGACCCTTAAGAATGTTCTTCATCTACCCAATATGTAGTCTCTGCATCAGATGGCAACCCTTGAACACATACCAATACTTTTCCCTTACTAAATAACAACTTTGATGGCACAGAACTAGAATAGTAAACCCAGTAATTTTGACCATTTGTAATAGTAAGTGTTGTAAATAGGAAGACACGTATATAAGTACGACAGAAGTAACTATCATCAGTGAATAGCGACTGAGCAACATTCCACTTTTTTACTACATATTCATTACCCTTAATTGTTGTGTATGTGTATTGATTTAACATTTTTAAAAGAAACTCTTGATACACTGAAGAGCTAAGGCTCTTAAAATAAGCCATAGTTTTCCACTATGGCAAAGTCCTAGCATTAATGTGTGCCTGACAACATTTGAAATTTAAAAAGTAATATATTGGGTGTCCTTGCTACATCTGCCCAGGGATAACCTTCTGGCTAAGCTCTCATTTTTCTTACGAAGACAGGATCTTATGAAAAGCAAAGTGGAAGCCAGTAGTCTCTGCTCTTCCAACGCAAGCTACCACCCATCAACACCACTACATTTTTGTGGAAGTGTGCTTGCTGACTCTACTGTTAAAGTACAAAACAGAATACACAGTAGAGAAAGTATCTGGAAGATATAACAGTAGTGATCTATCACTATAATGACAGATTATAAACCTATGTGATTTTACTACAAGAACAGAAAACTGTTTATACATCTGCACATACAAATCTGCAAGCTGCACTCAGAGTCCTTTAAGTCTGACTTTATTTCATAGCTGAAGAGGCTATATATTTATAACAGACAGAGAAACTCTAAATGAAGAAATTAGGAAGAAATTTTGAATGGCACGTAGTAGTTCAACACCACGTACCATGAAAACCTGTTTCATATTGGCATTCTCTGAATTATAGTATATAAATTTCAAAACTACATAATTTGTAAAAAATGTAAAAGTATTAAGCATTAACAGTATTTATTCATAAACAAGGAAAAACATGAGTCAGTAACAACACAAATCCTTTCCTGTCAGAGAAGTAAGAGAGATTTTTCTGTACTTTAGTATAATCCACTTAGGATTCTCAAGATTGTATCTCATGTATTTTAGCTTCCTACTTATTCTCATATTCTTCTCCAGGGAGAAATAAGATGACATAGTGTATATATAGGTAGAGATATATTTCATATTCCTCAATTAAGACAGCTCTGCTCTTCAAGTGAGCAAATCAATTCAGAAAAGTGATCACTATTCGCCTTTTAATATTGTTACCCTCCACTACAGGACATGAAATACTGAAATCCAGATACCCTGATTCTCTGTCTTTCAAGTAATGAAATCCCTAAGTACATTTAAACAATTTCCCTCAAGTACACTGAAAAGATATCAAATTCAATTACAGCCTTTCATCTTGCAAAAACATTTCAAACCCTTAGACTTAGGTTGCATCCACCCATATCTAAAGAGCCATCTAAAAAAAATACAATCTGTAAGTCTTTTCACAATTCCCATTTGGTCAGCCTCACTAAACATAAAACCTTAAACAAAAACCTCACCCTAGAAACTCAACCCAGTACGCTTCTTTGCAGAACTGCAGGCAACTGAAAACTACTCCTCTGCTCCTCTGCATTGATAGCACTAAATAAACTCTCTCCTAAGGGGTAAGGATAAAACCAAAAGCTTTTATAATTTAAAACTATTATTTACCTATCACAATAAAATTGTGTTCTATTACAGTGAAAATTAAATGACCACGTGTTTCCAAATATACAAATATGAGACTCTATTTTCACCTCATATATTTTACAGTCATTTAAATGAGAATAAAACCCTGCCTGCCTTGTTTCTTTTTATCTTTATGTTAACTGTGATACAAGTATGAGTAAAGAGACAAATGAGAGAGACAAATGTTTCATAACATTTTTTCCCCTCAAATAACATTTTTTTCCCCTCAATTTCTTAACCCAAAAAGCAGCAAATGGCTTTTTTTTTTTTTTTTTTGTTCTACAAAATTAATTCCAAGCTTTGGATTAAAGAGTAAATTGACACACTGACTTGACCAAAAAAAAAAAGTTACACTCATCCACAATGGTCCACCTGTAAGCAACATATTTTGACACAGAAGTATCCATATTATGCCTTGCACTAATAAAAGCTTTCTTACTGCAAGTCCTTGATTTTTAAAATAGTGATAATTAATCTACTGATTTAATTTAGTAATATAAGAATAAACCCACAAACTGAATTCAGTGATAAGTGGCATATTCGAACAGGATGATGCAGTTGCTAAAATAGCATTAGCAGAAAGAAACTGTAAAATGTCCTAGAAAGAAATTTGATGTGATGAATAACTTGAAAACTGGAGAGGGGCAGATTTAGACTAGACATTAGGAAGAATTTCTTAACCATGAGGATGATGAGACACGGGAAGAGGTTGTCAAGGGAAGGTGTGGCTGCCCCATCCCTGGAGGCGTTCAAGGCCAGGTTGGATGGGGCCTTGGGCAGCCTGATCTAGTGGGATGTCCCTGCCTATGGCAGGGGGGTTGGAACTAGATGATCTATTTAAGGTCCCTTCCAATCCTAACTATTCTATGATTCTATGATGAAGATGACAATTAATTCAGAAAACCCAGTACCCCAAGCTTCTTAACTAGTAAGTGAAAAGTGCAACCCTCTCTTTCTATGTGACTCCCTTAGCCGACTAGAAAGACACTGGTGTTCTGGGTTTTAAAATTTGGTGGAACAAATAAGGACTATCTGGCATAATAGTTCAGAAAATCATCAATTTAAAAACAAGGAAAGAAAGGCTAGGTATATTACTTTATTACAAGATTACTATGTATGTATTACTATGAAAATTGCAAAAAATAATGTTATAGAACTTAATTCTGTAACACTACATTTTGATCTTTTTCAAAGAAAAATTAACTCAGACTGAGAGGTACACAGAAAGCCTTCCTGATCACTGGGAAGTGGAGGTTCTATGTTAAGAGAAAAATCAAAGACCTTGTTCTGTTTAGCCTGTGATAATTAAAGCTGAGGGCTATGACTGAGTTTATAAACACAACCACAAGTAAGGAGATTAACACTAAGGAAGCAAAAGCTCTATGAAAATTAAGGGACAATAGACTGGTATAAAGGGACTATGAATAAATGTAGCCTAGAAATTAGAAAAAGCCCATCCAAGACCTAAGGTCACCCAATAGCTTCTGCAGAGGGACAGCAGGGACAAAACACTAATTACTTCTAATATGGAACATGAATTCCTTATGAAGCATTCATGGTTTTACCCTGGAGGTCCGTTTCAGTTTCATGTTCTTTTCTCATCAAGATTCCACTTATGAAACATGGTAGTTAAGACCAGAAAATCAGTGGGGAGTTGCTGCATGTCCTTTAACCACCCTTACTATATGGGGCACAGAAAAACCTAAATTATCCAGTTTGCTGACCCTCCCAAATGATCAGTACAAACCAATGTCTTACTGAATTATCTGAGAGCAGATAATGAAACAAGAATCTTATTAAAATTTAAAGAACTATGGAAATTAGGTTGACAACTCAGTGATACTGGTAGTCCTTTATAATGATTGTGCAATAATAAAATAGATTGACTATGGTTTTGGTTACCTTAAAACATTACTGGTTTGATCCAACAAACAATCTCTGTGTGATACTGTTTTTGTCAAGAGAAGTTCTGATAACATAAATTAAAAACACATTAAGAACTTAAAGCTTAAAGGTCTGCAACTCTCATTAAAGCTGTCGCATCAGTGGACCAAACCTAAATAACAAAGGTTTCCCAAATTCCTTCTCTAACTGTGAAATATTGTCACTATTAATGCTAGAAAATACTTCTTACAGTAAAGATTTAAGAGGACTCAATCTTCCAACTTTTCCAAAAGGTAAATTTGCTTGTACTTGGAAATGACAGCTTTGAATTACCACACTGCATGGAACCAAATCCATTCAATCTTTAAAAAACTGGAAGTTCTCAGAAATAATTAAAGAAACCAAGAGCATAAAATAGGAAAACAATGAGAACAGAAATAAATAAAACAGCAGTCTGTTTATGGACCAGAGACAGAGGTTGTCTTATACCTCCGCAAGGTCTGAAAAGAGCGCTTGGCTTGTGCTACGTCTCAAAGTATCCCAATAGCTTCTGGGTACAAGGTCCTCTCCTTCTGCTTTAAGAACCTGCAGAAGTTTCAAGCACAGTTGTTTGAAAACCAAAGAACAATAAAACAACTCCTTACAGACTTTACTTTTTTTTTCAGCTGATCTTCAAAAGCATGGCTTGATTCTTTTACTTCTACACAGAGAAATTTCTACCCAGTTACACGATATTTTGAAAATTAAAGAAACACTGGTTTATTACAGCTATTTACTTATTACTCATAACTTGGCTGTGCCAAAAGTATCATCAGACACCAATTTCCCAAACAAAATAGAGAAATCGTAAAGTGAAAATATTTTTTAAAGTATACATGAAAATGTCCACCTAAACTTAGTATTGTGCTAATGTCTCTTTTAACAATTCTCTTTTGTAAAAAAAATACTAATTTATATACTTACGATATTTGTGTTTTCATTGGTCAAAATATAAATACCACCATACACTAGTTATAAAAAATTTCATCCAATAATCAAGATGATATCCTTGCACCAATAAAGAAACATAAAAAATAAGCCTAGTAAGTCCAACTTCAACTGTAACATACTTATCAAGAAAACACATTTACCTTTCTACACTGAAGTGTTTCATTTTTGGAAGCCTGAAAAAATCCCTCCCTTTTAAAACAGGACTTCTTTTGTCTTGTAATTAGTCTTGGAAGATCTACACTATTTATTTATTTATTTATTTTCCCCCCAAAAAAAATCTAGGAGAGGTGATCCTGAAGACAGCAGAAGGCTATTTGAACATGGTTAGGGTTATTCAACTGAATCTTCCCCTTTCTCTTCAAAAGTTCATCTAAACTAATTTCGCAGCTTCTCAATCACATCCATCTAGACAGAATGAGTTTAATCTTCTAACTACAAGTGAAAACCATTTTTTATTTGACTGAGCACGTACTGCTCTCTTATTAGAAGACTTACACTGATGTAACTGCTGTGCAATGTGTAAAAACCACATTGTGATCATAAAGTATACTGTACAGAGTTGAAGGTTTGTTGTTGCCGTGTATTCTACATGATATCATAACATTGCGTATACTGCTTCAGCATTTCTATTATGCACATCCTCCATTAACCAATTCAACTCAGCTCTTTCTGTAAATTGTCATCAAAGAAACATGTCAAACTACCAGGAATTAGACCCACACTTAATGTCTAACATATTTTTGTTTTACTTATGAAAAAATCTGTTTTATCTTTCTGTTATTATGGAGTTAAAGTTCCTATCTTATGGTCACAGTATTCTCCTAGATAACTACATTCAGTCCTAAATTGCTAAACTCAGACAAATTTACTTCAGTATATACAGGATCAGGACCTTAGCAGTTTTTCTCTTAGATTTATTTATCCCTTTCTTGTTTACTGGGTCATGTGAATGAGCAACACCTCATTCTTTTATGCATACAATTCTGTAGTTATTTATTTCTAAAGTATTCACTGAACTTGATCTTTTATTAGTGACTTACTTTAGCCAATGGAATTAGTACTTTGGGGCATGCATATTTTATTTTCATTACACGCATCTCAGAATTATCATGTTCCGGTTGGCATTTGGCTAGTGAAATCACTCATGCAACACATGCTGAAGTAGTCTTAACACACAACTGCAGTATGCACCAGAACATGATTTGAAAGAATTAACCTAGCAAATGAAAAGGAAAAAATATTTAATTATTTTTATTTTAATTTTTATTATTTAATATTTAAATAATATTTATTTCATATTTAATCAATATTTAAAATATTGAAACATCAGTATACACAACCTATGGCTTGTAGGCCTGAAGACTTCTCAAAAAATTAGAACTGTTCTGAAGGATGAAGTGAGAAGAAGGGCCCAACACAACACTTTGGACTATCCCAGACATTCAGCTGAGTCATAAGGTCTCACATTTCCTACTACATTATTCTTACACTGCAACATCTCTATCACGTTGTTGCATCTTTTCATTCAACAGACTTCCTTCCTGCATACTGCTCAAAGTGCATGTGCTAACTTCACAGGAAATAAATCTGTGCATTCTTATATACGGAGACAGACTTTAAAACTGAAATTTCACTAGTCTTGTAGGTCCCCTCCCCTCACTTTGAATATTACCATAATCACATTAAAACAAATTTAATTTTCCCACTTTGATGTCAAATTAATCTTTTTTTTACAACACTTTACTTCTGTTGTGATCAAAAAATTAATTAGGTCACTATGAAGACAGTAAAAAACCCAGATCTCTCTCCTGCTGATTCTCTCTCCTACTCCTCAGAAGTGTTTGAAAATAAGTCCCCTACAAAATACAGGGACTGTTTTCTGTAAAATCCTATTCTAGTTCAGCACTTGAAGTTCTTATTTATTTGTTCTGCATATGAACCATGAAAATGTAAAAGCTCTCCTATGGTTTCTTTTTGCAGGGGGGGTTAATTTGACTCATTACTTCAGAAGGAGACAAGACAGACCTGCATCAAATTATTCATGCAGGATGACTTAATTTACATATGCTAATTTTTTAAGTCTACAATTTCTTAAGATATATTTTGTCCTTTCCATTAAAAACATTTTCTCATTTTGTATAGAGAGAGTAACCCTTTCTCCTAGTAGGCTCGCCTGTTTCAGAACGCATGTAACAAGCATGCACAACCTTTTACGCAAGTGAAGATCCATCATATATTTACTGACTAGCAGAAGTAATTTACTTGATGAAAAAGATAAATACAGTAATCTTTTATAGCATATTATTTTACCTCACTGGTGAAGACTGCATAAATTGAAAATAATTAGAGTACATACACTGTTAGTAGAAGTATGATATCCATAAAGTTGAAGACGCTGACATACAGCAAAAATGGGCCAAGTCAAGTATCACATGTCAGAATGAAGCCAAAAGAAGAAAAAAAAAAAAGACAACAGAATAGGTTAAGACAAGCAAATCTTTCCTTTTTTATGTTATTAGATTTTTTGTTTGTTTTTAAAATGAGAGTGAAGAAAAAAATCATTATCTTCATTCTCATACTTCAAATTTTCAAAAGAGAAATACAGAGTTGCAGATTACTCTCAGGAGAAGTCTTCCATTTTGTAATCTTAACTTTTCCCAAAAGCTCTTCTTTTGTGTCTAAGTTTTCTTTGTTCAGACTAAGCAGCGTGTGAGAGATTCAACAATTGACCCATAGTTTTGAAAAGCTGAGAAGGATAGGTGTCTCTGGGTGGGAAGAAAAGTTCCCTTTTTATGCCCAGGGAAGGTTTAAATAGTATCAATTCTAGAAATTCAAACTTCCTATGGTTTCAGGGACAAATATCTGGGATCAACCATTTATGGTCCCAAAAGAATAGTGGACACTTTGAAAAGCTTTGCATATGTGTTAGAACATTTCTTACAATAAAGAATTTTTGCCATAAATATGCAAATGAACATGTTTTTTTCTACTGTGGGCTTGACAGAAACTTGTCCTTGATTTTTACTTGTCCAACAGTAAATAAGTTCCTGCTACTGCCGCCATTGTCCAGACAAACCACCACACACTTGTCTATTTCTGACTTACCTTTGTTACGCACCTAAGAAACGTAAATTTGACATTATATAAGAACGAGTATTCAATATTCCATAAAAATCTATTCAGAGAATATAAACAACTAAAACCATTTTGCATTGATCATAAGCAGTACTTAATAAAGTAAAAAAAAAACCAACCTGAATATAATATCTAAGTTCATTTGTAACATTTCATCAGCTATTTTAAAACTATGTTAGTAACAAACACCAGGATCAATATGTCTACACGAACAGCTTCAGTTAGTCATGAGAGCCAGAGCACCTGGTCTTGCCACTGAGATCTCTCACTCTTCTAGACAATAACACTGGGTCATTAGTAATAACTTCTTCCTAGATTTACAGATTCCAATACTGTCAAAATATGTAATACAATATTTAAACACTACTTCTTCCTTTCTGTAGACCAGTTAAATATTTTTAATTTCTTAATTTAAAGTGGAAGGGGAAAGATTTAGAATTGGCATTAGGAAGAAATTTTTCACGATGAGGATGGTGAGACACTGGAATGGGTTGCCCAGGGAAGTTGCCACTGTCCCCTCCCTAGAGGTGTTCAAGGCCAGGTTGGATGGGGACTTGAGCAGCCTGGTCTAGTGGGACGAGTCCCTGCCCATGGCAGGAAGGTTGGAACTGGATGATCTTTAAGGTCCCTTCCAACCCAAACCATTCCATGATTCCATAATTCTTTTCAATAAGAAAAATAAGGCTAAATGTTGCTTTTATATATATATATAAAACTATGAAAGTGCTTTTAATGATATAAATTTATTGCTTAAAAAACCTGAAAGTGATTCGTGAAATATATAGACACAATTTTGTCTTAGAGTGAAGAAAATAAACCAACTACCAACTGCAATTATTCAAACTTTACTTACCAGCATTGCACGTTTTTCTTCATCTCCTTTTTTCTCTCTCTTCTCATTTTTTTTCCTGAAAATCTCTTGTAGCTAAAAAATAACCCATTTTGTCATTATTTAGATTTCAGGCTACTTCACATGCATAACAATCACTCACTGTAAGGAACACTGCAAACAGTATTAAAATGTAATTCTTTACTAAAATATCACTGTTCATTGATGCTTTACTGTTCATGTTCATGTCTTCATGTTCCTTCTGTGACCTTAAGTATCACACAGAAAGGAGAAAGGAAATAATTTTTCCACAAAGTAAGGTTAATAATTCTGTTTGGGAGCACAATACTACGAACATCCTGTTTAGCTTTACATTTTAGCCAATGTAGCCTCTACAAAAAGGGGGAGTTCCAGCCTTTTCTATCCCCTCTAGGCACATCCTTTCTTGTCGGGTACTAATTAGTATCTGTGTGGCTATGCAGTGAGCTGGATTAATCTTTTCATATTGTTAGTTTCGAGCCATCAGCTCTTACTCCTGCTGGCACAAGGGAGGGGTGGAAACACCTGGAGGGGGGTGAAACATTCCCCTTCAGCAGCAACAAACTACTATTCAAGAGTAATTTATCAAGTATCCTTTTTTTCAAGTCTGTTCAAAGAATACCTTCAGATCTTGTAAAATACCCCTTTCACAACCTTCTCTGCATTAAGAGCTTTAAACATGACTTCTGAGAAAACCTCAAATACAAGATTTAAAACATACAGATTCTTAAGCATATTTATTTTTGGAAATTATACAGTCTTCAGAGTAAGAACAGGTCTGTACTGATCTTTATTTGTAAGTAGCTGTTTTATTTAGATATTTTTATTTACAGTAACTTATTAATATTCTCAAACCATCAGAAAAAAGTGTCACAGCAAGAGAGGGCATTATTAACTATGATGCCATCTGTATCTCTAGCAGTGAACTTCAGCTTTTCAAACACTGCACGTGAAAATATTACACTGCAACCTGCAGCATTTGCTAATCTCTAAGTGCACTGGAAAAAGAATAAACACTGTGGATCACAAATTTGTCCTATCTGGAATATGGCATTTTCAGAACCAAACATCATGGCACACAGACAATTCTCTCAGTCATTTAGAAGACACACTTTTACCTACAAGAAGCCTGATAAGAACTTGATGCTGTAATGACACACACACAGAGCTCCCCAGGGATGGGAACGTAAAGAAAAGCGCGTGTGATAAATTTTGCAAGCAAATTTTCCAAATTTAATTTCAGAATACCGTATTTCATGGAAGGCAGATGGCTAAGATAAAAGGATCAGCAAACTCTACAGTAGGGGCATAACAACACTGTAATAAATTAATACAGTCTGTAGCAATTAAATAGTAAGCACATTTATAAATAACATTTTATGAATTTCTAAACCTGACTACTGTGTTCTGAAATTGCCTATAAGGCAAATACAGACTAGAATATTCTGTATGTCACTATATCAATTTTTGAGTATGGGATCAATTTACACACCGTGGAATGCTTTTTCTATTCTTTTAAAACCTACCGGCATAAATTGCCATAACCTATACTGACAAGGAAAGAATCACGATAAGACGCTGAGTTGGATGGCCTAGTGTGTTATGCAGTTTGCAATCCAAAACTGTGGAAAGAAGAAAGGCAAATGAAGAGAGAAGTAGAAAGAAAATACCTTGTGAAAAGCAAAGTGACAAGCCATCAAGCAGGAGAGAAGAGTGGCAGCGATTGAAAAATCAGAAAAGAGTGGTAAAAACAATGCATCCTTGGATGTATTTCCCCCGCCACAGAGGCAAAGGGAGTAGGATTCTATTGCATTCATCATTAAAGCATTTTCTAAACTTCTGGGAATGGATCTTTTGTTCAGAAGGAGTGCTATAGGATACCAGGGAGTAGAAAAGTGAACGGAAAAAAGATTCAGGAGTACTTTCATAGGAACATTGTTTGAAATAGGATAATGAGATTGAGTGCTGAAAGCAGCAAAACCAAGATCTCCCTTAACATGGGAAGACAATCCTTCTGTTCCCTGACCTCACCGCTATGACACAGTAAAGAAGAAAGCACAAACACCATGGAATTAGTTTACAAAAACACTAAAGCTGTCATCAGAAAAATTAAGTATTTTTCAACACTTCACTCCACGTACTCCTCACTTCAGGAATCACATAACGTGATCTCTACAGCAGTATCTTCAAAGTCTCTTTACCTGCAAAACTGAATAGTATTAGCTATACTTCCAATTTTATGATAGCTGACTGTAATCAATGAAGAAGCATCCTGCAAATGCTGGATATAGTACAAACGGCAAAACTTACAGTCTCCTGCTTCCAGGCACACAGGAGATGATGCATACCCAAGCAAGGAAAGTACAGATGCCAACTGTATGTTCTGGGGCCAGTTCTATCACAGCTGCAGCAGCACTGAATCAACTTTTATTTTCATATTTACTTTCATTTACACAGACATTATATATCTAACTACTTATCTATTGATTTTAGTCTTTCTCATGTCAGATCTAACATTCTGACTTAAGGGATTTGATCTAATTTTAAAAGGATCACTGACATAGTAATCAAGCAGAGTTAGGGTCAGGCTTAATCTATACAAATTTGTCAAATACAACAAATAGGCAGAGAACACCATATCTAACATTTGAAAATTCTCCTTTTTTTTCTCCTATACAGGGAGTCTGATAAGAGGAAAAGAAGTTAAAATTTTTATCACAGACCAAGACAGAGAACAAACAAACAAAAAATAAAAAAGCAGGATGTAAAGAGGACTATAAAAGCACAGTTACAAAGAAAGATGCAATATCGATAGTTAAATGTTGTCCTTGCTTCCTCCCTTATATACTTATTTGATTATATTTTCAGCATCGGTTTCTGAAAGACAAGGACTCCTGCTTCAGTGTCCTCCCACTTAACTGTTGTAACAGACGCCTATTTTTCTTTAAAAAAATGTTGTCAGTCTATTTCACCACATTCTGTTTTATGGAATCGTGAGAGATTTTTTTTCTCTTCTTCTATTTTTCCTTTGGCCAATTAATACAAAGTTTGCTGGCTGTTTCCGACAACAAGAGGAGATGGTTATTAAGAATTAGCAAATACAAGGATGTGTACATTTAATATTAGAATCCAAGAAATTATCAGCACGCCACCATTTGCTAGTGGTGACAGGTTCCAAAATAAATAAGACTTTTTCAGCTTAAGCTATGCTACCAGAAAATAAGTCCCCAGATCTTGGATCTCACTTGCTTGATTGAATATCATTTCCTTGAAAAGAATAATTGAGGGAAGTTCAGTGAAGAAGAATTTACCAAACTGCTTTTTTCAAGCAATAAACTAACTAAAGTTCTTGTTTGAAAAAGACTGCAGTTCAGATTTGTAATGTAAGAAAATCATTGATGCAACAAAACTAGTGCCAAGTTCTAGATGTCTTGCCAACTATTCCAAAGTACAGGAAAATTATTCAGCCTAATATAATCTTTGCTATCAGGAATATTCTCCTTAAAAAGAAATTACTGAAGCACAGCTTAGCAAATTGCTTCAGCATATGGATTTCATGGGCTGAACTAAATATATGTACAATACATTCCATTTCATTACAGATCTTGTCCAAAGCAGGTAATAGTGTCACATTATGACAGCTAAGATTTTCAGGTCACCTGGGCATAGAACCAGAATGACTTAAGTTTCAAAAATCATCATATACAAAACACCGATACACTGTAACAAGAAGCTATTATTTACATTACTTTTACTATTTACATTAAATAACGCAAATAAACAACTATATTCAAGGAAGACTAGCTCATGTTCTCATGATTGACATCATCATGAGTCTCAATCCAGACAAGGAAATGAATTTAAAGTTTACATCAAATAGTCAAAGACTGAAAATATACGTACCACTAAAAATTCCTTTTTGTCTACCATCTCATTGCCATCAGTATCAAACATGTTGAAAGCGATTCTAAAACCTGCATGAGGCTCTGCCAAAAAAAATCCATTCAATTATTTATTTACTTGGAAAGAAAGACAACATAAAACACTAAGAAGTAATCTGGTGTCTGTTTATAAAAGCCATTTCCTCAACTAATTAAAATTAGTACATTTGTGTACATACCAAATAAAAATCATAACATCTTATGAAAACAGCGTGCTCACAGATTTATAGGTTAGGGGAAATAGTAGAAATAGAACATAAAATGTCCAAGCAAAATATCTCACAGTAATGGCTGGTTGGGGAATTAAGAGTGTGAGTTCATAACCAGAGTCCATTTCATGTCACAAAACAAGCATTTATAGAAAATAAATATTCTATGAAAACACAGTATTCTAAAAGACATTTTAAAAAGTTCTACAAAAAATGGTACAGGATGTAACTGTGGTCAAAACAAGTCATGTGTTTAAAGATATCCAGATTTTTTTTTATGCTTAGAGTCATTTAAATTTGAAATCGGGTTAGGATTTTAAATTATTTCTGAAACACAGGGACTTTGAAGATAACTGTAGACAAGGCCTTTAGGCAATATTGTGGTGATACTCAATGATCTGCAATATGGATGAATGGTGGCCAAAAGTTGTCCAGAAAACCAAGAAATGATGGAATAATATTAGGAGTTAGAGATTGTAAGGGTTTAGGGTCAAGTTTGTACTCTGATTCACAATAGTAATTCAAATCATACTAACGAATCTAATAGAAATGTTTCAATTACGTACAAATAAAGGCAAATAAAACACTTCACTGATTCAAAAAAAACCCTCTTAAAATACAAAAACAAAGTCTGTATCAGGCTTAATTCACTCTAGCTATAAGTTCTTCAGCTTGTTTTTTATAAGTGGTAGAAGAACAATCATTCAATTTTGTGTTTTCTAACATAAACATGTACATTAGTTTGACAGATTTTTTATTTTATCATCTCATTGGTGTCACCCATTATGCATTAACAGGTGAAATAAACAAGTAGTAATGCTTCTTTCTCTAGTCCCTATATTTAATGTCCTTTATAAAATTCAGTAAAATCAGACAGAAATTTTGCAGGAATTCCAAAGATGAAAATAAATTTAAGCTCTTAACAGGGGTTTAGCTGAAGTGTATGTCTCAACTTTCTCAAGAGTCAGTAAAAGGTATTCTAGATAAAAAACCACTTCAATAAAACATAACACATGATCCCAGTGGGGCAGGAGAGGTTCAAGTAGACATAGAGATGCATGACAAATTTTATTCCATTTTGGGGTATGCGGGAGAGCGCGGGAGGAGGAAGAGTATTGTATTGTACATCAACACACTGAGTACTTAGAAATTAGTAATGAAATTTTGAGGTTTATATCTCAAAAAATACTTACTTGTTAAAATACATAAGAGGAATAAATATTCTGTGTAAGATATCACACCTGCAGACAAAAAAAGTTATTCCATGTTAGTTTAATCTTCATCCTAAACTTGTTAATATTAAATCTATGTGTACACGTGTAAACACACATTCATACCTGTATGCATGTGACTGCATTCAACCTGTATATGAGTTATTTGCCTAAAATATTGATCTGTGGGGTGGGAGGTTTTGTTTGGGTTTGGTTTTAAGTATTTTAGGGGAGGAATACATTAAATATGCAAATAAACAACTATAGTCAGTGGAGAAAGGCTGATTAAATAGAAGCTGCCTAGATTCTTAGAAACTAATATAATATATTCTATTTTCTTTCTGAAAACCCCAGCAATAATTCATGACAACACTAACAGTATGATAACATTTACTATGAAAAAATTCATACTGGTCTCTTCCAGTATGTACCATTTGAATACAGTTCTTGACTTTAACATGTACTTGTAAGTGCATATCCTATATTAATTGAAAACTTGGCCTCATGTTATGGTTATAGACTTGGGCTTTTTGAGTTGTATTTATATGCACGTTTTCACAACCATCATTCTAAACGTACACTAAAATTCTTACTAGATGAATGCATAAATTTTTAAAAATATTTTTAAAGCCTGTTAGACACATTTGTACTATCTCTTCTTCTGCATCCAGAAGATCTGTAAGGAATATATTCTAAGCTTTGCAACTTTTGCTAGATGTCAAAAGGCAACCACAGTGTAGAACTGCACTTCCTATTCTATTCAGAAGTGATTTTGTTCTCATTGCATTCACAAGAGACGTGGTGGGATAGCTTGGATGACTGGAACGTTGTCAAGTACGGCTACACACGTTTTAGAAAAGACAGGTCAGCAAGGCAAGGTGGTGGAGTTGCTCTTTATGTGAGGAAGCAACTGGAATGTACAGAGCTCAGCCTCGTTGGGCAGGCTAAACTGGGGGACACTGCTGTAGCTGCCTACTACAAGCCACCTGATCAGGAAGAGAGTCGACAAGGCCTTCTACAGACAGCTGGAAGTAGCCTCGTGATGGCAGGCCCAGGTTCTTATGGGGGACTTCAACCACCCAGATATTTGCTGGAAAGACAACAGCCAGGTACACACAGTCCAAGACATTCCTACAAAACATTGATGATAACTTTTTTTACACTGGTGGTGGAGGAGCAGATGAGAAGAGGAGTGCTGCTGGACCCTGTACTAACAACAAAGAAGGTCAGGTTTGGGACGTGAAAGTCGAGGGCAGCCTTGGCTGCAATGACTGCAAGATGGTAGAGTTCAGGATTTTGCGTTGAAGAAGCAAGGCAATGAGCAGGATTACAACCTTGGACTTCAGGACAGCTGACTTCAGACTTTTCAAAGACCTACTTGGAGGAGTGGGATAAGGCTCTAGAAGGTAGGGGAGTCCAAGAGAGCTGGTCAATATTCTAGCACTTCTTCCTCAGAGCTCAAGATTGATGCATCCCTAGGAATAAGCAATTAAACGTAGGAAGCAGGAGATGTGCATGGATGAGCAAAGAGTTTCTGGAAAGTAAGAACTAAAAACAACGACTTGCAGCTCTTCCAAAGACCCTTAGCTTTTATGATCTTCAGGGCTGTTTTGTCTGTCCTGCAAAACTGAAAATGTAAAACCAGTCCACAATGTCAGACTATTTCAAAAGAGTTTAGAAAAAAAAAAAAAAAGTAGTTAGGTGCCTAAGAGTAAAGGTGTCTGATGTATATCAGCTGTGATTTTCAAATGTTGCTGGCTGTGTCTTGATTTCAGTCCAAGTCAGGTGCAAAAGTTATTTCTAACAACAGCTACAACTTTGGATGTTCAAATATCTTTCAAAAACCTGACTTAACTGAATAACTGATAAACTATGAAAACAGTCATCTGTTTCTTTTTCATTGAAAAATCTATAATATAAACTCAAATATTGTATTATCCATTTGTAAGTAAAAAACTTTGGCATTTTCTACAAATATTTACAGCATTAAAAGTTCAAAATTAATTCTGTCCTGAAATAATACTCAAAATGACTTTCCGTCCTCTTAAGTAGCTGAGACACGAAATTCTCAACTTTATTTCTCTTGGTTACCACTGTCCAAATGCCTCCTTCAGGCATACAATACTCGTCCCTAACAGGCAATTGTGCTGAAAGAGGAATATATTCAAGAAAATCATGTCTCCCGTCCTCAAAAATAAAAGTAAAAATTAATCAAAGATCTCCACAGATATTATAGAGACTGGAACATAAAGAGAGTACAAAAGAAAGATAGCTAACTGAATTGTCTTTGGAACCAAATCACATCATAGAAAGAAGCACTAAAGCCCTCAACTTTTACCAGCTGAAACACTGCCCTCCCAAAATCTGTTCCATTCATAGAAGAAAAAGGTATTTTCCCACCTTTTGACTCAAAAGCAGATTTAAATGTAAGTCTGTAGATTTCACTACTACTAGTAGTTCCAGTTAGGAAGGCTACTATTTCAATGCCATCTATGCTTTTCCTCAATTTACACACAGCTACACAGTGAAGATTAGCAGACTAGATGCAGGCATTTAAGTAATGCCTGCTCTATGTTTTATCTTCATTATTTTATACAGCAGCTTGCAGAAATTAGATTTCAAAGGTCTATTTGAATCAGTTTGGACAAGCAGCTATCAAGAAATCAGATATCTCAAAGGTTCTCATTCAGTGACATAAAATGTTCTTTATTAGTTATTCATGAAATGTAAATACATATTTTTGTTTGTTTGATGACACTTTCTTTACTGTAAAATGAAGGAAGGAAGTGCAGTTGTCAAGTAGTCTATCACACCTATCAAGACAGCAATATAAAAGGCCTTGAAAGCCTTCTCTCCTTTTGTTTGTACGGGTATATTGCAGCTGTAGATAATCTATCTACAGTTATCTACAGTATCTACAGTTCTGGTTGATTGCTCTGAGTGTTATGGGGCTCTGAAATTAAAACTCAACAGAAAGAAAAGCTCACATCAATATCAGAAAGAAGAGATGGAAGTTACTCAAGGGTAAAACATAAAAATAAAACTTAAGGACAACAGGTATAAATCTATATAATTCATCTGATTTAAATGAGCCTCTGCAAAACAAATGGACATAGGCCTTCACTACTTGCTCCATATTAAAATAAGCAAGTGTTAAAGGAAATTAGTAAATTAATCATGGAGCATTCATATCATTTACTAAATAAACACTGAATTAAAATGCAGAAGATCTGAATTCAGTTCCCATTCCTACCACTGGCTTACCGAATTACCTTATCAGTCCTAGGAGCCATAATTCATTCTCATATTATCTTTAAAATGGGATAACTCACTTTTTTGTAAAGTATGCTAAAAAGCTAAGTGCTAAAGTTTATTACTAATTTTACCAACTTATCATGCCAGTTTTGAGCCCTCTTAATTCCATCAACTTCTGTAAAATTTCACCGGCAGAAAACTGGAGTGAGATATTGTTGGATCATGTCTGCCATTACAACAGAATGAACCTGAAACAATCAAGCATGAGCTTAACATGCTCTGAGATACCAATGAATTTAAAGAGCCTAGCTGCAAGATGGTATGATTGAAACAGTGTAGAGATGAAAGGGAACTTTTCCATTCTGTAAAATGGAAAACAAACATCTTTAATCTTTTTCAAGATGTGACTCAGATTAAAGTACAATACTATTTTAGTGATGCTAAATTATTACAAGTGATAATTTGGTTCAGGGAAACAAAAATCTATCCCTTACCTTTCTCATTAAGATTACGGAAAAGTTTGGATGATCCTTTCCAAACTGGTGGTGTCTCCATAAGGATGTGATTCAGTTCCTAAAAAATAAGATTTGGAAAAGACAGAAGTATATGTGTAAATATTTAATGAATTAGTTATCAGAGTACAAGTAAATACCAAAAAATCCAGATAAAAGGCAAGGAACTGCATGCAAATCTGCCAGATAGTTTAACCTCAGTCTACCACACAATGACATTGGAAGTATTCAAGCATCTATATAAATTTTGCACACATGATGAATCCAAGAATTGCATATCTGAGCAAATCTGCATGAATGCTAAGTGTTTGCAGAGTTGGAGAGAGACATGTAACATATTTGTTGCTGAAATTACTCACCACTGCCCATATTCACTGAAGCCAAGGATAAGCCCCCCTGGATTTCAGTAAAGTTGTCATTCAAGCTCCAAGCAATTGTTCTTTTAAAACACTAACCTCAACTAAAGCAAACTTCACTCGTGAATACGAATATACTTTACTTAAAATACAGAGACACAGACAGAGTCTTCTTGCAGCTGTACAAACATAAAAAAATTTAAAACATAAGAGGCACTTCAATATCACAAAAGGTAAAGAGTGGCATGAGTATTTCAGGTAGGTTTGGATACATCTGTTACACTTAAGCACTAGGAAAAACTCAGTCAGATACAGGCTGAGGAAAGAACTAACACGCTTGAGAAAGGCAATAAATCCAACATAACAAGCACAGCTGCTCAAGCATCTTTCAGATTCTGAGTCGGAGTCTCATTCAACTGAGTCTGAAGTGGCAAAAAAGAAGTAGTAAAAGTGTGTGTATATATATGTTTTTAATAAGAACACACTCTTCTTTCTTCTGTGACTCCAACTTTACGTCATGTGAGAAAGTAACTGTAGCAAAATCTATAGCTATAAGATAGCACAAGAATTATTGCTCACCTGCCTTGAGAGGGATCGCCACTTTTTAGCACCTGCAACAAAAGACAAAATTATGAATGCCCAGAATTTAGTTATGCCAATCTGGTGCCATAAAAAATAAAGTACACCTCTACTCTGTGTTCTTTAGCCACAGAAGAATTATTTTCCCTACTTTGTGCATAAGGCTAATCTTCAGCCTGATTCCAAAAATCCTCTTTACCTTATAAAACAAAAATTAGCTTAATACATACCTAAACTCGTAACTTTAAAGAATCAATTCAGTTGAACAGTTTTGAATCCAACTGTGCTTCTGTGAAATAGAAGACTTTCCACCTCCACAATACACCATTAAAATATTAAACAGGAAATAGAGGGAATTAATATGAGTTTAGGATAAGTCTTTGCAGCCAAGTCTCTGCGGGTACAACCCTAACTCTGACCCTACGCTTAAGCCTAGCTCTAACAGGTCCCCACAGACAGTTGTTCCCGTGGAGAATTGGGCACAGCGGGTTGTCCCTTTCTGCCATCAATATTCAGAAAGACCTATTTAGCAACAGTAGTATTACAGTGCAAATTGTAGAGAGACCTGGATTCTGGCCCCTGCTTCAGGGGCTACTGATACCTCTTAAAGAAAATACAGAAAAAAAACCCTTGAAACTACACCAGATGCTAAGACTCCTTTCAGCCATTCCTACTAACTCTGATGCTCTCTTTTACAGCATCTGTCAGGCTCAATTTTTTTTTAAGTAATTTCAACACAGAAGCTGAAGAGGGCCACCACTTCAGTAATGGAACTGCTCATTAACACTGGAAACTTATGATGAGCAAGACTAAACAGATGCTTTCTTCCTAATGCCTTACATGACAGACTCTAGAAGCAGGAAAAGATACTGGCATTTGACAAGAGCTGTTCACATCCATCCAAGAATTCAAAACTTGGGGTTTATCACCATATTCTCCAGATAAGCATTTGCACAGATTTAATGTTAAAATAAAGCACTGTGAATATCAGAATTCACAAAAGTGCAAATGTATTATGTGGTCAAATCCATAACTTTGTGTTTGGCAAAGGCTTCTTTTTATGAGCAAAACACTTTGTGACATTAGTAATCCCTTCTTAACCAACTCCATGCTCCATTAGGTAACTGTCATGATGAAGTCACTATGGTCTTTCATTACCCCATGGTTAGAAACTCCCCAAAATTTAATCTTACACCTTGGTAAAAGTTAGTCCTAAGACTGTCTGCAAATCCCACTCCAACTATAGTGAAGTTGCATAAAGTTACATCCTAATGTGAACGAACATATTTTTTTGTTTCATATATTACGTACAGATTTTCTGTCTAGACAAACAAGTGAAGATTTACGTGTATATACATACTTCTTACAGCTCAGTATTTGGCTAAAACTATTCTTAGAGTTAAGGGGAACAAAGCATATTTCCTCTTATTTTAATTAATTGCTTTCTAAATGTATAAACATCTATTTCTAAAGATATAAATATATATTCAAATTTATCAAGTGTGATAATTAAAAATATATTTTCCCAAATGAAACTCTGCATGATAAAGGTGGTAGCAATAACTAGTTAACTATAGTGTTGATTTTATTTTTTTTTAAATAACTACCTGGATTCAAAAGTTACATTTTATAAAAGAAAACATACTCTTACCATGTAAGTTAGTGTTTAATCAAAAAAGGAAGTGAACACCCTCTTGACTTTTGTAGAGTTTACAAGATTTCCAAAGTAAATCTATCACAATAGACGCATTCACTCCATCACAAATCTCATTCAAGTCTAGTATTATTAGCTTTTCTATAAAGCAGACTTAAAGAGCTACTATTATTACCCTTCAAAGGGCATTTCTGCTTTTTGACAAAACTCAAGACCTTTCTAGTCTTCATCCACAGAAAACCCAAGGTGTATTATTCCTTTTCTTTCTGCAAAATACAGATACCTTAGTATGTCAGCCTGAATGGACCCAGTTATTTACAAAATGATCAAAACATACAAAGTATGATGTTTAGCATGTAGTATTTTGTTCAGAAAAATACTTTCCTTAAAGTTACTATCTTCCACAGAACAAGACAGGAAATTAAGACTTGCCCAAACAGACAAAGTGGCACTTTAACAAAACTGCAGTATAAAGTTTAAAATTAACAGAGATTAGAAGCTGAAAGTGGTAATCCCTGCAGGTGACCTACTTCATCTATTATTCTTCACTTGTCAGCTTTCTGTCCAAATGTCCCAGGCAGTATGACTTCCACTCTGATGAAGTCATCCACTTCTACCTAGTTACACCTTTTTACATCCCTTAAAATAATTATCTTAATAATTAATAATGACAAATAATGTACTCTGTAAAACTAAAGGACATCCAGGTTAGCTTTGCTTTCAGTCTCAGAAATGAAGCGGATGCACAGGAAGGATTTTAATACAAACAAGGTTCGCTGTACTGAACTCAGAAAGGTGCCCGACTGTTCAACTTCAGACCTTTTCTCCTTTGGCATGAGAACAGAATGTCCTTGCAAGCTTAATGCTTTTTTTTTGATTTAGGGTTGGTTTTTGTTTTCAATCTGAATGCTTGCAGTGAGAGTGGAAAAACCATAAATGTAATTAGCATGGAAAAATCTTAATAGCGAACCATAGATAAAGTGTGGTTAAATCAGTCAAAATGTCATAAAATGGAGCTAAAACAAAACGCTTTTTAACTGATGTCCAGTATATGGCACAAAGGCTTCAAGATCATACATAGTGAAACCCAATTCCACAGCAAAAAAACCACAAACGAAAACCTGGAGATCCGGGCAGAGAAAGTAGATAAAAAGTGCTGATATGTAATTGTATTAATTTCCGTGATAAGAAATCTGCTTCCTCTCTTTCAACTGCAGAGCAAAAAAGAAAATCAAGATTTGCTTTCTGGTAACAGTTTCAAAGTTTTGCAAGTTTTCACCATCTAATCTCTATCTTCTCCCTTCACTGCTACAGCGAGATCATATCTTTATTCAAAAGTTACAGAAGTTTTGATCACAGATCTGCCATGGCTGAATCTTGTTTCATTACTGCTAAGACAACAAAGGGGGAAAATATAATATCTGTACAGAGCTTTAAGCTATCTTCTGACTGTTTCAGCTACTTTTGACTGTTTTCTATACTAGTTCTGTGGTGTAGACTTTAGGAAGAAAGACCTAACATGAGTTATCACACATTACACCTGAGGAAAGATAGTCACTTTCCCCAGAAGTTGTGTGCTGCTACCAATGCGCTGCAAGCCCGAGGGCCAGGAAATCACACCAGATCAGAAATGGATTGTAATATTTCACCTTACTATTTAGTCACTCTTTGATACTTAAAGCAAAAATTTTACAATAAGTGAACTAAAGCTGACAGTTTATTTTTAATTAATTAAACATAGTGCTGACTCTGGCAACTTTTAAGTGTAGAAAGTGGATCCCCTGGGGGACTGAAACTCTTACTCAAAGCACGTGATTTAGAAAGCTGTGATACTGTTATAAAGTCTCTGTAGGGCAAAAAAAACCCCAACAACATAGCAGAGGACAATTTAAGATCGCAAAAACCTGCAAAACAATGTTATCCTAAATTATTTAGAGAACTTGTATCTTGCCTACCTATTTACATAAAAACTACACAGAGGAGATAAGAGTTTAACAGCAATTATAGCCTGCTTAGAAAGAAACCAGAACTGTAACTGCATCAATGTAAATGGTACAAATGCACTTCTTGCCTTTCATACCTGTTGAGCTGTCCGTGACCTCCAAGACAAGAATATGTAACTAATGACTATTATACAGATGTTTACAATATAGTAACAATCAGGATGTTGACTGTATGCACTTGGATATCATTAAGCACCTTTTTACCACCATAACAAACACAAGCAGTAATCAAAAGCAAAAGGAAAAACAACACAGACTGCTGGCATTTTCCCTAGCAACGTTATCAATACAAAACTGCTTACGTTTGGGCTCATCACTTGTGACAGCCTGAATGAAGTCATATGGAGTCATATATAGCTGTCCCTCAAATTCCAAACTGGCAAACCTACGAAATCGCTGCTCTCGAGGAGTTGCATAAAGGTGTAAATCTTCAGGGTCTGATCTGTTTTCTGTAACCTTCAAAGACACAAGGAAACAATTTTTATGTATGAAAAAAGTTTGGTTTACAATTGCCACTGCCATGCACCATAAACAAACTGTAAATGTAAAGGTAATAATTTGTAAACTCAAACGCATTCAAATATTTTTGTGCAGTAAAAGCTGGAACTACAATCAGTATTTCATTTTCAGTCTTCTACAATTTTATTAATAAATCTTTATGCATTGAAATTGTTGACAGTACCCAAGCTCAGAAAAAAGAAAAAAAAAAAGATAACTTAGGCCCTTGAATCACAGAAAAACGAGCAACTTTAACTCAAGGAAGTCAATGTAACTTCAGCAGTCAGACTTTAAACAACTCTACTAAAATTGTTTCAGTTGTCTGACATTTCCAGGAGAGAACAAAATAACACTTTTTTATATTGCTTCTTGGTTCTGAGCACAGCCCTTGCCAATAATAGGCAAGAAACCTCCATCATATACTCCAGTGTAAATCTTCTACGGATACTGCTATTTCAAGCATCCAATGCAATTAAACCTATTATACTTGGCAGAACAGAGTTACAGAAGTACTATATGGCATTAAGTTCACACCTCATGAGAGCTTATAGATGTCAGGAGTTTCTGGTACCATCCAGCTGATTTACATGTAACTTAGTAGTACAAAACTGCAAGTGTATTAAATTATTCAATCTTTGTTAAATTGCCGAACTTTTTAACTGAAAATATGCTATCACTGCCCAAAATCTTTTTTTAAACCATAACGAAGCAAGCTCCTCTGTGGAATTAGTATCTTGTAGAAAATTAACAGAATCATAGTCTGGTTGGGGTTGGAGGGGACCTTGAAGATCATCTAGTTCCAGCCCTCCTGCCATGGGCAGGGACACCTTTCACTAGATCAGGTTGCTCAAGGCCTCATCCATCCAACCTGGCCTCAAATACCTTCAGGGATGGGACCCCCACAACTTCTCTGGGCAACCTGTTCCAGTGTTTCACTGCCCTCAAGTAGTGAACTTGAACTTTTTTCCAGAGATTAAAAAAACAAACCCATGCTGTTTCATAAAGGAAGAGTAATGATACAGCTAACTTCTCCTTGTACATTAAAGAGGAATGCAGCATCTTATCAATGAAATAACCAAAGCTGCCATTGTCCTCACTGTTCTTGTGATTTCATGCACTACCCCTAAAATTCTTCAAGTGTTAAACTAAGCAAAGGCAACAAGTAGCACATGGTTTAACTAATGCCTATGTTTTCTTTTAAGAACTTGGAAAACAGCCAAACACATTTTGTTTTTCAGAGAGGCAACAAAATACAAAGATAAGTTGGTAGATGTCTGCAGTTGCTGTCCACTAAGAGAGAACAGTCCACAACTACAAGTGTAAATGGGTTTTCCAGAATCTTTCTAAGAACAGGTTTCAGCAATTATTTGTATTTATTTATATTTCTATTAGGAAGTAAAAAAAATCAGGGCTCATTTTCATTCTGCTTTCCATACAATGTCTTTAAAATACATGAGTAAGACTACCGTAGTGAAACAAAACTTTATGGCCTCTGTTTTAACTAGGAGATTAAATTATGTTTGTATTATAAAGTAGACACATCAAAACTAAATGTGTCCAGAAGTGGTCAAACACTTTCTATTTGGGAAAAATACACAACAAACAAAACCAAAAGAAAAAAAATCACATATATAATCACAATGTAACAAAAGACTCCCTGTTTCTTGATTTTATATACATGTCATGGTTTAGACCCCACCCGGTTAATTTCGGCAGCTAAAACCTTGCAGTTTGGTCTTTCAATTTCCTTCCCCACACCCCCAGGGAAAGGCGAAAGGAAAATGAGAGGAATAAGACTTGCAGGTTGGAAACTAAAACTACAGTGTTAATGAAATGATAATGAAAATGATAATGATAAGAATGAAATCAATTAGAAAGTAACAGAATATATACAAAAATATGAGATCACGCCCTCACCTCTCGATGACTATACGTCACTACAAATACCGTAGAGCAGACATGCAGCTAGGAGGGAGCTGATCTCAGAAACTGGATTCAGGAATGCTGAATCCAGGATTAGGGGCAAACAGACAGACAAGGTACTCACTGGACGTCAGCTACTGAAGAAGAGGGCAAAACCCTCACGAGCTCTCAATTGTATACTGAGTACAATGTATATAGGATGGAATACTCTCTTAAGTCAGTTTAGGGTCACCTGTCCTGTCCTTCTTCCCTTGCAGGTGCCCTGTTTCACCAGCTCAAGGATGGCCTTGGTTACTATAAAAGTAACTATAAGCATTGGTCTTTCTGCATACTGATGTCCTGTGTTATCACTTCTAGAGAGAAATTGTCTGAAAAACATGCAGTTTGCTTTCAGATAATGAAGTTACTCAGAACAGACTGAGTTAGAGTCACAAAACCGACTCTAATTTAACTAAAACCACAACATTCCAGCCCTTTTTACATACGATTTACGTCATGCTCAGGTAATTACTGCTATTACCTTCAAATATACATATAAATTGCTAATTCAAACCGCAACAATATTTGAGTCTTAATACTTCAGTACTTTATCTAAGACACTTTATTCAATCTTCTAGAAGGGGAAAAAAAGACTATTAACTGCCTAGTTCTCTTTCTGGTCTGTCTCTAGTCTGTTTGAAACGATTGCTTCTATTGTGAAAATGTATTTGTGAAAATGTTTTGTTTTAATGGAAAAACTGTCACAAAAATCAAGATTAACAAAATTGCTTATAAAATAATTTAATTTTCAGTAGACTGTTCTAAATACAAATACTCTGCACCTGAGCCTGAGAAGCAGCTTTAAACCTGATCTTTGTGTTTTTTATAATTTTCAAATGATTACTGAATTAAATATGGGGAGAAATAAATAAAATTAATAAACTCACCATGGAATGACAGAAAAAAAAGGTTAATTCTCTCCTGACGTACTCACATGCAAGCTAAAATATTTCTATTCTATCTCTTTGTTTGTGTGTTATGGTATTACTGATCCTTCAGCAGTCCAGTGGCATTCAAGCTATGCCTTCACATGGGATTTACATGACTCAATTATTTTGGTAGAGCTTGTAATCACATAACTGATTATCCCTCCACTTGAAGTTTAATAACCTATCTTATTTTTGATACATACGTTATTTCATCACTACTACAAACATGCTTTTGAATACATGCAGGTTGTAAGCATGAACAAATAAAGTAATATTTCTACAAAGTCAGTTTTCAGAAAAGAAACTGCTTCAAGGCTGTATTACACATGCAGTATATATAATCAATTGTAATCAGTCATAATCAATAATACATAAGCAGGAGAATCTGTAGATAATGTATCACTCGAGAAATATCTTCTTAGTTTTGGTCACGGCTAGTATTTGAAGAGTATGTCGAGATTCTTTGTGCTCTCAAGAACTTCACACTATCTCAGGTATTACTGCTTAATACTCCTGAGACACTTAGAAAAGCATTTGTTAAATTCTCAGACAAATATTTCAACGCTGCCTTAAGTACTCTATGCTACTATAATCACAGAATCACAAAATGGTTTGGGTTGGAAGGGACCTTAAAGATCATTTAATTCCAACCCCTCTGCGATGGGCAGGGATACCTCCCACTAGATCAGGCTGCCCAAGGCCCCATCCAACCTGAACACCTCCAGGGATGGGGTAACCACAACTTCCCTGAGCAACTTGTGCCAGTGCCTCACCACCCTCATCGTGAAGAATTTCCTCCTATGTCTACTCTAAATCTTCACCCCTCCAATTTATAGCCATTCCCTCTCATCCCATCACTACACGCCCCTGTGAAAAGTCCCTCCCTAGCTTTCTTGTACACCCTCTTTGGGTACTAGAAGGTCGCTATAAGGTCCTCTTGGAGCCTTCTCCAGGCTGAACGACCCCAACTCTCTCAGCCAGTCCTCATTGCAGAGGTGATCCAGCCCTCTGATGATCTTCTTAGCTCTCAAGTATAAAATAACGCACTGCAAACATGGAATTTTCAAAACACATTTAAACTTATTTCATGCCAGTACTCAAGCCTGCAAAACCTTAATTTCTGCCTCACTGCATGCAGTCTAGAGTTTCTCCCTGAAAACACAGCAATGCCAATATTTCACACTGGTTTGAAGTCATTGTAACCAGGTATGAACACAGCCTGCCACCAGAAAGAGCAGTACACCCCTAAGAGTTTATATTCCCTGCATGCCCTTCTCTAGCACTTCATGCTCGTTTTTCCATGCAACAAACTGGATAAGAGCACTGGTCCGACTGAGACATTTGTGTTTTGGCAGTGTTAATTTTTAGACAGATAAATGCCTGGACCTATTTCACAAGAACAGTTATTTGTTTCAAAACCTAGGCCACTGGAACTTGCAGCTTATGGAAAATGAAACATCACCTGTTCCAGCAGCAAGCTCCAAGTTAAGGCGATGGGAAAAATGCAGGACTAAATATAATTTTTTTCTAGGAAATAAAAATACCACTTTATTTTGAACTTTGTGGTTTTAGCTGAAAGAATCAAAGCAAATTGTTTATGCTATTGATCCAACATGAATTCAAACAAATGTATACAGGGCTTAATGTGTATTAGATTCCTCATTCGTACACTAAATAAAATCAAGGTTTGGCTGCAGGAGACTCTAGGCATGCACTTCACCAAATGAAAACTAAAACTATTCTTGGGAATAATTTTTTTTTTGTCCAAATCTCTTGTTCAGAGCTCTCCTTCTTCTATTACTACTTAACAAATTATGTAACATACAACAACTTTATGTGTCTTGCATAAAAGCTCTAATTATTAGGAAGCAATTGATATGCTACTTAAAAGCCAAGCTATTCTCTAGCATGACCTCAACTTGCAGCTCTTCAGCCATCCATTTAAGAAATTTATCTCAACAGAGAATTATGAAACTCCTGTCTCCTTTTTCCCCAACATTAGCAGATCATAATCCAGTGAGACAAGTATGAGAATCTTTACAACACCAACTGCTCTCAACTGATTTATTTTGTATTTATGCCCATGTTAGGCAATCTTTTTATAGCAGCACTGGTATCAAATCCAACAAACACATGAACAAGACATAGAAAGTACATATTGAACACCTCAGGGAAGGTACTGTCAGTGAAGGAGTGAACAGGATTCAGTAAGATTCCAATTTCTATTTGAAGTTTCAAGAGCTTATCCAGACTAAATCTCTCTGTAATTATGAACGATCTTCAAAAACTTTCATGAAAGCACACCTCTCTGACAAACAATAGAGGGGAGATTTTTTTTTTATGGTTCTGTTTACTAATCCTCTTGGCAATCCTGTCTAATAATTACCATGATCTTGTATCATGTTATGGTTTCTGCTATTTCCTTCAAGCAGGACGTCATGAATCTGCCAACGGTTGTATTACTTTTATTTTACACATAGCAGGTTAGCAGGTTTACCTATACATGTACACTGATCTACTTTGTTATTAGACCTTTAAAGAGAAAAAAAAAAGCCCCACAGCTGAAGCCAAGAATCTAGGTGATAGCCAGAATTTCCATCCTTCCAACTTCCCAACTCACTAAGTAAACAAAAAGAGGCAAAACTGGAGCTCATCAGCAGTCACAAACAATATCGTCCCTTTTCCTTATTCTCCAAAAAATCCAAGCATTAGTAGTTGCCGTCAAACAGCTCATGGTTATCATACCCTACCCTTCCTCCCTCAAACTCTGGTACCTTGTCACTCCATACTTCACCTCTCACCACCTGTCTGCTTGTGCCATAGCCTTGCAGAAGGGCTGTAGAAAGAATACAGTGCCTTCTTCTGGTACTGCTATGCACTGCCTCGGCTTCCACCTGCCTTCTGCAAAACCAAGAACAGAGTCTGTGTGGCTCTTCTACACTCAGTTTAAATCATCTGAAGAGAAAAAAAATGGTCTGGCCTATTTTCTTGCTGTTCCTAACACAAAAATGAATTGACGTACCTAATCCTCACACAGAGGAAACATTTTAAAGCACTTCTAAAATGGATTACATGGATTCAGCACTTATATACAAACTATCACCAGGAAAAGGATAGAGAGGGAAACATTTCCCATAATATAGTCCATTTCAACATTAGCTTATCAAAACCAGGTAAGTACGAATTAAATCAAAGACCAAATAGTAATTTGGTAGGATACTTATCTGAATAGAGAGTATAAAATTTCAACTACAACTGCTTCCATGGTAAATCTTTGCTACAAATGTATTACAAACAGCCTAAAATTTCTGAAAAATTTATTATGCAAATGAAAATATTACAATAATGTTCTCTCAGTAACACATTTCAAGGACTTAATATAATGCCTTAAGAACTATTTTCTAGAACTACCACATTTAGAGGGCCATCTCTACAGTAACAACATCACATCTCTCAAAGAGTAGTAGTCTTTCAGATGAAGGTCTTTGCTACCGACACTCAGCATTTTTAAGTCAATCAGCTGCGAAAGCATTCCTTGTAGAACCTCTTGTAGAGTGACATCCCACTCTACTTTCTTTCTCTATTCACAGCAAACACTTTAGAAAAGAAAATCTAGGATTTCTATCAAGCAAAATTAGTGTCCAAAATTCATCCCCATTTGGGGTTCATCTTTCATGTACCATGTCCATCAGCGTAGACAAATCAAAATACCCTGAAAGTCTGTTGCTCTCACCAAAAGTTTAAAATATTGCTTGAACTTCCTTGAAGCATTGGCTAATCTCCATATCTGTGCCCACATTTGTCTTACTGGCTATCTTATCACAGAGATACAGTCTGTCTGCATTCGGTATAACATGAATTAACCTGCATGGTCCTCCAGTGAAACCCAGTCAATAACTATGTCGCCATAAAATAGCCTAACACAGGACATGAACTCACAGAGTGATATCAAAATAACTAAGATTTTGCAGTAGTTATGACCTCAAACTATCTGAAAATATCAGTAAATAGTAATGATATGCAGGTTCAGTGGAAGTGCAGAAGATAAAACAGGACATCATTGCCCTTCCTACAAAAAACCAAAAAAGAAATGTTCTTTACCCAGTGTTAGTCTCATACTACATTAAGTCAGCAGGGTAGAAGTTTTATTGCATGGCAAAAGTTCTAGTTTTCCCACAGAGACAAGCTTAAATGCCAGACACAATTTTTCATTTGAAAAGAAGAAAAATGGATACCCACAAGCCCATAACGTTCTGCAAAAGTTACCTATAAGAATCAAAACCCAGAACAATACTCCAACTCCCAGATCCCCAAAATAACAACAAATAATGCAAAATATTTTACAAAATAAATAAGTAAAAATACACATGCTGTGTGTATGCATGAATATGAGGCAAAACCCTCCAATAGCTATCACATAAAATCTCACAACTTTGCTGTGTTTCAAGTCAAATCAGTGTTCTCTTACTTTTTCCAACTGAGATAAAGGTGAGACTATTTTGGTGAAGGCGCCAACATTCAATACCAAGAGTATCTTTTGCTTGTAGTCAAATCAAATATTGTTATAGTAGTTTAATCTTAACTACTTTATTTCAAGTGAGTGAGTTTCTTTGAATTTTTGCTTGCAAAGTAATCTGTCTTCCATCAATGAGAATCTGTGCAAATTATTAAAATAAAAAGGTTTTCAAAGCAATGTTGTTCCTTACTTCCTTCGTTTATATTTGACTTCAGGCTTATTTAATACGCTCCCATGTAGATAAAAGTAGCACAATTTTGTTTTCATGCTGGGTGGCCAAAAGGTTAAACGTCAAGTTCCCAGTGTGGGAAAATCCCAAAGCAGACAAAACTGTTTTGATGCTTACTGAAGTTATATTTCTAGCAGACTACTTAAATGTAGTACAGCCAACAATTCTGTTAGTTGATCCCACTTCACTGACACAAGGACACTCTTATTTTAAAATATTTACAAGCATAGGAAGCTGGAATGTGTTTAAATTACTGTAAAAAGGGCTCTGTTCAAATACAATTCTATTACAGGAAATCCGTAGGGTAACACTGTTTACCTGTAAGCACAGCTATTCCAGAAATCTTCCAAAATAACTATTACACTAAAATATTCTCCAACAGTCCTTCTTACATTAGTTTCACATGGAAGTCACTTAACCCCCTCGAGAAACTTTAGTCAGTGTGTACATCCTTCTATACCTGTCCACATGCTTCAGTGCACACAAGACTAAAGCACATTAGTAGCCAGATTTATCTGTCCCAAACATGTATCACCTCTTTCTAACACCTTGAGGAACACAAGTTGATGCTGAGAGGTAGACCTCTCTTTTCCTTCGTCATGGCTCTTACTACAGCTGGCTGGCAAGCAGTATCCTTCCCAAGATGATGACATTGAAGAGCTTCATATGTCATCAGCCAAAGACCAAACCATCTTCCTACATTTGGCAATAGACCTATGACATGAAATGCAGAATGTTTGTGAAAAAACGGTTAGCTATGAATCCTTCTTGTAAAAATGATGCTTTACATATCTCTGGGAATGGCATCTTCTTTGAGCAGGCAGGACAGTCTCCTCCCTAGGGAGTTTGCCATACTTTCTGGAGTTAAAGTCTTATTCTTCATTTCACAGAGATGGAAACACATGACGTAATCCACTTAGAAATGCGCTGCTACAAATAAACTTGACCTTTTGAGTATTTTCACAAAGAGAGAGTTTGACAATACTGTTGAGGTACTAGGGAAAAAAAAACAAACCTCCAGAAATATCCAAAGTATGCAGCTTCCTACTCCTGAAAATTACTGTGCCTTCAAGAAACGTGTTAAAGTATATACGCTGTGTCTGTCTCCCCCTGCCCCCTTATAATTCATAAATCCCTTCTGGATGAAGTGACTGTCACATAATATTTCCTAAAAATAGATACCTGGAGTTCAGTACCTCTACACAATGACAACATGATTACAGAAGAGGTCTCTCTGGAGTGCAAAGAGGCATCACTAGTATTTTTGAGATCATTTTAATAAGCTTTACAAATAACACAGGGATTTTGGAAATAAGGAACATGGAAACAAGGAACTAGGAGACAAATATTAATTCTTCTGAGGAATTCTGACACTGGATTATGTTTTTGTGAAATTGTTATGTTTCTC